>NC_043001.1:47094313-47104313 GCF_006345805.1 Octopus sinensis | reverse complement strand
GGTAGAATTCGTCAAAAGAAAACATTAATTTCAACTAGTTTTTTTGAGAAAATTTTATTTTGTAAGTTTAAACGTAGTTTAAATCTGCGAATTTTAACCAATCGTATTGTCTGTTTTGATCTGAAATCTTTAACTGCATAGTGTTACTGTGACGTAAACAGCTATTTTGTGACGTAGTTAACATAAACATGAAAATAGCTAAAATGTAAACATCTGGTTATCGTAAATAGCTAAATTCACTTGGCATCGTACACAGCTTTTTCAGTTCCCTAGAATTATATTTGAAAGAAAATAAAAAGAAAAAGATTCATACGCATAAATATCCATCCTTAGACATCAGAAAGATTAGAAATGCAACAAAAATTTAAAATACCGGATCTTTACCTTTTGACCTACAGATTTAAAAACTAATTTTTTCTAACTAAACACTTTCAAACTTCGTGGAGTATATATAAAATTTGTGTAGATCCTAAATAGCTAAATTATTTTTGAAAGTCTGAGTATATATAAAATGAGTGTCTAAATTATTTTCCATTGTTTGCATTGCTTATGCATATATTTATTTTTATACACACACACACACATGTATACAAACATATGCATACATATATATATATATATATACACCTATACACACATATTCTAATGCATATGCATATATGTGTATATATTTATAATGTGTGTGTATTATAGATGCATACATTATATATATATATATATAAGATGTTTACATACAATATATATATATGTTATATACATCTACATGTATATGTATGTATGAATATATAAGTACCACAGAATTTGAATCAAACTCTTTTGATCCATACATACACACACACACACACACACACACACACACACACACATACACACATACTAAAATTACATCGTTGGAGCAGTAATTTATTTATGTATTTTTTGTTATACAATTTATTTTTAAGCTGAATCCCTATCTTCCCATTAACTCCTTTCTTATGAAATAGTTGAAGAATCTGGGGTGTAGGAATTGGGCCAGTATTGGAACTTTTAACTTCTTGCTCTCTATCTTATGATCTCCGAAATTTAAGAATCTTGTGTTAACTGGGCTCTTATTATTTACTCTGACTCTGCCACCACCTCAATGCAAAGACTATCAATATCAGAATCATCTTCACAACCACCACTACAACCATTACTACAACCTCCAATGCTACCACCACAACCATCTTCTGCAACCACAACCCCAAGATCAATACCAGCATCATATTCAAAATCACCAATTTCACCACCACTACACTCTGCAATGTCTTCAACACTACCATCCATGAGACATCCTAACATATTCAATGCTACTACTACTATCATCATAATTATCATCATCATCCACTGTCACCACTACACCACCACCACCACTGCCATGATAACCACATCTACCACCTCCAACACCATTGCCACCACTATTTATGAGACATCCTAAGTTAGATACTACTTTCACTTTCTAGTTGCTCTTTGAGTTTATTATATCTAATCTATCTCTCTAAAAGATGCAAACCAAGTAGCATTAAATGGAGAATGGATGTGAGCAGAAAGAGAGTAAGTTCCATTCCAGTTTACAACAATTATAGAATTATTCTCAAACCATAAATGAATGGTGGAGAGGAGTGAAGGAGGAGTCATGTTTCCTCTGAGAGGTTACAGAAGTATTAATACTGTTGTTAGAATAGCTGTGGAAAATGTAAGTTGAAATCAAATTTGATGCTAAATTCTTTTATAGTCATGTTCCCAATGAAATACACATAATCAATTTGAACAGTCTTAGTAAAATAACTACTTTCTTTAATTATTAATCAGGTGTTTGGATCAACAAAATTATGAGATAAAGGTGAGAAGGTCAGTAGAGTGTCTATCTGCTTGTAACTATGTAGACTATGCCTTGTTATGGTTTATGTTAGGGTTAGAGCTATGGTCTAGAATTGGCAACAGATAGCATACTAAATTGTAAATGGCCACGTTTACTGTATGCTAAACTGGCACTAGAGATTTAATGAAACAGTTTACCTATCAGAATTTAAGTCATGAAAGGGTTAGTTAGCATTGTCAACACACTTCACATTTCTCTTTTTTTGTGGGCAATGAAATAAAACACTAGATAAGGAGTGGGTCAATATAGTTGACATTATTTCCTCCTATAAAATTTTTGTCTATGTACCTTTATTAGAAATTCTTATTTGTATTAATATAAAGTGCGAGCAAGAGAACGTCTGCAGGCTTTCCTAAACTGTTAATGTGAATGTAGATGATGTTTTTTTCAACTTGTGTAAATTAATGTCTGATGAGAATGTGATTCCATGTAGAAGCTGCCATTCTGGAGATAAATGATTGGATAAAATATTTAGTAAAAGGTTCTAGCTGTGAGACATGTTAAAGATGATGATGTGGGCTCAGTCTGACATAGTTTACAGCTTGCTAATTCACAGGAATAGTAGTGGGTGTTAGGGTTTTTTTCCCATGTTTTATTTGAACAATTTGGCTGGATAAAGGGGACTGTATCCTTGCCTTTTGCATTCCTTCTGAGACAAGAACTGTGCCTTAAAAACTGGTAAGATTGACGTAGTTGATCTTGAATAAAATGTGTGGATGGCTGCAGAGGAAATAACATGGACAAGGGAATTTCAGAAGGCTGACAATCTGGTAAGAAAGAATTTAATGCTTAGTTTGCAGGTGAATTTGCCGCCAGATGTTGTGACATGGTTTGCATCCAATATAGTGGTACCACCACTATTGCGATAATGGCCTAAAATATGTGGTACCAGTGTGATAAAATAAGATAATGCAGCAGCAATAACAACATAACTATCTCTCAAGAACCAACAAATATTCCAAATGAACAAACCAACCCACACTCTTGAACTTCACTATGAAATAACACAAACTATATACACTCTCGGTTCAGTCCATTCCTCACAAGAGGGTACCTTGGCTCTCATCACAACACTGAGAGTGTAAGAGGTGACTTAAGGTTACTAACTTTGTTTTGCCGACAAATTTCCATTTATTTATTCTTAAGCTTCTCTTACTGCTGGAAACCACCTCTGCCTGGTACTGGCATTTATGTGAACAATGTAGACAATTGACAAGTATCAAATGCCACAATACATAAATTCATTATTTATTAAAATTATCTTCAATTGTAGAAGTATAATTACTAAATGGTAATCGATTAGCATATTCAGGGCCATTTAGTCACCTACCAATCTGGTAGACACACTAGTCAAATTGACTACATCCTCACTAGGAAACAGGAAAGACGACTACTTGGAAATGCCCAAACCTTCCCAGGTGAAGAATGTACCCCACAACATAGATTAGTAGTTAGTGACTTCAGGATCAGGGCTAAACGGATGCCCAGAAGACGACCAGAATGGAGGAGAAGGGTCTGGAAGCTTAAGGATCCTGCAAAAAGATATTGAGAGACATATTACTCAAAGCTGTGGAAGACAACTGGAGGTTTCTACAGGACAACCTTTTGATGGCTAGTGACCAGATCTGTGGATGGTGCAAAGTTTCCTCTCAACCCAAGGTAACGTGGTAGTGGAACAATGTTGTTGACAGGGCTAGTAAGGAAAAGAAACAGGCTTTGAAGGACTGGAAGACCGGTGATAGCAGGGAATTGTATCAGACTGCCAAAAGGGAAGCTAGGAGATAGGTTTATTTGGCCAGAGGGGAAGCAGATAAGGAAAAATTTGCCAATGTTCTGCGCCGTGATGACCAAAGACTTGAAGTATTTTCCTGTTGCCAGACAGTGTGTGAGAGAGAATCGCGATGTCCTAGGAGAGAAATGTGTCCTCATGGGTGACGGTTCACTTGCTTTAAACGAAGCTGCAAAGAGACAGGTTTGGAGATGCCATTATGAAAGTTTGCTAAATAAAGTGAATGAATGTGAGAAAGAGAGTCTGCCGAATGCCGGCCCAACAGAGGGACCAGCTATCTATCTAAATTGACAATGCCTTGGTAGGTAAAGCAATTAAGGGTATGAAGACAGGGAAAGCCCCCAGACAATCAGGAATCACCACAGAGATGCTCAAAATATCTGGCAGTGTCGGCTATAGCCTAGTCAACCAGGTGATACATGAAGGAGTCATACCCAATGACTGGTGTAGCAGCACCATAGTCAACTGCTAACAAAGGTAAAGGTGACGCATTAGATACAAATAATTACAGAGGTATCAAGTTGTTGGATCAGGTAATAGCCCAAGTAATTAGGGAGAGAGGCAGTCTAGATGAGATGCAGTTTCGGTTCGTGCCAGGGGAAAGCACCACTGATGCTATATTTCTGATAAGACAGATGCAGGAGAAATAGCTAGTCCAAGATAAAACTCTGTACCTGGCTTTCATTGATAGGGTCCCCCGATCCCCTATCTGGTGGTCAATGAGGAGACTAGGGATGGATGAATGTTTATTGAGAGCTGTACAAGCCATGTACAGTAAGGTGATGGTTGGCAACGAGTACAGTGAAGAATATCGGGTAGGGGTAAGGGTCAACCTAAGATCAGTCCTCAGCCCCCTCTTATTCATTATAGTCCTCCAGGCAATAACAGAGGAATTCAAGATAGGCTGCTCCTCTATGCTGATGACCTTGCACTAATAGCAGAGTCACTGCCGGAACTGGAGCCAAAGGTTAGGGCGTGGAAGCAAAGTCTAGAATTGAATGGCCTTAGGGTTAACCTAGCCAAAACCAAAGTTTTAGTTAGTGTGCAGGCTGTCAAATCACAAACTTCTCTGTAGAAAAGGCATTGGTAGAAACTCCATACGATGCACCCGGTGTAAGCTATGGACACATAAAAGGTGCAGCAATATCAAAGGAAGGTTAACTGGGAAAATTATTTCTTGTGTGTGGCAGATGCAGTGGGGCAATAAACACTGAAGGTGTTCAGAAAACAGCTTCCATTACATGTCTGGGGAAGAAACTAGAAGTAGTAAACACTTTCTACTACCTAGGCGACCAAGTATGTAGTGGGAGTTATTGCTCTGCGAGTGTAGCAACTAGAGTAATAATAGCCTGGGCAAATTCAGGGAGCTCCTACCTCTGCTGGCAGCTAATGGCCCCTCACTCAGGGGGAAAGATGGACTGTATGATGTATGTGTGTGAACTGCCATGCTATACGGTAGTGAAACATGGGCCATGAATGCCGAGGACATGCGTAAGCTTGCAGTATGCTTGAGTCAAGTAAAACCAATACCGTAGCTGGGGGCCGGTGACCCGCTAGCTGGCACCTGTGCCGATGGGACATAAAGAACACCCACTACACTCTCAGAATAGTTGGCGTTAGGAAGGGCATTTAGCTGTAGAAATTATGCTAGACTAGATTGGAGCCTGTTGCAGCAGCTGGCTCTCCAAGATTTCAGTCAAACTGTCCAACCCATGCCATCATGGAAAACGGACGTTAATCGATGATGATAATGATGACGACGACGATAATTATATTAGTAACAAAGTTGGGTGCAGGCAAGCGATTTGTAGTAGAGAGCAATAGCGTTTGGAGCGAGCAAAGAGTTGGCGGCCGGCAACGTGATCGATCGAAAAGCTGTCATCTCGGCAGCAATATTGCCCGCGAGTGTGTGTCTGGTAGCGTACGTAACACACGGACGCATCGCGTTTATGCACGCGGTTAAGGCGGCTATTGCTCTCTAATAATCGCTTGCTTTTTATTTACTTAATGCATTCTTCACTTCGGCATACTGGGCAGAGATCGCATCGCATTCATGCACGCATTAGCTGTCTATCACCACCTTACCTATCATAAACAAACACAAGTTCATGTATGATATTAATCTTTCTTCTACTTCAATTATTACATGGTTTTCTCTTATAAAAATACACTCATAGAGGAGAAGTAAATTATACATATAATACTTTAAATGTGGCTCTCGATAAACAATCAAAGTAATTACCTGATCAACAATGGGTTTTACTGCTAGTATATATGTATACTAGCAGTATACAGGTGACCAAATCTGATTTTCTACCTTGCAGTGAAGCAGATTCACTGTTTTAAAAATATCACTCAAGTATAATATTTTTTTTAAACTCAGAAAGTCTTTCCAAAATTTTCTTAGCTGTATCAGCTTGTCTTGGAGTTGTAATGAGTCATCTGACTCTTGAACATGAAAAAGTGGATTAATGGCTCCCACAAATTCACTAGTCTTTCAAGGCTCAGGCCTTTTGACCCATCTTACTTCTGTGTGAAGCAATAGGGTATTAAAATCTTCATCTTCACAGAATTGCATGAAAAATCTATTATTTACAGAGTTTGATTTGACAATGTTATTTGTATGTATGGAAGTGTTGAGTGCATTTTCCATGGGTCCTCCAATATTCTTAGCAACCACATGCTGTCTGTGGATAATGCAATGTATATTTAAAATGTGAGGAGCAACTGATTTCATTCTAGAAACAAAGTCTTTCACTTTTCCAGTCATGGCTGCAGCTCCATCTGATGCAGTGTTGATCAAATTAGTTGATGGAATATTTTTATCATTAAAATACTGCATTACTTCATTGAATATATCTTCTCCATTAGTTGTTTCAAAAAAAACTTTTAATGAATAACATTTCTTCCCTTATATCATCTTCATGATTGAATCTGACATAGACCAGAAGGATAACTTGGTTATGAATTGTGCTATCATCAACCTGGATAGAAAAATTGGTTGTTTGGAGATTTTCCACAATCTTCTTTCTCCTCAACAAAATTAGACATTTCATCCTGTCTTCTTGTAATTGTGTTATTTGAAAGTGGAATTGTACTCAGAGTAGGTTCAGCATCTTTTCCCAGAACCTCATTTGCACAAGTTATCATAGCAGGCTTGACAAGATTCTTACCTTAAATCTGAGGTGCTGCAACCTTGGCAATAATTTCAGAAACCAAATAACTTGGTTTGAGTATCTTTACTTTTTCAATATTTATCTTCTTTACAAAGTCAGGTAGTTTGATTAGCTGTATTTTCTTTTTATTCTCAAAATATTCCTGACCTTTACCAACATTTGATGGATGCCTTAATTTCTGGTGCTGCTCCAACTTAACTTTCTTCATGGAATAATTTGTCATGATGGCATTACATTCAAGATACATAGGTTTTGAGTCTACAGATACAAAACCAAAAACGATAAAATCTTCTTTGTATTTCTTCAGTTTTGCCTTTTTAGCAGTTGGTTCAGATATTATTACAACTGATCATAAAAAAAATAAAAATAATAAATATTTTATTTCTATAAATTTTAAGTATCAAATTTATTATTAAACAATATTATGTAGTGATCTATTAAAAATATCGAATTTATTATGAAACTGTTGTGATTATAAAATTTAAATTATGTAATTCTTGATTGTAATATATTATTGATTATATATTATACATTATTGATTCTTATAGAATAATTATTGAATTTTGTTTTCTTATTATTATTCTGTCTTCATATAAATTATTATTAACTAACAGTGTCTTTATTATTGAACAATATTGTGTAGATCTGAAATGGCTTCAATTTTTTACGGCTACGAATTCTCTGGGGACCACTGGTAGGTTCCAGGGACCACATTGGGAATCACTGCTTTAAACAATACTGGATGAAATGAATATTGAAATTATTTACAAATTTTGTTAGTACATGAAACTTGTTATAATTTACAAGTTCCAGTAGAATATGTGACAAAGATAATATTCCTAGCTGAACTTATCCCCTTTAATTTTCTTGTACCAGAAACTGCCAACCCCAGTCAATATTAACGCCAGATAACTTACACAGGACATTTTCATAATAAAGAAGAAAAAATTAAAAGGCTTTGATCTTTTTCTTTTAAACAAAAGAATTTTGATAAAAATATATATAAAGGATAGCTTTGTGGTTGAAAAATTTGCTTCACACCCATGGGTTTCTGGGTTCAATTCTGCTGTGTGGTATATTGGGTAAGTGTCTTTTACTGTAGTCTTAGGTTGATCAATGTCATGTGAGTCAAATTGGGAGAATGATTCTATGAAGAAGCCCGCAAGATGTGTTTGTGTGTATGTGTGTGTGTTCATTTACATGTTTACTGCTCTAGTATACTAGGCTATCAAAGGTTACTTTCAATGAACAGGCATCATTAAAATGGGACCCTGCCCTATGTTTGAAATTATCTCTAATATTGATAGGGTCAATGAAAGACACCCGAAGACAGTGCCTGAGCATGGTCATAGCACACTGACTGAAATTAATAAAAGAAGAAACAATTCTAGGTTTCAAAACATTTTTAAATGATAAACATCCAAATGTAAAGACAATGTTAAATGATTTTTCTCGGTGTAAATGTATGCATACATGCATAAATGGAATTTCCTTCTAAGTAGAAGTTCACCCGAAACAAAAGTCATGGAAATTATTAGGATGAATATTCTTTGGGTGGGAGATCAGAATAAATAAAAGAATGCAAGTAAATGTGTCATGTAAAGTGAGATGGATGGGTTGGTGAGGTGCACAGCTGCCTTCAGAGACAACGGTAAAAAATCTTTGGTTTCATAATGGTTGAATCATTCGCCCAAAACAATGAGATTTTTGTTTCTTTTTTAAGACATGTAATAGTAGACATGTAGTGGGGGAATATTTATATTGATAGGAATCATTAATTAACAAGAAAATAATTATACATACATATATATACTAGCAGTATCGCCCGGCGTTGCTCGGGTTTGTAAGGGAAATAACTATATAAGCATTTTTAGAGATGTAAAGTATAATAGCCATCTCAATATGGCTAACCACAAAGGGGGGGGTGTTACTGTAGCTTTTTACGTTCTGAGATTTAATAATAAATTTTTAGAGAGTTACTTCCCTTATATATGCCAAAAATGCATTAAAAATGGGAAAAATTGAAGGTAAATATTTTTAAAAATCGTAGCCTCATCGTAGACGCACGCTTATACCCAGAAGGGCTCGATATGAATCACGACTATAAGATACCCGGTTTCGGTTAAACTGCACCGCAAAATGTGGGAGTAGTTAGGAATCTAAATCGTAGGAGACAGACAGCACACAACCTCACTTTTATATATAAGATATATGCTTTTCTCGGACTATCCTTTTCCTTCTCTCCAGTCATTTTCTGCTTTCCTTTCTGACAAAGAACCATGCTTGAAATGTCACACCCCCATCCTTTTTCCATCTTACTTTCTCTGAGCATCAATCTCATATATTCGCTGTGTACATCCTTTTGAATTTTGTTGTTTTTCCTATTTTTGTTTTTTACTTGCCTACATATATATATATATCAGCCTAACCCACAACCCACCCTTGCTTTCCCCACTCTCACCTGTCCCTCCACACCACACCATCATCCACACACCCATATATGCTCTCATATACACACGCACGTGCACCTTCATTTTGGGATCACCACTACTTTATTATCTTCCCTTCTTCCTTGCTCTCCTGTGTGACCCCTTTGTCCGGCATTTGCCATGATAGATCGCTAGCCACTACACTGTATTTTCTCTCCGTTTCTGTGGAAGAACGTAGGCTCTAAATATTAAAGACTTTTTCACTTCCCGAGCATTAAACTAATACATCTGTTGTCTACACCACCTGACTTCGTCTTTTGTTTTTTTGTGAATTCTCCATATATATATATATATATATACACACACACATACACATATGTATATATTGTGTGTACAGTTAGATGCACAACTGCTACTGTTGAGTTTCAAACTCCATGCAGAATATCAGCATCCAATCTGCTTCCAGTAAAGTGGTGTGGTTACTACTATACTTAGTAGTGTTACTGAACATATATAAAATAATGCAATAAAGTGTTGTCTTGATGATATACTGTGGTGTTCAGTAACCAACTGCACTTGGAACATTTAGTGCAAAGGTTAAAAATTTGAAAATAACCACAACTGAAATGTATGGAGAAAACAAACTTGCATTTAATCATTTCTCCAGCATATATACAGGGTGTGATGGGTAAATTGTCACCATTTC
>NC_043001.1:47074313-47089313 GCF_006345805.1 Octopus sinensis | reverse complement strand
GCGAGCTAGAATCCGCAACTAGTATCACCAAATCCAATGTGTGAATGAAAAGATTGTGTCACCAGCCCCTTCCCACCCGTGTGTAGCCAAAACATATATATTTCAATCATATATACATACATCATATGTATATATACATATAAATATCATCAAATACATGTATGTATTTGAATATGTCTTGTTTGATTACATGTTTTTCGAGTCAAGTATGTTTTAAATGAAAAAATGATTGAAGTATTCTTTCACAACCAGATGCCTTTCCTGTCATTAACACTTGACTGTGTTTTAAATAAGGAATCTCTTAATTACACATGTCTTGAAAGGCTTGAAGTAAGCAGACATTTGTCAACCAGAGAAATGACAACAGCAAGCCTTGTAGCTTGCAACTTTTATAGAGCACAAACATAACAGATATACACACATATTATATAGATAGATTTCTTACAGGTTCCATCTATCAAATTCACTCACAAGGATTTGGTCAATCTCGGCTATCATAAGTGATACTTGGCGAAGTTGCCATGCACTGGAACTGAACTCAAAACCATATGATTAAGAAGGGAACTACGTGCCTGTGCCTTCTATCAGTCTTTCTGTACATATGTATGCGTGCATATATATATATATATATATATATATATATATATATATATATATATACATACACACATATATAGTATGTAGATAGGGTTGTAATCGAAGCCGTGTCCTCGTGAAGCACACCTGTATATTCCAGTATGCCAACATTGTATGTAGATGTTATAATTGCGTGAGGCATGTATAAGAGTAGAAAAATATTGGAAAATAATATTTGCAGAGTAAATTATGCATCAAAACAGTAGAGTGGAAAATATTTTTAGTATTATTTATTCACCATTGCACATGTTTCATTTACTAGTAGGAGTTAGAATATTATACATGTAAGAGAAAATGGTAAAATATCACTTATTAAAAATTCCTCAGACAGCAAATCAATTATCAGGTTGAATAAAAAATTAAGCAACGTTTTGAACCATGAAGAATTTGTACCAGATTTTTGCAGGGTTTTGAATTTTTGTTAAACATTTTTTGCAGTTGTCTGATAATACAGATATAAACTTACCCAAATGCATCAATAAATTAACATTTATATTTTTTTTGTCCCCATTGTTACAATCATCTGAAATGGAACTGTGAAAGTGTGATATTTGAGCAGTTTTGCTATTCAACTTCAAAAAAGGATGTAATGCAGCTAAAACTGTTCATGATATCAATGAAACATTTGGTGGGGAAATGACCAGTGAGAGGTCAGCTTGAAAATGGTTTAAATGATTTTGCAGATTGTGAGCATTATGGACGCCCATCTGTCACCGATGACAGTCAAGTAGAGACTGTCATTGAGAAAGATCCATATAAAACCACTTGAGAACTGGCAAAAGAACTTCAAGTTAACCAGAAAACTGCCTGCAACCATTTGCATGCAATCAGAAAATCAAAAAAGCTTGACAAATTTGAATGAAAATCAGAAAATGCTTATTGCTTCTTCTCCGAAACCAGACCAATCCATTTCTTGACCATATTGTAACTTGCAATGAAAAGTGGATTCTGTACAATAAAAAACGTTCTTTGCAATGGTTGGACCAAAATGAAGCACCGAAAACCTTCCCTAAACCCAAGCTCTTCAAAAAGAAGGTTATGGTGACTGCTTGGTGGTGTACTTTTGGAATCATCCATTATAACTTTTTAAAATCTGAAAAAAACATTACTGCAGAAACATATTGTCATGAAATTGCCAAAATGAAAGAAAAACCGCTACTCCTCTGTCCCAGACTGGTCAACAGAAGTGGGCCAATCATTCTTCATAACAATGCTCGACCATAAATTTCACTAATGATGCTCCAAAAGTTGAAGGAACTTGGCTATGAATTTCTTCCCCACCCAGCTTATTCCCCAGACCTTTCTCCTACTGACTACCACTTTTTCAAGCACCTTGATGGTTCCCTGAAAGAGAAGGAGTACAAAAATCAAACTGATGCTGAAACTGTGTTCAAAGAGTTCATCAGCTCCAGAACTCCAGATTTTTATGTTACCAGAATAAACAAACTTTTAACTCATTGGCACAAATGTGTTGATTGTAATGGCACTTACTTTGATGAATAAAATTTCCACATTGCTGAAATATATTGTGATGAATTTCATGTTTCAAAACGTTGCTTACTTCTTACTCAGCATGATAATACTCTCTGATTTTCTGTTTGAAGACTTTCTAACAGAAGATATCTTACATGTTTCTCTGTTAAATACAATTTTGTAACCCCTATTAGTAAATGAAACATGTGTAATGGTGAATAAATAATACCAAAAATTTTTTATTATCTCCTGTTTTGATATATGTATATGTTATATTATATACAAGATATACTGTATTATCATTAATTGATGGATGCAAAGAAATAAAAAACTTAAAGTAGTCGACTCCAAAATATAGTTGGGGTAGGTAGAGTGGGGAAGTAAATGTCAATAAGAACTAACTCAGTCTTGCCAAACAGATGCCAGGACCAAAAAGTGATGATGATGATCATCATGATATATATATATATATATATATATATATATATACATACACACGTATATATACCTTGTGTGTGTGTATATATATGATAATATGGCGTAAAAGAAAGAAAATGGTAAATCTAGTTGAGTTCCTCATGAAGATAACATGGATGCCGCTTGAGCTCAAAAGATTGGCTGTTATGAAAACCTCCTAGAGGAATGTGAAGACACAGGCTGGAAAGCAGAGCATTTTTCAATCAAAGTTGGATGTAGAGGGTTTGTCGGACACAGTGTGAAGTGACTATTGCCATCATTGACCTAATTCATCGTAAAGCAAATACCACTAGGAGTAATATCCAAACTACACTGGAAAAGGCAAACCACTGGATTTGGTTAGAAAGCAACAATGAGCAATGGCTAGAAGAATATTGAGTGAAACCTGATGACCAGTTGATCTAGCAAGCAGGGTCTCATTTCAGTGAGGGGTGCCCAATGATGCTGTCAAGAGATAGGTCCCGAAATGGCAGGCATTCTCTTCTAATGGCCCCATAAACTTGCTAGCATCTGGTATGCAGAGCTTTCAACAGATAACACTTGCATCTGCATGTTGTTTGCAAAAAAATATTTAAAAATATATATTCGACCCTGTGCTTGAGGAAACCTATTGAGTCAAGTACACCAACATCAAAAATCAATGGAAATTGTAGTTGTGATCCCTGTGCCAGTGGCATGTCAAAAGCACCATCTGGACGTGGCCAATGCCAGTGCCGCCTTGACTGGCTTCCATGCTGGTGGCATGTAAAAAGCACCAATCGAATCGTGGCCATTGCCAGCCTCACCTGGCACCTGTGCCAGTGGCATGTAAAAAGTACCCACTACACTCACGGAGTGGTTGGCATTATGAAGGGCATCCAGCTGTAGAAACACTGCCAGATCAGACTGGAGCCTGGTGCAGCCTTCTGGTTTCCCAGATCTGGTATTTTAAATTTTTGTTGCATTTCTAATCTTTCTGATGTCTAAGGATGGATATTTATGCGTATGAATCTTTTTCTTTTTATTTTCTTTCAAATATAATTCTAGGGAACTGAAAAAGCTGTGTACAATGCCGAGCGAATTTAGCTATTTACGATAAGCGGATGTTTACATTTTAGCTATTTACATGTTTACGTTAACTACGTCACAAAATAGCTGTTTACGTCACAGTAACACTATGCAGCTAAAGATTTCAGATCAAAACAGACAATACGATTGGTTAAAATTCGCAGATTTAAACTACGCTTAAACTTACAAAATAAAATTTTCTCAAAAAAACTAGTTGAAATTAATGTTTTCTTTTGACACATTCTACCAGTATACGAAGTTTCAAATTATTTAGTTAACTAGAAAAATCTGGCCTTCTTTTAGAAAAGATCCTAAACATGTACACCTGTGAAAATTGTAATTCACCATGTGACCTTATTACACGTGGTGACGTTACTGATGGAAAATGATGGCACTGCAAGCGTTGTAAAAGGAACAAATCTGTTCGTTACCGTTCATTTTTTGGAGAGAAGTCATATTTCGCCAGTGTTTATGTTGTGTAAAAAGTGTAAAGAAAAGTTGACTTATCTCCCCTTAATTTTTATTTACTTTTTTAATCTAACCAAACTGAACAATTACCTATGTATGTGTGTGTGTGTGCGTTTGTGTTTATATGTGTGTGTATATATATATGTATATGTGTGTGTGTATATATATATATATATATATATATAATAATAATAATAAAAATTAGGGAATAAATCCAAACTTACAGGGAAAAATCAGATTTAGGATTGAATCCAATTTTATAGTAAAATATTATATTATATTAAATTAGAGACAAAACCACTATTATGCAAATCAAACAAAGAAAGACTTAAGCCAATACATAAATTAATTTATATTATTTAGAAATGTAACAATTATTAATATCCACTACGATCGTTTCGTGTCTTCAGTCATCAAATCTATGAGTAGTAGACATTCATCAGGTGGTTTCAGAATCTAAAATATAATCAATATTTCTAAGATATAAATAATCTATATAATCTAAAATAATAATTTACTTATAATAAACTCTATTATTAAATATGATTATATCGAAATCGACTATAATGTTAAATATTAACTTTAATTTATAAGGTAGAAAATCCATACTCTAATATCCATATTAGTCTATATCTACTTATATAGATATTTGAAATGACTAATATACATAAATTATCAATGAAAATATATATAAATAAATATTATAATCAAGATCTAAAATAATCTCTATAAACGATTGTATATAATGAAAACCTAATATATTTAATTTCTCATATTTAAAGATGAAATAGCTAATTTCAAAATGATATAAATTAATTTATGTATTGGCTTAAGTCTTTCTTTGTTTGATTTGCATAATAGTGGTTTTGTCTCTAATTTAATATAATATATATTAACTGTTTCTTTTCTTTTTTTTTCAAGTTGATGGTCAAGGCAAAATCATCACAAGCTGAGTCAAATGCAGATACAAGAGATTGCAGACCTGTTTCAGAATGACTGACAAGATCGCAATCATCAGCGTACAGAAGTTCCCTAATGAGTGAAGTAAAAACCTTCGTTTTGAATTTCAGTCTTGTCAAATTAATATATATATAGAAATATTCCATTCCTAGTTATATATTATTAAATAAATACTATAAGTACTATAAACATAATTATGAATGGGAATAATTATCTAATATAAATTATGCTATTAATTAGACATGGCCTAAACCATCTTTAGTCGAAACATTTAAATATATATGTGTATGTATATATATATATATAATATATATATATATATATATATATATATATATATATATAAAGTTAATCCAAACAAGAAAACACAAAAAACACAACAACGCGAGGACGTGGAACAAATATAGTATTATTGGACGCTCAGGAAAGAAGGAGGGTTTAACGTTTCGAATGGAGCTCTTCGTCGGAAACATAGGAGAAGGAAAGATCCAGAGAAGGGAAGACAGAGGGAAAAAAATCACCAACGGTACACACGAGGTCATATATATATATGTATGTATATATATATATATGGTGATTGTCTACTCCTTATACAGAGTTTGACCACCTCCTGTACCTACACCTTAGCACCATCATGGCATCTGATGTGCCATAGATTGCACCTCTGATTTGGACCACCGATACCTGCAGATAAGTTCTTGCTCTTTATGGATCTTATCATGTCTTTTGAGGCCTCCATTGGATTTACAAACCTTCTGGCATATACTGCATTCAAAGGTGTGCACAGACATATAGGCAGAATAGTTGGTGGCGGTTCGTTTTCCATGCGTTCACAGATGAGATTTGAGGCCATCCAAAGACAGGCATGGTCTGTCATAGGCTGTGCACACAAAAAGGTCATTGTCATTCACCTTCTCGATCGTTACATTCTTCCTTAGATCTCTTCTGATTCTTACGCGTGTTATCCTGGCCTCTTCAAATGCTTTTATTCCACTCCATACCTTTGTTCGCCATCCACCTTGAACTGAAGCGAGGGTTTCTATATCTTCTGGAACCATTCCAAGTAACTTCATAGTAGTCCTTATGCCATCCTTAAACCTTTCTTTTAGGTTTATGCTGATAGCGTTTCCCTCCCTGCAAGCTCACCATAAAACAACTGTTTCAGCATGCGTTCATCTGCCATTTGAACAATATGGCCACACCATCTCAATTGGTTCCTCAAAATCATAGCTTTAATTGAGGTGATGCCTGCAGATGCAAGGACATCTGTGTTTGAGATAAAAGAACTCCATTTAATTTTTAAAATGCGATGAAGGCATTTTTGGTGGAATTGTTCTAACAGTTTAAAACGTCTTTCATAACAAGTCCAAGTTTCAAAGGAATACAACAGGGATGGTAAGACAAACGATTTGTAAAGATCCAGCTTTGTATTCTTATTTATATGTCGCTGGCACCGAAGGCATAACTCCAAGCCACCAAATGCTTTTGCTGTCCTGTGAATTCGCAGCTGTATTTCTGTATCAAGATTTCCATCATTTTGAACAGAGCTTCCAAGGTAGACGAGTGAATCAACAACCTCAAGTAACTTCCCCTTAAGAAAAATTTAAGGGGTTACTAACAGCACTATACAAAGGTTGATGCATTACAACTGTTTCTTTTCTTGTTTTTTTCAAGTTGATGGTCAAGGCAAAATCACCACAAGCTGAGTCAAATGCAGATACAAGAGATTGCAGACCTGTTTCAGAATGACTGACAAGATCGCAATCGTCAGCATACAAAAGTTCCCTAATGAGTGAAGTAAAAACCTTCGTTTTGAATTTCAGTCTTGTCAAATTAAAAACATTCCCTGTTGTTCGATATTTTAGGTAAATACTCTCCTCAGAGTTTTGAAAAGCATGTGACAACACAAGAGCAGAGTATATTGCAAAGAGGGTGGGTGCATCAAGGTCTCCTTGCTTTACTCCATTTTCCACAGCAAAAGATTCAGAGAGCCTACCACCAAAATTAACTCTAGCTTTTATATCTTTATGCAAAGCCCTGATCATGTTTACAAATTTTTCTGGGCAATCTATTTTCCTTAGAATTAGCCACAGAGCATTTCGATTAACTGTATCGAATGCGTTGCTCAAATCAACAAAGCGATGGTATAGAGCAAAATTCTGTTCAGTGCACTTTTCTTGTAATTGTCTGGCAATAAAGATACAATTAGCTGTGCCCCTGGAGGAACGAAAACCACACCGAGACTCAGACACTCTATTTGGGACTATAAAGGTATTTAAATGTTTTAACAAAACGTGGGCAAGTACCTTTCCAACCACAGACAAATGCGAAATCCCACGAAAATTACTACAGATCCTTTGGCCCCAATTCATACAAGAAGACTAAAATGGCATCAAACCAGTTTTGAGGCACTTTCTCAGTTCTCCAACAGTGACAAATTAATATATTTAAGAGTTCGAACATTTTGTCACCCCCATATTTCAAGACTTCTGCTCAGATTCTATCAGAATCTGGAGACTCCCAAGTAAAGCTTACACTAGGTATCCGGAAAAGAGATGTAATGGAGTGTATGATATGAGGTAACGAGAATGGCTCTTTTGTACCACAACAAACAACCGTTACAATAAAGAGAAATTGAATAGAACAAATGGACTTCGGCAGGGCTGTGTATTTTCCCTTTTCATAATTTCCATAATTTCCATGATTTGGATTGATATGCGCAGCCATTGTAGAAGTATCACAATCAGTGAGTATAGGATTGGTCGACTGATATTTGCAGACGACATGGTGCCACTTTGCTCATCAGAAGGTGATCTTCGACCTGCACTAAATGGGTTTACTGCAAGGCTTGCAAGGCAGGGATGAAAATTAGCGTTACGAAGACAGGCATTGGTCCTCTAAAACGAGTCTTCTCAGTGCACACTGCTTGTTAGAGGAACGTTACTGAGATAAGCGGTGAAGTGTAAGTATTTCGGGTCTGAATGCACAAATGATGGAAGGTAGGATGCTAAATTGGGTGTTAGAATTCCAGGTTCTGATACAGTAATGCGCTGGCACCAGCATTCGATCCTCAGAAAAGGAGAGGTTATAAAAAAAGAGCCAAACTCGCTATCTTCATTTCGATTCTTGTACCTTTCTTCACCTACGATCGTGAGTGGTGGGTAACGACCAAAACAGTACGATCGCGAATACAGGCAACCGAAATAGGATCCCTTCGAGGAACCTCTAGAGTAACGTTACTTGACAGGGTACAAATCTCAAAGATCAGGGAGTCTCTCCAGGTTGAACTGCTACTTTTCCGCACGGAGGGATCGCAGCTCCACTACTATGGACATGTGACTAGAATGTCGCTGGAAAGAATTACAAAACGGGTTCTTCAAGCCGAGCCAATGAGCTGGAGACCTAGGGATTGGCCAGAAACAAGATGTATGGATAAAGTGCATAGCCTCAGTTGTTCTCGTTTGGGAATGCAGCCAGAAGTCTAATGAGGGTTGCCTCTGATAGGACCCTATGGAAGAGGTGCCTGGGACTCTACCCCAAACTCTCCCAGGAATAGTGATCACAGAAAAGAGAAAATAGATGGATGGAGGTGGATATATAATACGAGAACATGAAGCAGCAAAGGTCAATATAAAGATGTGTACAGTTGCTGCTCACTAGAATGTGAAAGGCATTTGCTGCAGGAAAAAATTTCTACAACTCTCAGGTAACCAATTTCATCAACTCTGCCATGTCAAGTTTTGTTTGTCTTGATGTTTCTCAAAACTGACTTTGTAGCATCTTGTCAAGGCCCTTTTGAAAAAATCCTTCACATTCACTGCCTACTTTGTTTTCAACTCCATTATCAATGTTCACATTGATATTTCCTCAATTACTTATAAATTTTGACATAAAACCGTTAACAGAAGTATCCCATTTCACAGTACAACATACATTATTTCAATTTTCATTGCATCCTGTCCCTAAAATACTAATCTTTGTTACTGTTTCTCCTCATAAATTCGTAAAGTAAGATTAGTTTTTATGATACAAGAAAAGAGAAAGCTGACTTTATGAACTGAGCCCTTTTTGTTTAAGTTCCACAAACTTAATTTGTTTACAAAAACTGCGTTTAACTGACACAGACCATACATTGTTTCTTCAAACTCTTGTTAAAAATACTTTTTATCATTCTCTATAATTTTATCTATATTAAATATATTTTATCTCTTTTTTTAAACATTTTCTTTCATAATTTTCTTGAGATGTAAATGTTTCTGCAAATAGGAAAATCAGATATTTTAATCCTGGATACTGTTTTACCTGCTTAACTACAAAGTGGATTTAGCAGTTGTTTACAAATAATAAGATGTAAAGTAAAACCTGTGGGGATATTTTCAACTATGTCTAATGAATGAATCATCAATTTACAGCAGGTATGGATAACCTACAGGGAGGTGCAATGGCCCAGTGGTTAGGGCAGCAGAATCGCTGTTGGAGGATTGCGGTTTCGATTCCCAGACCAGGCGCTGTGTGTGTTTATTGAATGAAAATAGCTAAAAGCTCCATGAGGCTCTGGCAGGGGGGGGGGCGACTCTTGTTGTACTCTTTCACCACATCTTTCTCTCACTCTCTCTTCTTGTTTCTTGAGTAACGCTGTGATGGACTGGCATCCCATCCAGCTGGGGGGAACACTTACACCACAGAAACCAGGAAACCAGGCCCACGAGCCTGGCTAGGCTTGAAAAGGGTGATGTTTATCGTTATGGATAGCCTACAGCACTCAGACCACATGCAGGCTTCAATAACATTTTGTATGCTGTGATTATATAAACCTAGCATTTTAGCACAAAATTTTAATTTCTTTTTACACCTGAATCTGTTGATTTAACAATTTTTATTTCCTCATTCAATAATGCTTTCTCTTAAGCTTTGGTGAAAGAAGACGATTCTTCAATTTATGGACCTGAAGTAAATCTCTGCCTAGATTCAACACTGGGACTTATTTATTAATTGCAGTTATGAATTTTGTAATAAGCATGAACTGAGAACATCAAAAAGAATCTTCTCAATTAACTCATAAGACTTTTGAATTTAGCACAAAACACAGTTTGAGATTCTTTAAATAGTTTTATTGATATGAAATATATTTACATCTTGTGAATCAAGCACACATCACATCACGCATACACACACATCACACGCTCACATACATCACACACACACATCACTCACACACACACACACATACATACATACATACATATATACATTCATACATACATACATATATACATTCATACATACATACATACATACATATATACATTCATACATACATACATACATACATACATACAACAGTTCTTTGTGACATATGTACATGACAATGATTAGCAACACATCTATATCAATTATTTATGACACGCCTACAACAGTGATTTGTGACATACACATGTGTCACCAATTTGTAACAGGTCTGTATCAGTTACTTGTGATATAAATGTATGTTTGTGTCTCAGGATTATCTGCAATGTTCCAGCAAATTGTGACACATACCATTATTGCAGATTTATGATACAGCTCTTTACAACTTCATTTTACAGGAATTAATCTGCAATTTGCAACATACATTTACACATAATAGCAATTTTAATTTGGAACCCTTTATAGGTAACAGGTAGCAGTAATGGAAATTTTCACACGAAATATTTACAGCTACTTGAAGATGTATAATTTAATTAAAAAATATTCCTTGTGATAAATATGTAACTGTAAATTATGATGGATATATAGCTGTAAATTGCAACAAACACTTGTAATTTTTGTTAAGCATGTATTTGTAAAATCTTTGAGCTAAAGATATTAGAAATATTTACAGCTGTTTGCCAAATAAATGTATCTGAAATGAGAAGAAAGAAAAAATAATTAGTAAATCATTGAATGATATGTTGATGTAGTTGTGGATATTATTGTGTTATGTTTTAAAAATATAGTAAACTAATTCATTGTCTATAATATAACAAAGAATAACACTTGTGTATAATGTTGTGTCTGGGGAGAGTCATTCTCTTTTAGTGCCTTGTAATTTAACACACTCACTAGTAAAGTTTCCACTTATTTCCTACTTTATTTTTCTAAAATTTTCGTTATGCCTTGCAATCTTTTCAATAGTTTTGATTCTGTCTGTTATTCACACTGCATTCCTTTTTGTTTGTTTGTGTGCATGTCTGTGGTTTAGTGTGTGTGTATACATGCATGTGTGTATGCATGTATTTATGTGTGTATGTATGTACATTCTCTATAATATATTAAGGCGGTGAGCTGGCAGAAACGTTAGCACGCCGGGCGGCGAGATGCTTAGCAGTATTTCGTCTGTTGTTACATTCTGCGTTCAAATTCCGCCGAGGTCGACTTTGCCTTTCATCCTTTCGGGGTTGATAAATTAAGTACCAGTTATGCACTGGGGTCGATATAATTGACTTAATCCGTTTGTCTGTCCTTGTTTGTCCCCTCTGTGTGTAGCCCCTTGTGGGCAGTAAAGAAATTAGATGTAAGTATGTGTTTGTGTGTGTGTGTGTGTGTGAGTATATGTATATATATATATATATATATATTATATATATATATATATATATATATATAATATATATATTATATATATATATATATATATATATATTATATATATATATATATATGTATATACACATGTATGTAAGCATATGGATATGAAAGTGAACAGATCGACATACAGACGGATAGGTACATAGATTATATGAACAGACAAGCACACATACACAAATGAAGACTGAAACACATGACCATCTATACCACACACACTTTATTTCGCACAAGGACACATGGAGACACACATCCACACATATGGAGATACATATTCATGCATACAAACACGATACATAGTTGCAAAACACACACACACACACACACATGCACAAAACCACACATGCACAAAACCACACAAACACGGACATGCAAACACATGAATATGCAGAATACATACATACAAATGTACATACATACACACATAAATGCATGCTTACACACATGCATGCATACATACATACATGCATGTATATGCACACACACACATACACACACACTAGAAGTAAGAAGTTTCAACTACCCAAAATCTACCAATGCATCTACATTCACAGCACAAAAAAAAAAACCACTCACGGATTATTTAAGTCATATAATGAATGCTTAATTGGTCCATCAATGAGGATTTCTATATCTCTGCAAAACAAACAAAAATTATACTTGTAGAAATATTTATTGCCAGAAAGTTACCAGAAGTACAAAGTTTCTGGCACTAAATTTAGGAGCTCAAACTGTACTACATATATTGTTTTCAAGGTGTTATTGTTGTTGCAGTTGTAAATGTTGTTGCTGAGTTATCCTTGTCAACCCTGCTCAAGTAAAATTATGTATTAGGCTTAGGAGTGATTTGTGACTTCAGTGTATCAGATATTTCAGGCTATCATTCAATATTTGGTTAAAAGAGGCCATTTTTCATTATTGTCCTTTAGAACCAAGTCAACCCTGATCTAGTTGACTTTTGAGCAATGGTATTCCAACTATGACCATCCTGTTTTTGTATTCAGACATATCATATTATATCAAGAATACATTATTAAAAGTCTCCTTCCTTCTACTAAGTTAATATGGTGGAATTTCTAGAAAGTCAAATGATGACACAGAATCCTGCCCACATGAAGCTTCTTCATAGTTTAGTGTTATCATTCCTCTCAGCAAACTATTTTAATGACAATGATATTATCTTGGCCTACATATATATCCAGGAATTAAACACCTCCTGATGATGACGAGGGACCAACTTGATTGAAACATAAATTGTAGATTTTATTTATGGTCTAGTTTAATACTACCATTCAATATTTGTGTTCCTTTAACAGAGTCCACTTTGTTGAAAACATTTGTGCCACATCTCTGTATTGAGAATAACTTCTCTTCCTACCACTAATCTCAGAATCCCTCCACCCAATAAAAAATTAAAATAAGGGCTTAAAATATCACCTTTCCTTCTCCAACTAAGCAGTACAAAAAAAAAAGGTGAATTTTGTAAAATTTATACTCTAATGTGGTGGTCAATAATCTGGAAAGTCATCATCTTAGTATATTGATCAGTAGCTATATAGTTTAGAAGTACAAATCACCTATCCTGGAGCATAATTTGCTCGTCCTGGACTATAAATTCTTCGTCCTGGAGTACGAATCACCAACCCTAGAGTATAAAATGCCTATCCTGGAGTACAAATTGCTCCTCCTGGAGTATAAATTATTTGCCATGGAGTATTACTTCACCATCATAGCATAGTACTTCCTACCTTTGAGTACAAATTAATCCACCAGAATGTTCTACTCCACCACCTACCGGTACTAATACCCAATAAGATGTACAGCTCTCCTATCTGTAATGGTGCACATTGTTGAATCATCAAAATATTTGATGGTACCTAAAATAATTCACATCCCATGTGACAAGTAATAACTACAAACAGAAAGTACATTCAATCACTGAACATCTTCTCGTATCTTAATTCAATTGATTTTACTAGATAAGTCTATACCAGTTTTCTATCATAGTACTTCTACAAACTTTCAGGGTATTAAAAGATGGTAACAAAAATTAATAAATTTTCAGGACTTACTTGGGTGTCTCGCTTGCAGGAGTGATTACTGGAAAAAAAAAAAAAAAAAAAAACATTATTGGCTATATCTTTTAAAATCAAAACATTTAGAAAAATCCACTTGATAGTTTAATGGTGACTTTGGAGATGGATTTCTAAAGACTATACTTTGCTTCAAATTAAAATCGAAGAAACTCTATTAATGAAGGGAATGAAAGATTCAGGAATTCCTTCTGTTAAAAGAATGAGGAGAATTTCAAAAACTAAGGATAAAAATTATGCTCTAAATCCCCTTCCTTCCCTTCCTCCTCCTCCTCCTCCTTATCATCATCATCATCATCTTTTTTTTTAACATCCATTTTTGTATACTCACATGGGTTGAACAGGATATTTTGAAGCAATGGCTTACAGCCATATGCCCTTCTCAATGCTAACCCTTTGAGTTAACTCTTATAAGCAGAAGGTATACAGTGTAACTTTTCTAACAATCAGAATATACACAATATGAATAGCATTATTGCAAATATGACTATAATTACAAAATGCAACATGCTGTCTCAAGCTTTCTTTTGAATTTTTTTATATTCCTGTGGAATGTAGATCTAGGATTCAAAATCAAAAAGAGTGAGATGAGCCCCATACCACATCCAGGTATTGACTATTTATTCTAATATGCAGCAATCATTATCTTTATTAAGGTACAAAATATTAAATCTGTAACCCTATTCAAAATAAATTGGACACAGAATTTCAAATGAGCAATCCTTGCTGGTATTTTTAATTTAATATTTAATTACTGAGTTATTCTTAACTTTGAAGATAATTTTCCTCCCAGTGACTATAGATTAGATATGTTTTTGATGGATTAAATACTTTTATAGATAATCATTTGAGATGGAATGATCAAGAAATTGTTTTGTGCAGAGTGTGTTGGATTAATTTAAACCACACTAAACACTTTTCCCAACTTTTGCTCCTCAGATCATTCACCCGCCTGGAATCTCTTCCTCACTCACATATTTCTGAAAACACCATCCTACAGTGCTCAAGTTAGCCACACCAGTCTCACACACCTGGATGGAGGACTAGTTACAAGTCATAGCTATGGCCACTGATTAATTTATAAAAATGAAAAGTAAAATAATTTATAAATCAAAGAGAATACATTACCTATTCTTGGAATAATTTTCTGAGATTTTAATTCTATAAGAAAAAAAAATTTTTATATTTTATATCAAATATGAAATCATTTCACTTTTTTTAAAACCAAAAATACATATTTTAC
>NC_043001.1:47026813-47069313 GCF_006345805.1 Octopus sinensis | reverse complement strand
TGGAGGATGGTGGGGTGGGGGTAGTTGAGGAGTGGTGGTGTTGGTGGTGGTGGTGATGGTGGTGGTGGTGGTGGTGGTGGCGGCGGCAACGGCTGCGGCGGCGGTGGTGGTGGTGGTGGTGGTGGTGGAGGAGTGGTGATGATGATTATGATGATGATGATAGGGGTTGTGGTGGCAGTGGTGGGTGAGGTAATAATGATGACAAGATGGTGATGAGGTTGATGATGATGATGATGATGATGATGATGATGATGATAATGGCAATGATAATTATGGAAGGAATCTGTGTCAGAAAATTCACTTTGTCCACCTGACACGAGAGTCAAACTCATAAATGTTGCCAGGTGAGTAATTTCTTAATTGCAAAAACTGTTTCTGTTTCTCAGAACCGGACACGTGAGGTCACTGACAGAAGTATTTTCACGTGTTCTTCAGTGTGAGAAAAAAACAGTTCAGGTTTTATCTACTGTTATGGGAACAGCATTTTCTGCTTACAAATGATAAAACATCTTGTTGCACTAGATGACAATCAATATATATATTTAGTCACCAAACATGTTAAAATAGTTTTATAGGTAGATCAGCCTGGGATTTTTTGTTGAAATCAAGCAAGTTTCCCAGCTACGTTGCTCAGGTTATCTTTTACATTTCTTTATAAATTCACCATCGATGTGTATGTGTGTGTGTGTGTATTGTCACTTTAATATTCTTTTACTGATTTTAATCATTGGACTGTGTCCAGTAAGTAAGACAGTATTTAGAAAAACAATGTTTATATTCAAGAACTTTTATATATATATATATATATATACATACAGGATTTGGCCAAAAGTCACCTGTCAGTAAATCAAAACCAATCAATTCTAAGATTAAAACAAAAAATTATTTTATATGAGACTTCGCTAATAAATAGACAAATGCTTGGGAAAAAATGGTGATTTTTCACTCACAGCATTCACTTATTAAGCGTTCATAATTGGAATAAATAAATAAAATTGAATATTAAGTATTTATGAGATTTTTATATTTACTGTCAGGTGACTTTTGGTCAACCCCATATATATATATATCATCATCATCATCGTCGTCGTTGTTTAATGTCATATATATATATATATATATATATTGGCCTGCTCGCTTAGCCAGCGGGGTGGCGTCATTCGAAGGCTAAAACAATGCGAACGCATTGTGACCAGCGATGTGTAACAACATCTGATGGTCTGGTCGGTCACATGATCACGTGATATATATATATATATATATATATATATATATATATATCTACCTATATATATATATATATATAGGTAGGTATGTGTGTATGTATATGTATATAAGATATGAAAGGGATTAAAATCCAAGCCGTGTCCACATAAAGCACTTCTACAAACCTTAGCTATCAATTGTATAAATGTACTCTAAGAAAAAATTGGCCATACATTTGAAATTCCCAGTCAAGTGTATTAGTCATAGAGTAAGGATATATTAAAACAAAACGTGGAATTTATGACATTATTTTAAATTCTGTATTTACAATTGTTGCAACAGAACATGAGAAATACATTTCATGTGCATAAATATTTATATTAATACAAATATAATGAATTCATAACATATATATTCTTTTTTTCTTTTTATTCTCTTACTTGTTTCAGTCATTTGACTATGGCCATGCTGGGGCACCGCCTTTAGTTGAATGTTCATGAAATGTATTCCCCATGTTGTATTGAAACAATTGAAACAAATACCAGAAATTCCTGTCTTATTACATACATACATACTTACATACATACATACATACATACATACATACATACATACATACTTACATACATACATACATACATACATACATACATACATACATACATACATACATACATACATACATACATACATACATACATACATACATACATACATACATATATACATACATATATACACTGTTAACAATGCAGTACCCCTGCTCAGAATTTATTCTCTCAACTGATCTTAGTGTTAGATCTCTTGGTTGATGGGAGTTTGATCTCTCAGTTTATTCCCAAAATATTTCCAAATATTTGGGACTAGTTTGGATCCCTTATCAATGTAAACTGGTGCTCTTTGTTCAAATCCTGCCCACAAAGTTGAATCATACTCTACAAGCTAACAAGCTATTTGTCAATTTACTTATTTACAGCTTGGTGGAGTGGGTAGTATGAAAGTTAGATATCTTAGCCACAGACATAACACTAAGTTTACCAATCATTTAGTTGTCAAGTATATTAAACATTTACTTCTATTGCTTATTAGATTGTGTTATATATATTGTGTTATAAAAGTAATTATCATAAATGGTTATACTCACCCATCTTTATAAATAGTTTTGGTAAATCCAAAACCAGGAACCCAGGAAAGGATAACAGCTATTATTTCTGAATTAAAAATTGGTTTTAGAAAATACAAATATAATATAAATAAATGCACTGAGTAATTAATTTCTTGATAAATCAAAATATTAATTTCTTTTTTTTTTTCCTACAAAATGTCATTAAAAATGTCAAAAACTAATAAATATCTGAAATTTGAAACTAAGTAATTCCCATTTGATGGATTTACATGGGTAGTTGACTATATACATTTGTGTATGCGTGCAGGTGTGTGTGTGTGTGCGTATATATATATATATCACATTTTAATATATATGTATGTGTATATATATATGTATATATATATATATATATATATATATATATATATATACACACACAATGTATTGTATTAAAAGTTCAGCAAAAATTTAGATTCAGATGAATATGGTACTTATTGGTGCATTTATATATATATATATATATATATATATACACACACACATATGCATTATGAACTTTCCTTTCATTAGATAATGGATGAGGGTTCAGCAATATCTTGCTGAATGAATTATCACACAGATGATTTGTTTATGGTGATCAACTGTTTGTGTTCACATAAGCTTACTTCCTCCATCAAATCAACATTACCTGGACAGTTGCACTAACTTCTGCTTTTCATGGTTAGAAGAGTCATCATGTCCTAACAGAGGTTTTATTAGAGACATGCCCTCCCAGACTGATCAGTGGATCACATCTTGCTATAAATTTCTGGAAGGCAGCCAGAAATTTATAAAGTAACCATCTCTAAATATTGTATCATCATAGTTCAAGATAGAAAAAAAAATCAGAACACAAAAGATATTAAATAAAAATGTGCAAGGAGGCAATTTTAATATATTACCCTATTTAAACTGTTTTAGTTAGATTAAATCTCATTTACATAAGCAAAGAATTCTGTTCTGTTCTTCCAACTTAACCTGTTATGTGTTTATCACATGTTAAATGCAGGACATATTTCCCTAACATCTATGCATCATATGATACATATTCCCAAATTTTTTCAACCACTAAAGTAACTTGGAACTTATGAAAGGAAAGTAAGTTTTATGCTACTCAGAACATGACACAAAGGCTAACAAGTCTGAAAACAAATATGAAGGCTGTTTAGGACAAGCTTATGAAAATGCTTTGGATAAGCAAAGGGCTAACTTGCTGCAGAAGAATAAAACTATATTCACTCAGTTGTTATCTGAATAGTCTGTAAGAGTGATATAATAAATCTATTTGTGAACACCTTGACAGGAAGTAAGAAATAGTAGTGCAATAGAGATTACAAAGGCCTTAATATTAGTCAAATACATTTATAGTTAGTTTCAGCATAGTATAGCAATTTTCTTTCTTTGATCTTTAAACGATGATTTTTATTTCTTTACTGCCCACAGGGAACTACACACATAGGGGACAAACAAGGACAGACATGATGATGATTTTAAATGATGATTCTGATATACTAAAGTGCTCTTGTTTTATTTCTTTAACCCTTTGCCTATCCTGTGTATCACATGTGAAACGTGAGACATATTGCCCTGGCATCTATGTCATATACAATATGCACTCTCAAATTTTTTCAATCATCAGAATAACTTCAGACTTATGCAACAAAGTTTTGTTACTCAGAACATATGAAACAAGAGCTGACTAAAGATCTGGAAACAAGCATGAAAGTTTAGAGCAAACTTAGAAAAATGTTGTGGACAGGCACAACATTAACACACACGCACACTGATTCTGGTAATTGATTAATAATCAGTGTACATGATATTAAAAAGTATAAAGAAGGTGGAGTAAAGTGACAATGGATGTGAAATAATTAGAAAGTTTGAAGATCATGTGCCATAAATTCCAAATATTCCTGAAAAGTATAATGTTCCTCTAAAGTCATTCTACAAGACATTCTGTGGAGTTAGCACCAAATTATTAAATACTTAATCTATCAATATTCTAGCTTATCCTCGCATCTTTCAATGTAACACTATGGTTGCCTTATGAATATAAGGCAGAGTGTGCCATTTGGTCCCAAACCAGACTATAATACAGCTTACCTTATCTCACATTTCCTCAAATTTACACCTAACCATCTTCAAAAGGAAGAGACACATTGGATAATGTAGTCCTAAATACACAATGCTTAGAAGAAAGACTGGATCATTGCGACCAGACTAATTTTGATAACTGGTCTGCACAGTTGGGGTTTCCTAAGGGCTAAACAACAGGTAACCTTAGATGCCTATGCTGCCACTGCATCAGTGGCCTGCTTAAACAGAATTGACCATGTTAATGCAAGATCAGCATTAACAACAATATGAAATTATTTGTGGAACACTCCAATTGAAATTTATGTCAAGTTTAAATTTAAGTGACTTGACACAATTTTTAAAAAGAAGTTAGAAGAAAATATGCCCTGTTGGGATCAATTGCTATTAAAAGAAGGCGGCAAGCTGGCAGAATCATTAGCATGCTGGGTGAAATGCTTAGCGGTATTTCTTCTGTCTTTACTTTCTGAGTTCAAATTCCGCCAAGGTTGACTTTGCCTTTCATTCTTTTGGGGTCAATAAATTAAGTACCAGTTGCATACTGGGGTCAATCTAATCAACTGGCCCCTCCCCTAAAATGTTGGGCCTTGTGCTTAGAGTAGAAAAGATTGCTATTAAAAGATATATAACTGTACAAATTTAAGATTTTTTCCTAAATTTTAGCATGTAATTCTAATGTTTTAATTAAGTACTACATTTTCTTAGTTGGAAAACTGTCATGGGTATTTTTTCTAATTATATTAATGATGCAACAATCCAAAAATATTTGAGGTTTAGTTTAAAAAATTTGATAAACTCAAGTTTTTGTAATTCTTTCAAGCATAAATCTGATTTAGCTCCACTTGGCTTGCATTCCCTAGATACCTTATATTAGGACAAGCTTTTTACTTGGTACCCCTTTGACTCAAGTTGTTGTGGAGGCCCACACAAAGTTAGTTTAAGGCAAGAAGCTCTGTTGGATATTTTTGTCTAAAGGTAAAAATATATATTCTAATAACCCACAATTTTATGATATATTATTATTTCATGGACCCTGAAAGTCTAAAGGTTGTTTTTTAAATATAGGGTCATTAAAATGCCTTTAGATCTGAACATCTTTAGTTCCAACTCTATCCTTATTAATTCATGACAACCAAAATTGAAACTGAAATCTTGAAGATTAACATTATGTACAATCCTGCTAATTTAAAATTAACTGAAACAGATAATTAATGAAGCTTAATGTTTTAATGAACATACCTAGAAAGATGAGTACCTGTATAAATCTACACAGTTGTTCTTAGTCTTCCAATGTTGCAGTCAGCATATATTGATGAAAGAAGCAAATTCACCCAACCACTCAATCATAGAGTCATTCAGGTCCTGAGTCCAACGACTATCATGAAATTGTTAAATATATAGCCTCTGAAAAATTGATAAATTATTCATCAGGAACTTTTAAAACTTCTCTCTCTCTCTCTCTCTCTCTCTCTCTCTCTCATTCTCACACTTTTTCTGTCTTCAACTTCACTAATTAGGTTAAACATGTGACTGTAACTTTAGACCTGAAAACCTGACACCTTGGTCATGTGTTGACCAGAAGTTATTCTAGCTTATTCTATTGTTTATAATTCTCCTGGTTGTACCTTATTTCTATTATATCAAAAGCGATAAAAATATAACTGTGAGAATGAGGAAGTTTTCATTATCACAGTAAAACGATGACGTAAAAAAAAATTAATTAATGCCAAAATAAATAAATAACAATAATTGAAGGAAGAAAGAAAAATGTGTTAAAAATAGACTATCTGGGAATTATTTAATGAATAAAACAACATGAAGACATTGATCTCTAGCAAACTCTTCAGTGTCGATATTTTCTCTTTTTCCCCTCAGTAAACCCATAAAGACACACATAAAAATAATTGAAGATTTATTGTGTATTTTTCCAGCAAACTTGAACCTGATAATGGTTTTTCACTAAGTTACAAATCTCTCATAATCCAACAAATAGGTTTCTATATGGTCAGGCAACCAGCTTGAAATGACAGTCAAATCAACTTTCTCTCACATACAGCTGTTTTAGAAATTAGAGTGATGCCTTGAAAAATTTAATACTGAAATCATTGTCTTTGGATGAGGTGATCACAGCTAGATTACTATTGATCAAAGTTGAGTTGGATTTAACTCTTTGGAATTACAACTGGTCATATCCATTCCGAATATTCTACCTGTTTTATTTTCAAACTAACCTAATCTGGCCTCTCACACCAACCCTACAATGTCATTCTAAAGGTAAACAATCACATCATCAAAATCTCAATGAATAAACTGTCATCTAAATTATGCAAAAATGAAAATAACACTAATATCTCATTTTAACAGATATATTTACCAAAATTACATAAAAATATCTTGAAATACTAAAGAGTAAATTTATTCAATAAAATCTCCAATGATTTCAACCTCCAGACGACTTCAGAATCTCCTGCAACTCTTCTGGACGATCTCCTTGTTTAAGTTGGGGAATACTGCTATAATTCTTGCCTTTAGTTCATCTTTGATGTTACGAAGAGTTTTGTTGGTCTCTCACTCAGCTGTGCCCACATATAATAATCAAGGGGGTTACAGTCTTAAGAGTTAGGTGGCCAGATGTTAGGGGTGATGTGGTCACAGAAATTGTCTGACAGCCATGACTGGGTTCTCCTGTTTGTGTGACATAGTGCAGAGTCCTATTGCCAGAAATAGGGTCTTCCAGCAGTCACCCTCTTGACCCAGGACAGCACAGCCTCCTTCAGGCACTTAATGTAGGCCTGTGTTAAGTCTGAGGCCCTGTGGGAATAAGAACAGAGGCATAATGCCACCATGATCAGTAAACACTCCAAACACCATGATGTTGACTGGTTGTTTGATTTTTATCACTCTCAGTACATGTCTGTATTGGAGCTTCTGTTGTGAATGCCAAGTAGTACAGCATGTCGTTTCCAAACTTCTGACAGATTGAATTGCATCATGGTACTGTTTTTCCCACAGACAGTGCCTAACTGAGCCTACTATGCTCTATAGTTGACAAAATCAAAAACAAACAATGCTCATGCACGATATTAAAAATATGAAATGCTGATAATTTACCTATCGCACCCTATATGTATATGTGTTTATATATATATATATATAATATGAGGCTTTTACATGCCGAAGACTACTTGTGTAATTGATAATTTTTCCAAATTAATTAATTTCACCCTTCATTATTACGGATAACCATATTTTATCTCAGTAGATGACCACAGCATCTTGTTTTGGCTACAAGCGGGTGGGAAGGGGCTGTTGACACAATCGTTTCATTCACAATTGAATTCGGTGATACCAGTTGCGGATTCTGGCTCGCTCTGATACTGAGTTGAGTTTGGTGCCTTCTGGTATCACAAAATTCAATATATAATCATTTATGATTATAGTATTCTACGCTGAAGAGAAAAGAAGTTTCGGTAAGATAGAATTATTTAATATTTAATATTTAATTCTTATGCTTTCCTAAAAACTTGATTTCGAAACGTACGTCCGTAGATAACTAAAAAAATGTATGATAGATTGCAGTCAATTCATTCTCTCTTACCTGTTTGTGTCTGCCTTCCAATGCTGTTTTTACTGAGATCTCCCTTTTTATTAGAAGAAATAGCTATAACCCTTTGACTGCTATTTTAAATTCGGTATGTGGTAAGGCAATTCGTTGCTAAACCCTTATTGCTTAGTATTACTTAAATTTTCCTCGAATGAGGCTTTTACATGCCGAAGACTACTTGGTGTAATTGATAATTTTTCCAAATTAATTAATTTCACCCTTCATTATTACGGATAACTATATATATATATATATATATATATATATTATATTATATATATTATATATATGTGTGTGTGGTGTGTGTGTGTGTGTGTATGCTTACATATATCTATCTATCTATCAATCTATCTATCTCCTCTCTCTATATATATATCCTGCAACATAGACTGGTAGTTAGTGACTTAGGATCAGGACTAAGAGGATGACCAACATGGAGAAAAAGGATCTGGAAGCTTAAAGAACCTGTGAATGGACAGAGATTTAGGGACATATTACTTGAAGCCTTTGACGAAGTAGAAGGGGATAGAGCATCACATGGGGTAGAAGACAACTGGACGTTTCTAAGGGACAACCTGCTGAAAGCCACTGTGGCTGGTGCAAAGTCCCCTCTCGACCCAAAATAACGTGGTGGTTGAACAATGTTGTAGACAGGGCTATTAGAGAAAAGAGACAGGCTTGGAAGGACTGGAAGAATGGTGGTAGCAGGGAATTGTATCAGACTGCCAAAAAGGAAGCTAGGAGACAGATCTATTTAGCCAGAGGGGAAGCAGATAAGAAAAAATTTGCCAATGTTCTGCGCTGTGAGGACCAAAGACTTGAGGTGTTTCGTGCTGCAAGACAGTGTGTGAGAGAGAATCGTGATGTGGTAGGAGAGAAATGTGTTCGCATGGATGATGGTTCACTTGCGCTAAATAAGGATGCAAAGAGAGAGGTTTGGAGACGCCACTATGAAAGGTTGCTGAATAAAGAAAATGAAGGGGATAAAGAGAGTCAGCCAAATGTCGACCCAACAGAGGGACCAGCTATCCGAGTTGACAGTTCCTTGGTAGTTAAGGCAATTAGAAGCATGAAGACAGGGAAAGCCCCAGGCCCATCAGGAATCACTGCAGAGATGCTCAAAATATCTGGTAGTGTCGGCTATAGCCTAGTCACCCATATAGTTAATCAGGTGATACACGAAGGAGTCATACCCAATGACTGGTGTAGCAGCATAATAGTCAACTGCTACAAAGGTAAAGGTGATGCCCTAGATACAAATAATTACAGAGGTATCAAGCTGTTGGATCAGGTAATGAAGGTCACGAAGAGGGTCATAGCCCAACTAATTAGAGAGAGAGTTAATTTAGATGAGATGCAGTTTGGGTTCGTGCCAGGGAAAAGTACCACTGATGCTATATTCCTGGTAAGGCAGCTGCAGGAGAAATCCCTAGCCAAAGATAAGCCCCTGTACCTGGCTTTCGTTGACATGGAGAAAGCCTTCGACAGGGTCGCCCGATCCCTTATCTGGTGGTCAATGAGGAAACTAGGGATAGATAAATGGTTAGTGAGAGCTGTGCGAGCCATGTACAGGGACGCCGCTAGTAAGGTGAAGGTTGGCAATGAGTACAGTGAAGAATTCCGGGTAGAGGTAGGGGTCCACCAAGGCTCAGTCCTCAGCCCCCTCCTATTTATCATAGTCTCCAGGCAATAACGGAGGAATTCAAGATGCTGTGACCTTGCTCTAATTGCTGAGTCACTATCAGAACTGGAGGAGAAGTTTCAGGTGGGAAGAGGATTAGAATCGAAGGGCCTTAGAATCAATCTAGCTAAAACCAAAGTCTGATAAGTAAGTAGGAAGGTAGACAAATCACAAACGCCTTCAGGTAGATGGCCCTGCCCAATCTGTAGAAAAGGTGTAGGTAGAAACTCTATAAGATGCACCAAGTATAAGCTATGGACACATAAGAGGTGCAGCAATGTCAAAGGAAGGCTAACTAGGAAGATAGTTTTTGTATGTGGCAGATGCTCAGGAGCAATAAACACTGAAAATGCTCTGAGACCAATTTCTGCCACATTCCAGGGAGAAAAACTAGAAATAGTTGATAGCTTCTGTTACCTAGGTGACCAAGTCAGTAGCGGGGGTAGGTGGGTGTGCTGAAAGTGTAACTGCTAGAATAAGAATAGCTTGGGCAAAGTTCAGAGAGCTCTTACCTCTGCTGGTGACAAAAGGCTTCACGCTCAGAGTAAAAGGCAGACTGTATGACGCGTGTGTTCGAACAGCCATGCTACATGGCAGTGAAACATGGGCCGTGACTGCTAAGGATATGCGTAAGCTCGCAAGAAATGAAGCCAGTATGCTCCGATGGATGTGTAATGTCAGTGTTTATACTCAACAGAGTGTAAGTACCTTGAGAGAAAAGCTGGACCTAAGAAGCATCAGTTGTGGTGTGCAAGAGAGACGTTTGCGCTGGTATGGTCATGTGGCGAGAATAGATGAAGATAGTTGTGTGAAAAAGTGCCATACCCTCGCGGTTGAGGGAACCTGTGGAAGAAGCAGACCCAGGAAATTCTGGGACGAGGTGGTGAAGCACGACCTTCGAACTTTAGGTCTCACTGAGGAAATGACTAGAGACCGAGACCTTTGGAAGTGTGCTGTGCATGAGAAGACCCGGCAGGACAAGTGAGACCATAACCCGGGATGTGCCAGTCCACTTATGCATACCTTCCCTTCTTGGGACACAAAACTCTACTTGTGAAGACCTGTTGAGGCAAGTGAGAATCGAAATCGATCAACATCAATGGAAATTGCAGCTGTGATACCAGTGCCGGTGGCACGTAAGAGAACTATCCGAACGTGGCCGTTGCCAGCGCCGCCACAACTGGCCTCGTGCCAGTGGCACGTAAAAAGCACCATCCGATCGTGGCCGTTTGCCAGCCTCGTCTGGCACCTGTGCCGGTGGCACGTAAAAAGCACCCACTACACTCACGGAGTGGTTGGCATTAAGAAGGGCATCCAGCCATAGAAACATTGCCAGATCAGACTGGGCCTGGTGCAGCCTTCTGGCTTCCCAGACCCCAGTTGAACCGTCCAACCCACGCTAAACGATGATGATGATGATGATGATGATAATACATATATAATATAGATATATATATACATATATATATATATATATATATATATATATATATATATATATACATCATCATCATCATCATCATCATCATCATCATCGTTTAACGTCCGTTTTCCATGCTAGCATGAGTTGGACGGTTTGACGAGGGTCTGGGGAGCCGGGAGGCTGCACCAGGCTCCAATCTGATCTGGCAGTGTTTCTACAGCTGGATGCCCTTCCTAACGTAGTGGGTACTTTTTACGTGTCACCAGCACAGGGGCCAGAGGAGGCTGGCAACGTTCACGATCGGTTGGTGCTTTTTATGTGCCACCGGAACGGACGCCAGTCAAGGCAGCGCTGGCATCAACCACGTTCGGATGGTGTTTTTTATGTGCCACCGGCATGGGTATCACAACTACAATTTCCATTTGATTTTTATTTTTATGTTGATGTACTTGACTCAAGCACAGCAGGTCGCCCTACGATCCAATGTAAGCACAGCAGGCCGTCCTGCGAGCCATGAACTAATTTAATTTGTCGGGTCTTCACAGTCACAGCATATCTCCAGAGGTCTCGGTCTTTCCTCATTGCCTCTGTGAGGCCCAACGTTTGAAGGTATGCTTGACCACTTCATCCCATGTTTTCCTAGATCTACCACTACCCCGGATTCCTTCATACTCAATCACCTACCCTAACAACCTCTATGACCTTATCCACCCATTTCTCTGCGAGGAGTATGCCTACACCCCCTACACCATCCATGTTACCTTGCCAGAAGACTTTATACATATGTGCCTTGCCTGTGAAGGCCCTAGCTGAAGCTCCTCTCCATCTTACCTCTAGTATGCAGCATACATCAACCTGTCTCCTTTCAAGCATCTCTACAATCTCGCTAGACCTACCTTTCAGTGTGCCAACATTGACAGTACCAACTCTGAAAACTGGGAAGGGAATGTGGGGTGAGGTTTGGGGAGGAGGGATGTTATTCAGCGCCTGAAAAGAAGAGGGTTGTTGTGGTGTTCGTTTTTTAGGCATGCTTTATCTGTTCTCGCTTCCGACCTGACAACATTCAAGCATTCAGGCATGTTAAGATTGTTGCACCTACTGAGGTAGGAGTCGGTGTTAACAGCGTTGAAAGCATAAGCACTATGGTCCTCGAATAATGTAGATTCAAGCGGAGTAGCAAAAATATGAATATTCCAATGTTAGGTTAGGAGGGAGTCAGCTGAAATTGGTTGTATTTGTCCGAGTAGAGGGAGATTGCAGATAACCACCAGCGGGGAAGGGTTCAGACAGAGAGAGAGAGAGAGAGAGAGAGAGAAAAAGCTCATTCTTATATATACACAAGCGCACCCACACACAGGAACGAGTATACCACTTCATAAGGCCATGGAAATTTCTGGGTAGTTGTCGATGTATTTCTATACAGAATGAAAATGGAACGAAAGATATCCGGTTAAGTAGGTGGGCAGATAACCTGGTTGCGTTTGTCTCAGTAGAGAGATAAAGAGAGGGAGGGAGATAGAGAGAGTGCAGGTGATATAGGGAACAGCACCAGTGAGGAGGGGGAATTGGGAGAAGAGATAACTGGAAGGGGTGGTGACAAATTTCTAGACAGAACGAAACGTAAGATAGTCGGTGAAGTGAGTGGGTGGATGAGCTGCTGGGCAGGTTGCATTTGTCCTAGGAGAGAGAGAAGTGAAAGTAATATATGGAGAACAGCCCAGTGAGAAGGAGGATGGGAGAATCGATACAGGTAATGGTGGTGGGGGAAGGGATATCCGGTGTAGAACGTGGGAAGATAGAGATATCCGGTATTGGTGGTGGGGGTGGGAAGATAGAAATATCCGGTATTGGTGGTGGGGGTGGGAAGATAGAAATATCCGGTATTGGTGGTGGGGATGGGAAAGGACGGGCGCACCACGAACAAGCAAAGTTTTGTTTGTGGACAGGATGAAAATATGGTAATAAGAAAGAGAGGTAGAAACGAGCAATTTCTGGGCGGACACTGCAAAAAAAAAAGAGAGAAAGAACATATGGAGAGGACACTTCATCCTTGCTGTAACAGGCAAGGGAAACAACAGGGTAGTGGCAGATTGCGGGCTATAAGGCATCCTTATTTGGTGAAGCAGTATGTCGCCATGGGTCATATTCGACGATGGGAGTGATTATTCAATCGCACTGGTCAGCTACCGCCCGTCTTAAACTGGGCAGTCCCCAGTCAGTAAGGTGCTGATCCACCACGTCTGTCCGCTGCTAACGGTGTATGGAGCTAGGACAAAAACAGAAAAGCAGACGTAAAGCCCAGCACCTAACAAAAGAGGAAGAAAATTGAAATTGACCCCATTGAATCTGGGGACCTGGAATGGCAGAACAATGACAACCGGAATGGGCATTACCGACCTGGATAAAACAGAGGACATCAGGAAAACGGCAATCATTGACAGGGAGCTCACACGGCTGAATGTAGATATCACTGCCCTGCAAGAGACAAGACTTGCTGACTCTGGTTCCATTAGGGAAAGAAATCATATATTCTTCTGGAAGGGTCTTGAGGAAGATGAGAGGAGAATCTATGGTGTGGGGTTCGCAGCACACAACAACTTGCTGAACAAGATCAGTACTCCTCTGAGTGCATTACTATCATGGAAATGGAGACTAAAACTGGAATCGTCCATCTCATTAGTGCCAGTGTTCCGATTCTAACAGCAGAAAATAAGAAAGATCAGTTCTACGAGGAACTTCAGGATGTGATCAACAGTGTCCCAAGGAAAGACCAACTCTTTCTCATGGGCGATTTCAATATAAGAGTAGGCGCTCATCACCAAGCATGGCCCAACTGCCTTGGATAGTTTGGACTGGGGAAAATCAATGAGAATGGCCAGAGACTCTTACAATTTTGCACAAATAGCAACCTGTGCATTGCAAACACCTACAATGGCAAAGACCGGCATAAAGTTTCTTGGTGCCATCCACGATCAGGTCATTGGCACCAGATTGTTTTCGTCATTGTCAGGAAAAATGATGTCAACACTGTGAAGCAAACAAGATCCTTCCACAGTGCAGACTGTAACATAGATCATCTGTTGGTTATAGCCAAGGTCACAAAGAAAACACCAAGAGCCGAATAACCAAAGAAACCTAAGATCAACTCAAACAACACCCAAGATCTAGCGATGAAAACCAAATTTCAAGAATATGTTGAAGAACAGCTCCAAAACTTAGATAGCTCATGTGGAACAGCATGAAATCAGCAATATATGATTCTGCGTCGAGGGCATTTGGAACGTATCGATTTTCCAAGGAGGACTGGATCGAAGCCAATGCATCAATACTAATGTCATTACTTGAGAAAAAGCACAAGATCTTCATAAAGCACAATAAAAAGTCAACTGAAAGTACAAAGCAACAGCTACATGCTGCAAAATCCAAACTTCAAAAAGAAACTAGAAAATATGCCAACCACTACTGGGATAAATTATGCTTAGAAATTCAACAGGCAAGTGACTTGGGTAACATCAGGAAAATGTATGAGAAGATTAGAGTTGCTATCAGACCAACAGTGAGTAAAGTGGCACCCCTCAAGTCAGCAACAGATGACCAGCTGACGGACAAGAAGAAACAAACGGAAAGATGAGTGGGACATTACTCTCAATTGTACACAAAGGAGCGAGATGTTGATAGACAGTTTGATGAGGCCATTCCTCAGCTCCCTGAAATGACAGAACTTGATATACCACCAATGGAAGAAGAACTCTCCACTGCAATCGATGAACTTGCAGGCGGAAAAGCACCCGGAAATGACAATATACCTGCTGAAGTGTTGAAAGAGAACAAAGATGCCCTCCTTCCACATTTATATAAGTTATTAAAGACATGTTGATTGGAAGTAAAAATTCACACAGGGTATGAGAGATCCCAAGATCATCACTCTCTACAAAAATAAAGGGAACAAGGGATATTGCAATAACTACAAAGGCATCTCACTTCTGAGCATCACTGGAAAAGCTTTTGCGAGGATCATTCTGAAACGACTTCAGAAGCTAGCAGAAAGAGTACTCCCAGAGAGCCAGTGTGGTTTTAGATCTAACCGTTCAACAATGGATATGATCTTCTCCATTCGTCAACTACAAGAAAAATGCCGGGAGCAGCAATTACGACTATATATAGCATTTGTCGATCTGACAAAGGCATTTGATACAGTCAGCAGATCAGGACTGTACATGGTGCTTGGAAAATGTGGCCATTCCCCAATACTGCTGCAGCTCATTGTTTCGTTCCATGATGACATGAAGGCCACCATTCATTTTGACGGTTTAATATCAGATAGCTTCAACAACAGAGTAAAACAAGGTTGTGTCTTAGCACCAATCCTTTTCAGCATTTATTTTACTGTATTACTGCAGTATGCATTTCAAGAGTCGCCGAGAGATGTCTGCCTTTTTTTTTTTTGAGAACTGATGGGTCACTCTTTGATCTTTCTAGATTTCGGGCCAAGACCAAGATCAATAGAGCAACTATAAGACTTTCTCTTCGCCGACAATGCAGCACCTGTTGCTCACAGTGAATTAACTCTACAAATAATGATGGACCACCTATCATCAGCATGTAAGGCCTTCGGTTTGGTCATCAGTGTAAAGAGGACAGTCATCCTCACTCAGGAGGGCACAATGAAAGGTTATATCAAGCTTGATGACAAAGAGCTTGAGACAATGGACAGGTTCTGCTATCTAGGGTCTACCATTTCCTCTACTGCTTCACTTGATGGTGAGATTAACGTCAGGATAGGGAAGGCAGCAACAACTTTTTGAAGGCCATCAAAACGAGTATGGAAGAACAAGAGATTAGACATCAAGACAAAGATCAGGATTTATGAAACATGTGTTCTCAGCACACTCCTCTATGGATCTGAAACATATATTAGATATATATGTATAAGGATCCCTTCCAGGGGCCCTAATATGGTTTTTTTTTTTCAACAATCTGAGTATGCTATGAAGTTTCCAGACATGAGTTCTACTCACGTGTCAAGTTTCATCAAAATCGATAAAACGATGTAAGAGGAGTTAGCCAACAACTCCACAAACACACCCACAGCAGAATTCCCCACATATGTAGTATATGTATTATGTATGTATGTATGTATGTATGTATGTATGTATGTATGTACGTACGTACGCATGCATGCATACATGTATGTATGTATGTATGTATGTATGTATGTATGTATGTATGTATGTATGTATGTATGTATGTATGTGTGTGTGTGTGTATGTATGTATGTATGTATGTATGTATGTATGTAGATATCTCCCCAAAGCCACTGACAGAGGCAGAATATTCCACGAAGGTTTACAATAAGTGTCCTGTGAACTGCCAGTGCAACACAGTAGCCATGTTCTATAAAGCAGAAGTGGTGTCGATTAACACTAACGGAGCGGCACATTTGCAGAAATAAGTCAGAGCAATGGAGGACCCTTTTAAGGTTAGGCTGATTGATCACATATCCCCTTTTAGAATCAAAGAGAGACGCAATGTTTACAACTTTAGCCAGCTATACATAGTGATTAAAAGAAGTAGCGGCTACAAAAGTCAACTTACTGACTTTTCCATTTGACAGCAAAGGGTGGATTGGGATGTGTTGAGGTCAATTGTTAATTCCTACTTACTTCTACGAGAATTGAATCCCACTAATTCTCTTGAGGCATCTTGATCGAAGTTTGAGTTGATCCTGGTCTGAGTTGATCTTTCAATGACATATCTCCCGAACGAAACTTTGGAAACCAATTTCGCATTTGCTCGTCAGTAATAACGCCTTTGTCAAAAACACTGCAAGTTTTATCGTTGTTTCTGTGGCATTTTTCCATTCTTAAACTCCTACAACATCATATGCCGAATATACACTTTCAGTTCATCCATTTTAAAGGAATGAAATTTAATATTAAGCTATGTTGTGCACACTTTCACTGCTTAAATGTGAACTGATGAGGATCTTTTAAAAACGGTAGTTTCCATTTCAAAGTTAAACCATAACTATGATTTGACCCATCATGAACCAGTACCTTCTAAGTGAAATGATGTGCAAACAATTGTCATGAATTATAAATGCAGATGCATCTCTTCAGATAATTTTTCACTTGAATGGTTTAAAGAACTAGAGATATAAATAGTAAATTTACACAACTAGATATAACTAGCAATTACTCAACTATCAATCCTATTCTTCTGAATAAGGCCTTAACTTTTGATATATCGAATTCGGAATTATCTAGATCAGAGATAGAAATTATATAATTATATTAGCCGCACGATGAATTATGGTAGATTTCGATGGCAAACTTTGGAGTAGATCAGAAAGGAAGATTCTTTCGATATAGGAATGGGGTCTAGTTACTCAACACAAGCCGTAGATCTAGTCAAAGTATATATTATCTCAAATCGAATACTATATATATATATAGAGAGAGAGAGAGAGACGCAGGAGTGGCTGTGTGGTAAATAGCCTACTTACCAACCACATGGTTCCGGGTTCAGTCCCACTGCGTGGCACCTTGAGCAAGTGTCTTCTACTATAGCCTCGGGCCGACCAAAACCTTGTGAGTGGATTTGGCAGACGAAAACTGAAAGAAGCCCGTCGTATGTATGTATATATATATATATGTATGTGTGTTTGTGTGTCTGTGCCCCCCACCCCAGCATCGCTTGACAACCGATGCTGGTGTGTTTACGTCTCGTAACTTAGTGGTTCGGCAAAAGAGACCGATAGAAAGAATAAATCCTGGGATCGATTTCCTCGACTAAAGGCGGTGCTTCTTCCGCCCTTTTCAAGCCTAGCCAGGCTCATGGGCCCAGTTTCCCGGTTTCTGTGGCGTATGTGTTCCCCCCAGCTGGACGGGACGTCAGTCCATCGCAGCGTTACCCAACACACTGTAAAGCATTAGAACAGTAATACATTTTTAAGGAAGTTAGCTGTTATGGATTGTCATGGAGTGACCATTGGTTTAGCAGCTATAAAGTCACCTATACTTTTAAGCACTTTACAGGTGAGTAACCAATGTCACACTGTGACCGGCCATAACATTTAAATTCCTAAAAATAATATAAGTATATATTTACATGTACTCACACACGCAATTAGTTATAAAATATGTCATCGAATTTAAGACCTCATAATAACATCTCGTTAAACTCCTATACAATGCAAACATCAAAAGTGGAGAAAATTTCTATATATATATAAGTTGGCTGAGAGAAAAAAATTTAGAATACTAACAAAGAAAAAGCTTTCACAGATGTTTCCGAAAAATCTTTTGAAATCTTTTTGCTTCTTTTCCTTTTTTTTTTATGCTGTAATAATTACAAAAACAGTTGTTCAAATTATACAAATTGCCATACAATTTTGCAGGTGTGAGAAAAAAAAATACCAAGCACACCTCTCTCAAGCCTAAGTAGGTCCGACCTGAAAAACGAATAACTACGACAAAATGAACGATGAGCATACATACATACATACATACATACGTATGTATGTATGTATGTATGTATGTATGTATGTATGTATGTATGTATGTATGTATATATATATATATATATATTATATATATATATATATATATATATATATATAGAGAGAGAGAGAGAGAGAGAGAGATTTTATGCTTTTACTTATTTTAGTAATTAATGGCGGCCTTGCTGGAGCATCGCCTTGAAGGGTTTTAGTCGAACAACTTGACCCCAGGACTTACGCCTAGTACTTATTCTATCGAACTCTTTTGTCGAACCGCTAAGTTACGGTGACGTAAACATACAAACATCGGTTATCAAGCGGTGATGGTGAGACAAACACAGACACAAAGACACACACAGATAAAAATATATATATATATATATATATATATATATACTAGCTGAAGGTGACCCGCTCTACGCGCGGGTAAGAGTGTGGTTGTTACTTTCTGTTGCTTCCTTTCAGCACGTAAAAAGCACCATCCGAACGCGGCCGATTGCAGCGCCGCCTTGACTGGCTTCTGTGCCGGTGGCACGTAAAAAGCACCAACTGATCGTGACCGCTGCCAGCCCCCCTGGCACCTGTGCTGGCGGCACGAAAAAAGCACCCACTACGCTCACAGAGTGGTTGGCGTTAGGAAGGGCATCCACCTGTAGAAACACTGCCAGATCAGACTGGAGCCTGGTGCAGCCTCCTGGCTTCCCAGACCCCGGTCAAACTGTCCAACCCGTGCTAGCACGGAAAACGGACGTTAAACGATGATGATGATGATGATGATGATGATTCTCCCTCTTTGTTTCTCTCTCACTTTCCCCACTTTCTTACTCTTCCTTTCTCTCGGACTCTCCCTCGCTTTCTCTTACTCTCTATCTTTATCTACCTCTCTCTCATTTATAAACAGCAAAAGATCTTGAGTAAGTTGAGAAATAAAATATTTAGAAAGATCAATCATAAATATCAGGCAGTAACAATGGAAAGGTGTGCTTCAAGGCAGACAGCAAAACACTAACATTTAAAAGGGACAGACGAACTTGCGAGCTGAATAAAAATAATAAAATATTGGAAACCAAAGTTTGAAGGGATAGAATGTGAGGATAGTAGAGTCACCGTGGCTGGCATTTCTTAACGATGGACAGCAACGTTTTGACAGTTTAACGGCTGGCGTAAAATTTTGAACTTGATGTAAAAGAAAATCCCTAAACACCAAGTTTTGAAGTGATTCTTTCTCACGACAGTAGACTCACCATGGCAAGCATTCAAAACTTCTTCATCGTGGACGGCAACACATTGACCATTAAAAGGCTGGCGCAAATTTTTTAGCTTGATGTAACAGAGAATTCCTAAACACCCGCTCCTTTAAATTTTAATCCCCTTCCAGCCCCATTTAGACCCTTTTCACATTTTGGTTAATATAACCCGATTTCATTTGGGTCTACTGGGGCCACATTTTATAAGATGAGGAATTTTGTCCTAGAGGTCACGCCTTTCATTTGAGGGGAAAAAATAGTTGTCATGCAAACTTGCCAGCACTTTTAACATAGGTCTGCATATTTTCAGCTCAACCGACCACATAATGCACACATTATATATATATATATATATATATATATATATATATATATATATATATATATGTGTGTGTGTGTGTGTGGTGTGTGTGTGTGTGTGTGTGTGTGTGTATGTGTGTGTGCGTGTGTTGGAATCTCTCTCATACGTGAGCGTTGACGCTGAATTCGACTGGTAAGCAGGTAACCTTGTCTTTGTTGAAATAGTTGTGAGCTGCTGGAGTTATTTCTCTGACGGGTAATAGGAATTTCCATATCCTCCGAGGAAATTAACTGTTGACCCAGACAATTAGAATTAATTTTAATAAAAGCATCAATTTAAGAAAAAGTAATAAAGTAGTAAAAAATGAAAATTTATCACGAAAAATTTGCAGGGTTCTAAATAAATGTTAAAATGTAGATACAAAAAACATACATTATCACCAGAACACGAACGCTGGTTGGTGTGTTCTGTTTGTATTTGCTCCGTCGGCGCGTTGACAGGCAGACAATAGAATGCGATAGCGGTGGCGATGATAATTCTCTCTATGGATGCAGACAGATACATAAAAGAAGGCCGTTTGAGGAAGTGAAAGTAATGGGAATGTATGAAATAGTGTGAGTGAAAAAGTGCTGGGAAGAGAGGAAATAGCGAGAGTGAGTTGAGGAAGACAGATACATTAAAGAACCGGAGTGGACTTGTCAAAGTGGGTTTTTGGCCCTAGCAACGACACCTTTTAAGATAGGGATTTCTAAGGTAGCCCACGGGCATCGTCACCTCATTTTACACGTCCCTGTAAATTTTGGAGTGAATCGGACGGGATGTAGTGGCCTTGAAAGCAATCCAAGCGGTAAAAACGCATTTCAGTTTTATATATAGAGATATACATATACCTACACACACACACACCACACACACACATATATATATATATATATATATATATATATATATATATATATATACACACATACATACACACACACACACACACACACACATGACGGGCTTCCTTCAGTTTTTGCCTGCCAAATCCACTCACAAGGCCTTGGTCGGCCTGAAGTTATAATAGAAAACACATGCCCAAGGTGCTATGCAATGTGACTGAACCCGGAACCATGTGGTTGAGAAGTAAGCTTCTTTATTTCATATAATTTGCCACAAGAGTAAGAAGCTTGTGGGCTGGACGCAGACAAAATGAGATGAAATGAAAACATAATGATAAAGATGAGAGGGATATCGGCGCCCACCGACCAACAAGCACATGAATACAATTTTTCCTTTACAATCAAAATATCAAACAAAAATTCAAAAAAATATCAATGCAAATCAATAAGGTGAAGGTCAATTCTCCTCATTGGAGCCCCCAAGCAAGTTGACAACTCTGCACCGACAAGTCGGGGCCCGTGAAGAGGAAAGCAAACTCTTTCTTGTCAAAGGTCGCCATGAGCCTTGACAGAATTTTATGCCGCCTGCGGAGGCCATATTGGACTGCCTATGCAGTCTGAGTACCTACAGTCTCGGTCGCCCAGGCCGTCCAAAAATTCTCCCACAGGTCCTCCCTCGTGATAAAGGAGAACAAACACCTCCTCCTCCTCACGGAAAGGGGCCTCAAGCTGTTCCGTCAGTGGCACACTTCCCACTGACGGAGCCTTTTCTGCTGGTGGCAGACATCCCACCAGACAGAGAAATAGATAGGAAAGAGAGACAGTCTTGCACCAAATATTGAACACTGTGTAGGGTACCACTGAGTGGGAACAGAAGTGAGTGTGTGACATTACATTGACTAACAGCCATAAAATGTTGCACAGAAAGCCAACACACACATATGTATAAGGATGAAGGAAATTGTTGTATACAGTGCTCAGGTGCACTACAACTAAAAAGAAAAAAATGGCCATCAGGTGCACTGTTGGCAGATTTCAGGACACGTGGAAATTTTGAAGGATGTAGTATAGTTTTCGACCGACTTTCCAGGAATTAGGAAAATCTTAGAACTTGCCATAAAATCCACGGGACTTTCCAGGAAGTTTCCGAATAATTTTCCAGGAAGTTGGGAATACCCGGAACTTTCCATGAAATCCTCGGAACTTCCCAAGAAGTTTCCAATCAATTTTCCAGGAAGATGGGAAATCCCCTGAAATTTCCATGAAGTTTCCGAACGGGTTTCCAGGAAGTTGGAAATCCCCGGAACTTTCCAGGAAGATTCCGAACGGTTTTCAGGAAGTTGGTAAATCCCCCGGAACTTTCCATGAAGTCCTCGGGACATTCCATGAAGTTTCCGACTTAATTTGGAACTTTCCATCAAATCATCGGAACTTTCCATGAAGTTTCCAAACGGTTTTGCAGAAAGTTTGGAAATCCCCGGAACTTTCCATTAAATCTTCGGAACTTTCCAGGAAGTTTCAGACCAAATTTCCAGGAAGTTGGGAAATCCCAGGAACTTTCCAGTGAGTTGGGAAATCCTGGAACTTTCCATGAAGTTGGGAAATCCCCGGAATTTTCCAGGAAGTTTCCGATCAATTTTCCAGGAAGTCGGGAAATCCCCGGAATTTTCCAGGAAATCTTCCGAACTTTCCTGAAATCCTAGGAACTTTCCAGGAAGTTTCCGGTCAATTTTACAGGAAGTTGGGAAATCCCCGGAACTTTCCATGAAATCTTCGGAACTTCCCAGGAAGTTTCCGAACGGTTTCCCAGGAATTTGGGGAATCCCCGGAATTTTCCAACCATGTGTATATGAGGATATGGTTGTGTACACACATGTACACATATATATGCATGTGTGTGTGTGTGTGGATATGTGTATGTACAAGTACATATATATATATGCTTGTGTGTATGTGAATATATATGTTTGCGTGAGTGTATATGTATGTAGACACCGGAGGTTTTATATCTATGTATTGTGAGAATATTGTTGCTTGTATTTTTCATATATTTTTACTACATGTTAGAGTCACTTCCCTTTTTATTCACGGTTTTTCATAGCGTATTTTGCCATTAATAGCTGACAAGAATATATTGTAGCTCTTCACTCTGACATTTGAAACTCCGAGTACTATAATGACAACCTTTTACTGTTTGTTCTAAATTATAACATGTATATATATATATATATATATATAATATATATATATACATACATACACAGACACATTTTTCATCATAACTGGGGCAATCTCATTCACTCTACCATATTTTACTTGTTGCCTTAAAAAAACTACAAAATAATCGCCTTTTTGTCCACTTTTGTATGTTTGTATAGGTTGACTGGGTCCTCCCAAAGAGAGTATTCCATTGTCATCTCCTTTTGGAGGTTCAGCATCTAGAATTCAGTTTTCTATCTTTCTTGGTCTTACTTCACTAATTTCCTTCTGTTTGGACTTCTTTACTCAACTATCATCATTCATATGCACTGCAAATCTATTCCAAAGCAGTCTCCTCCCTTCCATACAACATTTTATTCCTTTTATACCAAATTTCTTTCTCAATTCATCTGTGCCTTGTTCTTTTTACAAATTAACAAGACACATCCAACAGAACTTGTTCACTTCATTTTTCTCTATCCTTTGCACAACCTCTCCATTCGATACCTATATCTTTCTATCATGCAACATTGTACTTTGTACACAAGGATCATACAATCTAACTTTTACTTGAAGAGAGAATTCTTTTTGTTTTCAACAGAGATAAAAGATCCCCAAACTTTTCCTACCCTGTACTTATTTTGACTGCTCTTTCAGTATACTCTCTTTTACTGCTGATCAAATCATATAGTCAACAGATGTTATCAACTACTTTTATGGACCCTTCTGTGCTTAGGAAAGCATTTAGTTTATTAGTGTTCTAACTGCAAACTCCTCTAGTACATCTGCCACATATATCTTTTTTCTCTGTCAGCTTGTATGTGATTACAATATTCCTCTTGTGTACCCGTAGTTTACACTGAGTATACCATATGAATCTCCTACCTTCTGTTCTGTTTATCGAACCTGATTCTTGTCTTCTTCCCTAATTACTAAAACCTTCATTTTCCGTAAGTCTTAATAAAAACTAAGCAGGAATGATTTGTTTATTGGCATATGGTTGATATTGTTTGAATCATCATATTTTTACAAATTTGCTGCCAGTCTGTTTTATTTTTCTGTTAAGTGTCTATCTGAATGAACCTTGTTAAGCACATAACACAGTTTATAACTAACCAATTAGCTAGGGCAAAATATTGGTCCAAAGTATTCCCATCAACAACTGTGAGCTGAAGATAGTATATGAGTTTACATACCTTGACTCCATCTTCATTGATCTACCTAAAGTTTGAGATCAAGAGAGGGAGGAGAAGTGTAGCCTCATTTCTAGGTGGTATGACAAAGATAGAGTGGAAGAATAGCAAGATGACAATGTGCAATAAAATTGCTGTCAACAGAGATTGCATCCTCAACATACTGCATTATAAGAATGAGAATTGAAGTCACTACTTCAGTTACGAGCAATGTCACAGCACTTTCCATCTTTATATCATAAAGTAGACTGACTAAATCACCAACAATGACTTCTGGTTTGCATCCAGATATCAAGCCTCTTCACCCACCTTTCAAAATGATGTCTCTACTGTGAGACCCACATTCACTCATATCATATGGAATGACTTTGAAAGGTTAGGAGTTGGTAACCTGTGAAAACCTAGAAATGTAACCCTTCCTATCTTTGTTTTCAAAATGTCTGCAAGAGAGCTATATATCCCCGATCAGGAACCTTGAGAGGTGACACTCTTATTAGTGTCTTGAAGTAGATGAGAACTTAAAAAGATAAAGCTCGCAGCTAGAAAAAAGTGTAGTTGCTGAAAAACACACCAGGCAGTAATGACAAACAATGCCTTCAACTGCAATTATTTATTTAGCTCAAAATTATTTGAAGATGTGTCAAGTTTTTAGTTAAAATGTTGTGTGTTTCATTAAAAGTTTTACCTTTTAATATCTTTTTTTTAATTTTGGCAGCCCTTAACAAAAGAAATATTGGTGAGAGAAATTGAAATTCCTTGAAGTTTTCCCTTACCCATGGCCTTATCTTTAAGCAAGCTTTATGCAAAAAAGATGTTTAAAATATCCTTTTCAGGTCAACTGAAGGAGTAAATTGAGTGCTTTTTCCCTTTCAGAAATACATGAAGATCTAGTTGGCTGTTCTCTTCTATTATATACAATTCTCCAACAGACAAAGAAAGCAACACGGTTTAGTGAATGCCCTATTACATGCTTTTAACATAGGAATTACTTTATGATTTCTCCAATAGTGATCACTGAACTGAATTGCATTAAAAAAGAATTCCATGTCAACATAATGTCTACTAGATGTAGTGAATGTGTGTTGGGAATTTTTATGATGCAATATAACTGCTTTTAATGTTTGTAGTGATGAATCAATTAGAAAAAAATAGCCATCTCCTTATAATATGGCTGTCAGATAAACAAGCAAAACATCCATAAATGTGACCATATCAAAAGAGAGGGCTTTTAACCTAGAAATGAACTGTTAAATCAAAATTTCACTTATTATTATATTTTCTTCAGGCAAGTGTCTTTTTTTCAAACCAGAGTTTTAAATCCTTCACCAGATCATTCATACTTTTTTATGTGAAAAGAATTGAAGAATTGAACATATACTCCTTGCTACTTTATATCTAAAGCCTAAACAAACATTAGAAGCACCTTTAGTAATTGCAATGTAATCAATATTTTCATCATAATTGGAGCTGAGTCCATCTTGGGAAAGAATATAAACACTGTTTCATCATACACAAATCTATACACAGAGTTCAAATTTGTGCTTTCCAAAAGTAAACCCTTGAAATATTCAAAGCCAGAGCTTCTGAAGCTGACATATACAATCCCTACTTTTATTAATGGAAATGCAAAACAGAGATTTTATTCACTTAATTCTTCATCTTTTGGCATGATTTTGGAAAATTTAAAAGTTGGAAATACAATCTACATAATTTACACATAGAAATAACAATAATATAATAAAGCTAGCTCACTGATAAGCTCCTTAATTCTAGGATAAATGCTTGCAAGATTATTTGCGTATACTTTCTACCTGTAGATAACATTTCTATTTCGTTTTTAAACTAGTTAAAGATTTTTTTCACATCAATATGTTGAGCCAAATGGAGGCAGGATTTGTATTATTTTCTTTGAACAATTTGTGTACTGCTGAGTAGGAACAAACTCATTCAAAAAGCTTTGAAAAACAAGATTTTCAAAGAAGTATCAGATTTCATGCAAATAATTTCTTCTCTTAACTCTTGTAGAACTTTTTCAGTATCATACATTGATTGATTCACTAGTTAATTGTATTTTTTATCTGGAATTTCAGAGAAGTGTTTATACTTAAACTTTTCTGTCTCTTCAAGAAAGTTATTTCTGGTAATGTTTGCAATTTCTGTGGCTTTGGAAAATTGTTTAATCAGAATGATATGATATGTAATTCCTTCTCAATTGCTGTTTCTTACAAAATACATAAATTTTACCATTTTTGAGGAAGCAGATCTGAATGCTGTTCTTGGAACGATTAAGTGAAAACAATGACTGTATCAAAGAAGTTAAGCTGGCTGTAGTCAAATGCAACTCTATACATTTTGGGAAGTAAAAACCTAGAATGTACCTACTCCTTCCACAACACAAACCTTAAGAAATCTGCTGGTGAATGTGACTTTATCAACAATATTAGTCACATATGTTTTAGGCTTATTTTCTGCTGAATACTGGACTCTTGTGGCTTTATTCATAGATAAGATAAATGTAAGAGGAATTTCTATGCAGTTAGAAAATTGACTGTAGGCTTAACATAGATCAACATAAAGCTAGGTTCAAAAGCCAAGAAACACCAAAAAGAAGCATATGTAGAAATAGTCCAAAACATATGGGGTTTGATATGTAAGGGCTTGATATTGTTGATAATAATGACAAGGTCATGTTCACCAGCAGACTTCTTAAGGTTTGAGTTGTAGAGCAGTAGGTACATTCCAGGTTCATTGCCCCCAAAATACATAGTGATGCACTTATCAACAGCTAACTTAAGTTGCTAGTTAACAATCCTTATGTCCAGGTTAGATTGTAGGAAAGATCTTTAGTGTATAAGATCTATGCATTTTACTTCGAGGTACAGCTTAATGTCTGCATGTTAATATATGCAACAAAGAACAAGGACTTCAGGCGTCATCACATAAAGTGCAGTACTGTGGTTAGTACCATGGCTACCTCTTTTCATACAAGAATAAAGAACTTCAACAAATTATGAAAATAAACACTCACACCCATTTCAAAGAGAATTGCCTAAGTCACTTGAGTGATACAGAATTAAAGGTTTTGATGAAGATGCAATAAGTAATAGCCACCCATTTGTAATATGAATGACGTCTTCAAGAACTTTCATAGCAGCTGGAGTGAAGGATGAATCCAAATTATGAGGATTGAATTTGTTTATGAGAGTTCCAGAATGTATTCCAGATATGGGACTGCATCAGTTTAGTGATACGGCTGGTGAGACTGACTAGTTGATAATTGGCAAGTGATGTGTGGTCACTCCTTTTGAACAAGGGAATAATGCTGGCAATTTTCAAATTTTTTGTGGGTAATGCAATTATGAAGGTAGAATTAGAAGAGGAGTAAAAGATGATATAGCAGAAAGAGCTCATTGCATTGAGAAGCAGATAAGTAACACACTCAAGACTAGGGGAAATATAGTTGCATATACACTTGAGTTGGCATCACTACATTGTAGTTGTAATTTCAACAGATGTTATAAAATTAGGAGTCGTTAGCAGTGAAGTTGGTACATTTCGATTTTCAATAGCAAAAATGCCAGTATAGCATTTGGCAGTAAGTTCTGTACAATTTTTGCAAAGGCAGCTGCAGGAGAAGTACCCTACCAAAAATAAACCTTTGTACCTAGCTTTGTTGACATTGAGAAAGCCTTTGACAGGGTTTGCCAATCCCTTATGCAAAAAGCTAGGGATAGATGAGTGGTTGGTTAGAGCTGAACAAGCCATGTACAGGGAAGCTGACAAAGTGAGGGTTGGCAATGAGTATAGTGATGAATTCAAGGTACAAGTAGGGATTCACTAAGGATCAGTCCTCAGCCCTCTCTTGTTCATCATAGTTCGCCAGGCAATAACAGAGGACACATAAGAAGTGCAGCAATATCAGAGGAAGGTTAACAGGGAAAATAATTTTTGTGTGTGGAAGGTGTGCAAGTACAATGAATACTAATGATTTACAGAAAATAGACTCCATCAAATGCTAGGGGAGAAACTAGAAGTAGTTGATAGCTTCTGCTATCTAAGTGACCAAGTCAGCGGTAGAGGTGGATGCTCCAAGAGCATAGCTGCTAGAATAAGAATAGGCTGAACAAAGTTCAGAGAACACCTATCTCTATTAGTAACTAAGGGCCTCTCCCTCAGAGTGAAAGGCAGACTGTATGATGTCTGTGTATGAATGGCCATGCTACACAGCAGTGAAGCATGGGCTGTGAACGTCGAGTACATGCATAAGCTTGAAAGAAATAAAGCAAGTATGCTTTGCTGGATGTGCAATGTCAGTGTGCATGTACAACAGAGTGTAAGTGTCTTGAGAGAAAAGTTGGGCATAAGAGACATCAGATGTGGTATGAAAGAGAGACAACTATGCTATGATCATGTGATGCATATGGATGAGGACAGCTGTGTAAAAAAAGTGTCACACTCTAACTGTGGAGGGAACCTGTGATAGAGGTAGACCCAGGAAGACATAGGATAAGGTGGTAAAGCATGATCTTCAAACATTGGGCTACATGAAAACAATGATAAGTGACTGAGACTTTTAGTGATATGTTGTGCTTGATAAAATGTGTCAAGCCAAGAGAAACTGTAGTCATGGTTGATGCTGGTGTCACATAACTGGTACACATGCTAGTGGCACATAAAAAGCACCCTTCGAATGTTGGGCCTCACAAAGGTGATAACAAGTGACTGAGACCTATAGAGATATGCCATGCTTCAAAAGACTCATCAAGCCAAGTGAAATTATAGTTGTGGCCAATGCCAAAGTCACACAACTGGCACCTGTGCCAGTGACACATAAAAAGTACCCATTACACTCTAAGAGTGTTAGGAAGGGCATCCAGCTGTAGAAACCATGCTAAATCAGATTGGAACCCAGTACAGCTCTCCAAATCTCCAGCTTACCAATTTCAAACAAACCATCTAACCCATGCCAGCATGGAAAGCAGATACTAAATGATGATCATCATCATGACTATCATGATCATCATCAATAATCTGACATGTGTTGTGATTGTGGAGAGTAGATATTTTCAGAACATTTTACTATATAGAGTGATTGCTTAGCAGTGTTCGAATCCAAGTACTGCCTTTTTATCCACCTGCTTGATATAGCTGGATGCTTTATTGTAGTTCCTCTCCCCACCTGCCCTACACATTTTTTGACATTCAGGAACTTTTCATATTTCCAAGCCTCTTTGTTCTTAGTGGCAGTGAAAATAAGTATACATCTGTTATTTCAAATACAGTTCCCCACCCCCACCTCCCATGAGATATACTGTTTCACATTATAGAACATCTCAGAATTCTGATCCTCTCATTACAGAGCATTGGCAAATCTCCTGAGTGCAGTTACTCTCCATGTTATGTGAACTTGACACCTTGCTTCCTTTCTTATTACTTGGTATTATTCCTAAGGCAAAACATTTGTCATTTGGACATCAATGTAATTTTTTTTCACCAGACTCTACCTTTACCTCTAATCTCATCTCAGAAATAACTTCAAATTTGGATATCTATGTTAACCAGAATTAGATAATTCTTAACATGTCTGAGTGGTTTACATCTAAATCAACACTGGTAATTCAAGACAAAACAGCAGAAGTTCACAAGGGAGATTGATCTCAGAATATATATTTTCTAACAATATATATATCTATATCTATATATAAATAAAGCATCCGCTACACTCTCAGAGTGGTTGGCGATGGGAAGAGCATCCAGCTGTAGAAACACTGCAAGATCTGATTGGAGCCTGGTGTGGCCTCCTGGCTTGCCAGTCCCTGATCAGACCGTCCAACCCATGCCACCATGGAAAACGGATATTAAACAATGATGATGATCTATATATATTTATATATATTTATATATATATATATATATATTATATATATATATATATATATATATATATATATATATATATATATACACATATGTAAGAAATTCACAATGCATATTAGATTCTTCCTGCTACTTTTTAATTCTTGAATATGATTAGAGCAATTATGATTCCCAGGAGAAGGTTTGTGCATGGTCTGAATATGTAAAACCCTGAGTCAGTATCATCATCAGTTTTTACTCCTGGTGAAGCAGCACCTACAAAGATAATCAATATAATACATAACTTAGTATTTATTAAAAATAAGTATATTTGTGTAATTTAAGAGGTTCGAATTAGCCAAATGAGTTTTATTTAGTCTGAAGAAACGTACTGTTTATAAAATTTTTACTTCTGGACTCAGGAATAGGGTTAATTGGATGAAGTTATAGATTAATTTGGATCTTTGGATACAATCATGTTGACTCAGTTTAGTGACTGAGTGGAAAATACAGAAATGTGGAGTTTCATGTTGTTGAATTTATGGGAGAAATGATTGGGCAATGTGTTGAGAATAGTGTTTAGATATAAAATGAATGGTTTATTTAAGTGTAGCTTTTCGACTACAAGTTATAATGAACAGGTGTTGTTGTAGTGATATTAGAAGTCCTATGGTAGAAGCCTATTAGAAGATGATTTTGGTAGACTAATGAGGTTGAGGGATATGAAAAAGTATCATGGTAAGGAGCAATGATAGAGTAGAGTCAGTAGGTGGTCACAAGGTAGAGGTTTGCAGTATAGATTATGGTAGACTACAGCGGGTACATGGTTAATGAGTAGAGGATAGTGAAAAGTATCATGGCTAGCTATGGTAGATTACACTTGATAGATAGCAAATGAAATAGAGGGATGTAGAAAGTTATGGTACCTGTGTGATAGAGGTCTATAGGAAATGGCTGGTATAAACAACTAGTAAATTACCATAACAGAAGAGTGTATATCTAGGATAATATTATCTGATATCACCCTTCATTTTTAAGATGTCAGGATGTGATAGGAGGTATTTCTAATCAGTGATTACACTGGTGCTTCTTTGCTGGCTCTAAAAGTATATTATAGAGAACTAAGTGATATTTAAGCCAATTAACTTTCTTATTGTAGATGGAGCATAGTAATTACTTCTACTACCATTCAAAGTTTCTATTCACAACTGCTCATGGAAACATAAATCTGCTCTAGATTCCATATTTAATTGCCAATGGTACAAGTATCACTTCTACTATTTTAATTCTTGTCATATCTAAAGCACCTTACTACATATGTTTCAATGACCATGATGTACATTGCTGTCCTATAAGCACAAAAAGATGACAAATGTCTTTTTTCTTATCTCCTAACATACATAAATCATTCCAAAGGTGATAACCCAGATCCAATAAATAACAAAAATATTATCTCAGCTTTTCATGCTTGGAAATGACAAATAATTTTGGAATTGATGTAACATTAATTATAGAGTTTATCATCACCTAAGTATTTAGAAGCTAATGAATCTTTAATACTTAGTGAGTTAACAATTCCTTAATATTTAGAGAGTAATAGATCATTAAGAATTAACAGTTTCTTGATATTTAGGAAGTAATAGTTTCATGATACACAAATTTTAATATTTAAAGAGGAGACCTATTGAGTCAAGTACATCAACATCAAAATAAAAATTCAAATGGAAATTGTAGTTAAGACACCCGTGCCAGTGACACATAAAAAGCACCGTCCAAACATGGCAGATGCCAGCGCCGCCTGGCTGGCATCCGTGTTGGTGACACGTAAAAGCACCAACCGATCATGGCCGTTTGCCAGCCTACTCTGGCCCCTGTGCCAGTGGCACAAAGAAAACACCCACTACACTCACGGAGTGGTTGGTGTTAGGAAGGGCATCCAGCTGTAGAAACACTGCCAAATCAGACTAGAGCCTGGTGCAGCCTCCATGGCTTCCAGACCCCGGTCAAACCGTCCAACCCATGCTAGCGTGGAAAACGGATGTTAAATGATGATGATGATGACGACAACGACGATGACGGCAACGACAGCTCCCAAATATTTAAGGTTCCTTAATATTTGGAGAGTTATTAAGCCTTATTATTTAGAGAGTAACAATTTCATAATATAAAGAGAGTAGCAAAGGTGGTGAACTGGCAGAATCATTAGCATGCCAGGCAAAATGTTTAACAGCATTTTGTCTGTCTTTACATATTGAGTTCAAATGCTGCTATGGTCAACTTTGCCTTTCATTCTCTCAGGGTTGGCAAAATAAGAACCAGCTGAGTACTGGGCGCGATGTAATTGATTCACCCCTGCCCAAAAATTACTGGCCTTGTGCCAAAATGTGAAACCAATATAAAGAGACTAGTAGATCTTTAATATTTACAGAATAACAGAGTTCCATAATATTTTGAGAGTAATATATATTTGATATTTGAAGAGTAACAGATCCTTAATATTTGAGAACTAACAGCTCCTTAATATACAGAGAGTATTAGACCCTTAATTTTTAGAGAGTAACAGATCCTTACAAGTATTTAAATGAGATCGCAGATCATTTTAATATGATTCTTTTAAGGAAGATTTAATAGTGTTTATAGCAGTAGACATAAAAGCACATTATGAGTGACACTAATATCAGGATCATCCAATTTACAATAAATATATTAATTATGAAATAACACACAAAATATATTTTAAGGAAGTTGGGAATGATACAAAAAGTTTACAGTCAATATATTTAAGCATTAAAAAATTAAACACAATTTTCAATATAATTTATAAACATTATGAAAATACTCCCTTACATTGAAAGTCTATAAATCGTTTCTCCTTGAATAAATCTTTCATAGTGAAAATACATTCCACTTTTCCAGTAGCTGAAGAACTAACATTTAGTATAACATCATTGGTGACAGTTTTCCCATCAGGACATGTATTTCTTTGGATTGCAATAAATTCAGTAGGAATCTGAGAGGAAAAAAAGAAAAGCTAGAGAGAGAGAGAGAGAGAGAGAGAGAGAGAGAGAGAAAGAGAGAGAGAGACAGAGAGAGAGAGAGATGGTTAGAGAGAACGAGAGAGAAGATAATTAAAAAGCATCAGGAAGTACACTTTTATTCTATCACATTCATTTCTCTATTCATTTCTAATTAAATTTCTTGACTTATTAACATAATTATTTGATACAATATTATTAGGATACTCTAACAAGTAACCAGAACTAACTATGGCACATGAAAGACCTACATGGATGACTTACTTGATATTATGAATAAGTTCTTCGCTGATATAGTATAAGAGAAGTTGATAGAACAAGCATTGAACACAGTTCTAAATATACAACACTTTTATTCCAGAAACCATCTTCTGCAACTAAGTGTTATCACACAAAATTTGTTGACTTTGTCAAAGTATATCTTTCATTAACTAAAAGGACTTGGAGATATTCTGAAATTTGAGTTTGACATTTTAGTTTTATTCCACTATACTGAAAAACATGACACAAATCAAGGAAACACACACAACATCCTTACCATTCCTAAACAACACACAATTAAGCTTTTGCACATTCTCTATGAATTTTAGGTTATACCGTCTCTTAGAACCTCTCATTGTAGTTTCTACAAATACCAGATAACCAAGACTGCATCACTAAAACTGTTTCCTTTTAAGGATCAAGAAATATTGGAGTAGAAATAAAAAATTCTAAAACTTATATAAGGCTCAAGTCCTAGAGAAATACAGATGGAATTATAGATGTTATTACACCCAAAGACTGCAATCCAATATGATTACAATAGTTAAAAAGGAATCCAGAATCAAAAACAATGATTGTGTAGTAAAGTAGTAGCTAGACAAGTGACCACATAGTCCATCAGTTCAAATTTTACTGAAGTCCTTGTGCTGTGCTCCTGACCAAGGCACATAATTATGCTTGTTCCAAATTGTTTGTCTAATATAAATATTCCACTCCTTACCCCAAAGTTGAGTAGGTTAATGGTACAAAGATAAACACAGATAAAAAGAATTCTGTTTACTTACCTTTCTAAGGTAACATTCTATACGTGTCGCAGGTAAAGAACATTGTGCTGTTACATTGTATATACAATTTCTTATTACCTTGATCTCCAACTTTGGTTTCACTGTAAAATATGTCACAAATATGATTACATGTGAGTATAGGCAACCATCCCACACTTATAAATTCTTCTTCATAAGAAGATAAGGTAATCGAGGTAGTCAGAGTAAGTGATAGAGTACTTAAGATTAGATTAGTGCTTCACCATAGGTCAGCTACCATCATCTCGGCATATGCCCCTCAACCAGGGCTACTGGAAGGACAGAAAGACCAATTCTACGACACCCTATAGCGGACTACCTCGTTGACAAATGACAGTGACCTTCTCTTTGTGGCAGGTGATTTCAATGGACATGTTGGACGGCATGTCGGGGGCTTCCATGGCGTTCATGGAGGCTATGGTTTTGGCTCTCGAAATGAGGAGGGAACCAGGCTGCTGGACTTCTGCGATGCAAATCACCTTATGGTTTGCAATACCAACTTCAGGAAACCCACCTCTCACCTAGTCACCTACTGTTCTGGTAGACACACTAGTCAGATTGACTACATCCTCGCCAGAAAGAGGGAAAGAGGGCTGCTTATAAATGCCAAAACCTTTCCAGGCGAAGAATGTACTCCTCAACATAGATTAGTAGTTAGCGACATCAGGATCAGAGCTAAATGGTTGCCCAGAAGAAGACCAGCTTGGAGGAGAAGGGTCTGGAAGCTTAAAGATCCTGCAAATGGACAGAGATTTAGAGACATACTACTCGAAGCCTTTGATGAAATAGAAGGGGATATAGCTTCACTTAATGTGGAAGACAACTGGAGATTTCTACGGGACAATCTGCTGACAGCCACTGACCAGATCTGTGGATGGAGCAAAGTCCCATCTCGACCCAGAGTAACGTGGTGGTGGAACAATGTGGTTGACAGGGCTATTAGACAAAAGAAACAGGCTTGGAGGGACTGGAAGAACGGTGGTAGCAGGGAATTGTATCAGACAGCCAGAAGGGAAGCTAGGAGACAGGTGTATTTAGCCAGAGGGGAAGCGGATAAGAAAAAATTTGCCAATGTTCTGCGCCGTGAGGATGAAAGACTTGAGGTGTTTCGTGTTGCAAGACAGTGTGAGAGAGAATCGTGATGTGGTAGGAAAGAAATGTGTCCGCATGGATGATGGTTCACTTGCATTAAATGAGGATGCAAAGAGAGAGGTTTGGAAATGCCACTATGAAAGGTTGCTGAATAAAGAAAATGAATGGGATAAAGAGAGTCTGCCAAATGTCAACCCAACAGAGGGACCAGCCATCCAAGTTGATAATTCTTTGATAGTTAAAGCAATTAGAAGCATGAAGATAGGGAAAGCCCCAGGTCCATCAGAAATTACTACAGAGATGCTCAAAATATCTGGCAGTGTTGGCTATAACCTAGTCACCAGTATAGTTAACCAGGTGATACACGAAGGAGTCATACCCAATGACTGGTGTAGCAGCATACTAGTCAACTGCTACAAAGGTAAAGGAGACGCCCTAGATACAAATAAGTACAGAGGTATCAAGCTGTTGGATCAGGTAATGAAGGTTACAGAGAGGGTCATAGCCCAACTGATTAGGGAGAGAGTCAACTTGGACGAGATGCAGTTTGGTTTCATGCCAGGGAAAAGCACCACTGATGCCATATTTCTGGTGAGACAGCTGCAGGAGAAATACCTAGCCGAAGATAAGCCCCTGTACCTGGCTTTCGTTGACATGGAGAAAGCCTTTGACAGGGTCCCCTGATCCCTTATCTGGTGGTTAATGAGGAAACTAGGGATAGATGAATGGCTGGTGAGGGCTGTGCAAGCCATGTACAGGGATGCCGTAAGTAAGGTTAGGGTTGGCAACATGTACACAGAAGAATTCAAAGTAGAGGCTGGGGTCCACCAGTGTTCAGTACTCAGCCCCCTCCTATTTATCATAGTCCTCCAGGCAATTACGGAGGAATTCAAGACAGGTTGCCCCTGGGAGCTCCTATATGCTGATGACCTTGCTCTAATTGCTGAGTCACTATCAGAACTGGAGGAGAAGTTCCAGGTGTGGAAGGAGGGTCTAGAATCGAGGGGCCTTAGAGTTAACCTAGCTAAAACCAAAGTACTAATAAGTAGGAAGGTAGACAATCCACAAATGTCTTCAGGAAGATGGCCCTGCTTGATCTGTAGAAAAGGTGTAGGTAGAAACTCTATAAGATGTACCCAGTGTAAGCTATGGACACATAAGAGGTGCAGCAATGTCAAAGGAAGGCTAACTGGGAAGATAGTTTTTGTATGTAGCAGATGCTCGGGAGCATTAACCTCTGAAAATCTGCAGAAAACAACTTTCATCACTTTCCAGGGGGAAAAACTAGAAGTAGTTGATAGCTTCCGTTATCTTGGTGACCAAGTCAGTAGTGGGGGTGGGTGTGCTGAAAGTGTAACGGCTAGAGTAAGAATAGCCTGGGCAAAGTTTAGGGAGCTCTTACCTCTGCTGGTGACTAAAGGCCTCTCGCTCAGAGTAAAAGGCAGACTGTATGATGCATGTGTACGAACAGCCATGCTACATGGCAGTGAAACATGGGCCGTGACTGCTGAGGACATGCGTAAGCTTGCGAGAAATGAAGCCAGTATGCTCTGATGGATGTGTAATGTCAGTGTGCATGCTCGACAGAGCGTTAGTACCCTGAGAGAAATGTTGGACTTAAGGAGCATCAGTTGTGGTGTGCAAGAGAGACGATTGCGCTGGTATGGTCATGTGGCGAGAATGGATGAAGATAGGTGTGTGAAAAAGTGCCAATCCCTAGCAGTGGAGGGAATCCGTGGAAGAGGTAGACCCAGGAAAACTTGGGACGAGGTGGTGAAGCACGACCTTCGAACTTTAGGTCTCACTGAGGAAATGACCTGTGACCGAGACCTTTGGAAATATGCTGTGTGTGAAATGACCAGGCAGGACAAGTGAGTCCAGCTCACTTATGCATGCCTTTCCTCCCTTGGACACACAAAGACCTGTTGAGGCAAGCGAAGTCGATATCGAACCTCATCCGACGACAGGCACCTTATGCATGCCTTTCCTCCCTTGGACACACAAAGACCTGTTGGGGCAAGTGAAATCGAAATCGGAATCGAAATTGAACCAATCCTATGACTGGCAACTGGCAGATGCCAGGACCCCTGGACTGGAGATACGTAAAAAGCACTATCGGAATCGTGGCTGATACCAGCACCGCCTCGACTGGCTTCCGTGTCGGTGACACGTAAAAAGCACCATCCGAATCGTGGCCGAAGCCAGTGCCGCCTCGACTGGCTTCCGTGCAGGTGGCACATAAAATGCACCAATCCGACCGTGGCCGATGCCAGCCTTGCCTGGCTCCAGTGCAGGTGGCACGTAAAAAGCACCCACTACACTCACGGAGTGGTTGGCGTTAGGAAGGGCATCTAGCTGTAGAAACATTGCCAGATAAGACCGGAGCCTGGGGCAGCCTTCTGGCTTCCCAGATCCCCGGTCGAACCGTCCAACCCATGCTAGCATGGAGAACGGACGTTAAACGATGATGATGATGATGCTGAATGTAGTAGAACATTTGTCTTTTGACTTAGAGACCAAAGGTAGCTTTTCTTTGATGACCTTTGCACCTTTTTCTCAATGCATAAAAAATAACTTCAAAAAGCTGACGTATCCTGTGCATGTGTGTGTGTATGTATGATCATATGTATGTGTGTGTATATATATATATGTGTGTGTGTGTGTGTGTGTGTGTGTGTATTGGTACCTTGACTTACAAGTGTTCTAACTAATGAGATTTTTGAGATACAAGCTGTCTCTCGGCCGAATTTTTGCTTTGAGTTGTGAGCTAAAATTCGGGTTATGAGCCATTTTCAGATACCCCATTGCTAGTTGGCATAGCGAATGCCACAGTGAATGCTCTAACATCTGCTCAGCATTCTGTGTCTCACTCGATAGCTGGACAAACATTCATGTTAGCAAGTACAAAGCTCATTAGTAGATGGATAACTAGACAGACGTGTGTGTTAGCAAGTGTGAAGATTGTTAGTGGAATGTTAGCTGGACAGGTGATAAAATGCTTACTTAGTCATTGCAGGGTACAGAAGCATCAGTGTTATGCTTGCAATTTTGCTTGCAGTTATTTTGCAAAACTTCATTTTTCCAATCACAAGTCGAAAGAAAGTGAATGCAAAGGACAGTGCCAAGAAGAATTGGATGATGTGCATTGAATTGAAGAGAGAAATTATCAAAAGAGATGACCATGATGATGTGTATAGTCAACTTGGCAAAGCAGTATGAGCATAGCACTTCTATAATGTGCACCATACTGAAGCAGAAGGAACCAAAGGCATTAAAATAATTTCTAAACAGCAGATACCTATCCATGAAAATATGGAGAAGCTACTGATGGTGTGGTTGACAGAGAAACAGCTGATAGGAGATACCATGACGGAGACTATAATCTGCGAGAAGGCACGAGCTATTTACACTGATTTGCTGCAGCAGACCCCAGGCATTGGTTTGGATGAGGCATAAGGTGAGCCATTTAAAGTCAGTCAGGGCTGGTTCGAGAATTTTAAAAAGAGGACTGGCATTCACTCCCTTGTCAGGCATAGTGAGGCAATGAGCGCAGATATGAAGGCACTTTTGCCGGAATTATAGCAGCTGAAGGAAATATCCCCAAGCAAGTCTTCAACTGTGATGAGACAGGACTTTTTTGGAAGATGCCAAGAAAGACTTATATAATGGCAGAGGAGAAGAGGATGCCTGCCACAAACCCATGAAGGATAGATTAGCTGATCGAGAAATTAATTTTTTGTAACTAAACACTTTCAAACTTCGGACACTGGTAGAATGTGTCATATAAAACATCTTTTACTCTTAGTGTTGTTGAGAAAAGTTTATATTTTCAAAGTTATTTCATGTTAAAGTTGTCGTATTTCAGTAATTTCAACCAATCAATGACGTGTATTCAGCTGATTAAAATTACTGCCGTTGTTTGTCAACAACAACTATCAGCGGTGAACAAAATCCTTAGGTCCTACTCACTCATGGATCCATGTCAGATATTATTGCCTGAGGGCTTCAGAGTAAATACTGGATAAGGGTCTGTGCCTAAAATGTCTAGAGCAAGGCTATCAGGGGTTGCAACCTACAGTCCTTAAGCAACATTGTAAGTTTAATAATAGAAAGAAAAAAAAACAGCTAAGTTTACAGTGATACTGTAAACTTAGCACCTCTTGATTCTAGTTCTTGTCTCCATCTCTGGAATTTATTCTCTAAATCTTCTACTTACTTGCTATAAGGACTAAATCATCATTATAAAGGAGTTTACATGAACAGCTGGTCTTAAATTCTTGTTTGTACCTGGAGGATTTCATTGGGCTACATAGACAGTGGTGCATTGGTATTTCTGATACTATTCAAATTTTTTTTTTTTTTTTTTGTCACAAATATGATACCAGAAATTGTCAAACATTTGTATAGAAATTAAGTAGTAACTTAGACTGGTGACCACTGAAACATGGCCAGGATATTAGAAAGATAATAGAACAATTAAACTAATTCATTTGGTTAAGTATCCAACAAGAGATACAAGGGTGGGCTGAAAAGTTCATAGGTTGACTATGAAGATGTGATGCATTAATTTCAACACTTCTTATTAATAACCACATTGTTTCTTTCCACGTAACTGAAATATAACTATTCAAAGAAGATTTAAATGTGACTAGTAGCAACTCCTCTTGAAAATGGACAGAATATTGCATCATGGTGTTATCAAGAAGGGTTTAGCCCACAAGAGCATTCATGCTGACATGGTTGCTACATTAGGGAATGATACTCCAACTTTATCAACAGTACAAAAAGAACAGGGCAGCTGAATTTAGGAGGGGAAGGGAGAGTTCTGAAGATGACCCAATGTCTGGAAGCCCTGCAACTGCCACCAGCAAGGAAAACATTGATCATGTTCACTTCATGGTGATAGATGACAGGTAATTGAGTATAAATCAAATAGCCATTGCTATTGCCATATCCTGTGAGAGGGTTCAGAATATTCTGCACTATGAACTTGGCATGGTGAATGTTTCTGCTTGGTGAGTGCCACATCTGACACCTGATCAAAAATTCACCATGCTGATTACATCACAGGAAAATCTGACATTGTTTGGGGCAGATCCAGCTGGTTTTCTTGAAAATCTCCCAACCCAGGATGAGTATCAAGTTCAACATTTTGAGCCAGAGACAAAGGGATAAACCATGTAGTGGAAACACTCCCTCCTAGCCTGCACCAAAGAAGGCCAAGGTTGTTTCATCTGCAGGGAAGGTGATGATCTCAGTTATGGGGGATGCAAAAGGCATCAGAAGAGCTACACCATCAATAGAAAGTATTATGCAGGGTCTCGTTTCATCAAGACAATGCTCCAGCACACAAGTCTTTGGTTTTAATGGCTGCTGTGAGTGTATTTGGCTTTGAACAGGTTGATCAGCTTCCCTGTTCTCCTTATTCAACCTCATGTGACTAATTATCTGTTCCTCAACATGAAAACCACATGGCTGGGAGCTAGAATTGCAGTGACGATGATGTCATATCTAGTATTTTTTACTTTTTACTTTTTTACCAATAGGATGAAAGCTTTTTCACCAATGGGATTCAAGCACTGCAACACCAATGGAAGAAATGTGTAGCCTGCAAGGGGGCTAAGTTGAAAAATCTCATTTGGTCACGTTCCATGAGAGTATCTTGGTCAGCTTATGAACTTTTCAGCTGGACCTCATATTATGGGGAAAAGAAATTAGCTATACCAAAGAAAACCTTGAAATAGATAAATTAGAAACTTTGATTTTTGCTTTGATATTATAAAATACTTGCTCCATGATTATTATTATCAACAGAAATAATTTCCTTACCTTTTATGTCCAGTTCAAGTTTTGCACCATTTAAGTTATCGTCCGTAAAAGACCACTTTGAGAATTCCCAAGATATGCTTTTGATTGTAAGAGTTGAAGTATTACCATCCTGAGTAACTGTATATTCTCCACTGGCACATGTCCTATCACATTCATATTTATAATTTTTGCTTCGCCAGACTATAGGTCTTTTCATATCTGGAATTTCTGAAGTACTAAGAGCGATGCTTTCACCTAACCAAGCTGTTCCTGAAATAAATAAATCAACATTACCAATTGCTTCTTTATATCATTGTTTTATGGTTTTTTTTTTTGGCTTTATTATTTTTATCATGGAAATTGACAATAAACTTGTAATAATAATCATAAAAATAATGAGAAGCAAAACAGGAGAACAAAATAAAACTGATATGAGCTAATTAGACCTAATTTAATGAGATATGATCTAATGAAATATAAAGCAATAAGATAGTATGTGCTGAAATATAACTCAACCAGACATATCTTAATTAGACAGTATTTAATCAGAAATAACAGAATGTGACCTAAACTATTAGAACAAAATTTGGCATAAACTATTTACACCTGCCCTTGTAAAACCAACTTATCACTACAGAAATTACAAAAAGCAGCTATTGTGGACTAGTTAAGCAAAGAGGAGAAGGTTCATTTTTGGATGAAACCAGGTCAAAGCTGCATGAAAGTTGAACACCAATTAGCTGTGTTTTAATGCCAAAAATAACACAAACGTAAGCACTTGGAATGTCCACATACATTTTCATGGTGGACAGATGGACCAAGATTTAAGTTAGATGACACCATGGGTGTCAGTGAAATGAAGCAGACAAGGTGAAGAGTGACTAAGTATAGGTCACATGGCAATACCCTACTCTAGTAATGATGAGCACTATATCCTCAGAGTCAGCAGCATCCTGCACAGGGATGCAGTCCAAGCTGGAGTTGGTTGGAGCCTGTGAGTGTATGCAACATCACTACACAATTCTAGGTTAACCAAAGTGCTGGGCCACTGCTTTGAGGGGTTTTAGTTGAACAAATTGACCCTATACCTTTTTCTTAAAACTTGGTACTTATTATATAACCACTAGGTTATGGGGACATAAACACATCAACACCAGTTATCTAG
>NC_043001.1:46756813-47024313 GCF_006345805.1 Octopus sinensis | reverse complement strand
GTCGTGGTTGAAGCCAATGGTGAGTTTATTGAATAACTTTTCTCTCTAGCATTTCAAGATATTTTTATGTAATTTTGATAAATATATGTTAAAAAGTGATGTCAGTGTTATTTTCATTTTTGCGCAATTTAGACGACAGTTTATTCACCGTACCCTGTATACTGTATTTATATAAATATATATATTATATATATATATATATATATATATATATAGGAAAATGTGTTGCTGAAAATGCACTTAAATTTCAAAAAATCATGAATATTTAAAATACGTTTATTTACATATGTACCAAACTAGTTTCAACAATTTTTTGTTTATCAATGGTAAAAGTGTAAAAACATTGTTATAAATTTCAATGTGGACAAATCAAAATTAAATTAAAATATTTCAATGTTGATAAATTATCATGTTCAAAACAGAAGGTGTAAGTTTGAAATTAAAACTGTATATTAATTTGTTAGAATGTACAAAGTCCTTTAATTTCAGTGGTGGTCGACAAGTCATACTGAAAAAAAACTATGAGAATTGAAATAGTAAAAAAAGGGGAAATTACGGTTTCTCAGATCTTTAAACAGTCAGTTCCGCATGTAATGGTATGTTTTAGGGAAAGATGTATTTATAAATTTTTTTCTGTGAGTGGATCTGATTTTGATTTGTTGAAAAATTGATGATGTTTTTCTTCTGTGGTCAAGCTTGTCGTTCTGCTTGGTTGGTTTCTTTGCAAGATACTGTTATAGGTCATTCCGGTTGGTTGGTTTTCTTAAAGGATCTTTTTGTTGTATTTGTTGAAGTTCAGTTTCAATTGGTTTGGAATTATGTGACGTCAGCAACTGGTGTTTGTGGAGTTTCATTGGACTGGAGGTGGGTGACGTCAGCTTCTTATGTTTATGTGGTGAATTGGAGCTGAGTTTCGAAACCCGGGTGGAAGATTTTTACTAAAATTTTATTGTTCTTTTGTGTTGAAATTGGGTATTTTTTCTCTTCTTTATACTGCTTTTTTTTTTCTTACTAAAGGATATTTAGCTGTGGTTTATATTTTTTAATCAGTATGTTTTCCTTATTTAAACAGAATTGGGTTGAAGTGTTTCCAGTTCATTGATAGAGAGGGAAGATTTGGTAATTAGGGATTTTATCTACGGGACATTGGTCTAGGTGCTGGCTAACGGGAATTTTCCTAGTTGAGGGGTCCTGGATTTGTTGCCTGTGTACCATAAGTCTATCCCTCAAAGTTAAGCTTGTTTGACCAATGTAGTCTCCACCACAACCTCCACATTTAAGAACATAGATTAAGTTCTTCGAAGCACAGGTGAAGTCATGTTTTATGGTAAAAGTTAGGCCTGACTTAAATTTGTATGTTAAACCCTTTATTCAATGATACAATTTCATTATTATTAATGACCTTTGCCATTTATCAGGCAATCTAAGTATTCGATCAGCTTAAAATTTGACAAGTTTTGAAGAAGAAAAATTATCTAAGTAGTTAAATGTTTGTCCTTGCAATGAATTCTGTAGAGACAAAAGCAAGTGGTAGTCGGATAGCGCAATATTAGGAAAATATGACAGATCAGGTAAGAGATCCCAGCCAAATTCATGTAACTCTGTTTGGATAGCCAAAGACACATGTGGTTGAGCATTATCTTGTTGGAACACTACCCCTTTCCTGTTGCCAATCTCCAGCTCCAGTTCTTTGATTTGTTGGTTAAAATTAGTCAGCTGAAGACAGCACACATCAGAATTAATGGTCTGGTTTTGTGGGAGAAGCTCAAAATAAATAATGCCTTTATGATCCCACCAAACACAAAGCATAGCCTTTTTGGCATGAATATTCATCTTTGGTTGTTGTTTTGGGGGATCCTCATGCAAACTCCAGGATCTTTTTCACACTATGCTTTCGTACACAATCAATTTTTCATCTCCAGTCACAAGTTGCTTCAAAAAAGGCATGCTTTCACACCATTTCAAAAGCATGTCACAAACAGGAACTGGTCTAAGCAATTCTTTTTTGAGAGTTTGTGAGGGACCCACACGTTATAGTGAGAAATTTGAAAGTGTGTCAAAATTTCCTTTTATAATATTGTGTAAAACAAAGAGAAAAATAGTTTTGTTCTGTGCTTATTATGTTTGAAAAATAAAAGAAGCAATGTTTTTAGACCATAAATATTTTTATATCATAGCTCAACTGAAATTATATTAGTATTCTTCTATTTTTTTATTCGTTTCAGTCCTATGACTGTGTCTATGAAGGAGCACTGCCTTTAGTCGAACAAATCAATCCCAAGACTTATTCTCTGTAAGCGTAGTACTTATTCTGTCTATCTTTTTTTGCCAAACTGCTAAGTTACAGGGATGTAACTAAACCAATATTGATTGTCAAGCAATGGTGGAGGGGCAAACACAGACACACAAATACATATATATATATATATATATAACCCATGCTAGCAGTCCAACCCATGCTAGCATGGAAAACGGACGCTAAATGATGATGATGATGATATCATCATCATCATCATTTAACGTCCGCTTTCCATGCTAGCATGGGTTGGACGGTTCAACTGGGGTCTGGGGAGCCCGAAGGCTGCACCAGGCCAGTCAGATCTGGCAGTGTTTCTACAGATGGATGCCCCTCCTAACGCCAACCACTCCGAGAGTGTAGTGGGTGATTTTATGTGCCACCGACACAGGTGCCAGACGAGGCTGGCGAACGGCCACGCTCGGATGGTGTTTTTTTTTTTTATGTGCCACCGACACAGGTGCCAGACGAGGCTGGCAGACGGCCACGCTCGGATGGTGTTTTATGTGCCACCGACACAGGTGCCAGATGAGGCTGGCGAACGGCCACGATCGGATGGTGTTTGTTACGTGCCCACAGCAAAGGGCCAGTCGATGCGGTACTGGCTATGGCCACATTCGGATGGTTTTCTTGTATGCCACCGGCACTGGTACCCACAAAGATACAAATTCCATTGATGTTCATCTATTTTGATGTTTTGATTTGATTTGATTTGATTTTGATTTTCACTTGCCTCAACAGGTCTTCACAAGATGTTCATCTATTTGATATATACATATATATATACATATATGCATATATATATATCCTTATATATATATGCATATATATATGCATATATGTAATATATATATATATATATATATATATATGCATATATGTATATATATATATATGCATATATGTATATGCATATATGTATATATATATATATGATATATGTATATATATATATATATATATATATATATATATTATATATATATATATATATATATATATATGCTCTACCAACTGAGCTATGCGGGCTGGTGCATGGTATGCTAGCATGGAAAACGGATGTTAAACAATGATGATAATGATGATATACATATATACGACGGGTTTCCTTCAGTTTCCATCTACTAATTCCAATCACAAGGCTTTGGCTGGCCCGAGACTATAGTAGAAGACACTTGCCCAAGGTGCCACGCAGTGGGACTGGACCCAGAACCATGTGGTTCATAAGCAAGCTACTTACCACACAGCCACTCCTGTGCCTATATATGTATTATATATATATACATATATATATATATATATATATATATATATATATATATATATAATATATATATGATGGGCTTCTTTCAGTTTCTGTCTACCAGATCCATTCACAAGGCTTTGGTTGGCCCAGGGCAGTAGTAGAAGACACTTACCCAAGGTGCTATGCAGTGGAACTGAACCCGGACCCATGTGGTTGGGAAGCAAGCTTCTTACTACACAGCCACTCCGACATATTTTTAAGGTGAGTTTGGCATATATAATTTCATATTAACATATGGGAACAAAGAAAAACCAGGAGTTGCATATTGTTTTGAGTCTTTTGTAGAGAAAATGGTTTTAGTATACATCTTTTTCACTTTTGCAGCTATAGTATAGGGAAAAAGTCATATTTAACTGAACTGGATCTGATTTTTCCTTCAAATTTTTAAATTGGCTAAAACTAATGTTTAGAGCAAAATAACTGGAAGAATAAAAAAGAAATGGTCTTACCAATATTTCGCAAATTGCATTTTTCTACAGCTGTTTCCAGTTGCTATAATTCACATGTAACAGAAACAGCTATAGAGAAAATGAAATATTTGAAATATTGGTGAGATTGATTTCTACTCTTTCATCTCCCTCTCCCTCACTCTCTTTCTCTCTCTCTCTCTCTCTCTCTCTCTCTCTCTCTCTCTCTCTCTCTCACTCTCTCTCTCTCTCTCTCTCTCTCTCACTCTCAGCTATGAGACAAAAATAGAAGAGAGATTTGAAAAGATTACCATTTGGAATTATTTCGAAGCTATTACTTCTGCTTATTAAATCTGTAAAAGAAGGAAACAGTTTTGATTTCAGATTTTACATTTAATAAACTAGAATGCAATTTTTGTTAAAGTAATAAAATATTTGCCACTTGTAGATATAGTTATACATTATATGTAGAGACACTGAACCACTGGAATCAAGGTTTTAAGTTCAAATCTTACTACATCCACGGTTTTTTGCCCTCTATACAATTGATACCATCTTTGTGAAACATCTTCAGGAGTAGGTTAGGAGTAAGCTGTTGTACCTAGCATTCCTAAACATTAGAGAAAGTCTTGGATAGGATCCTTTGTTCTTTAATCTGGTGGTCACTGAAGAAGCTACGAGTAGATGAATAGCCTTTGAGATCCACATAGACCATGTAAATGGATGCTTTCAGAAAGGTGGGAGCTAGCACCAAGTATAGCAATGAATTTTAGGAATTCACCAGGGTTTGGTTTTCAGTCCACCCCTATTCATCATAGTCCTCCATGCTATGCATCTATTTGTCACTTGCTAAGATATATGGGTAAGAGTGAATAATACACGGCTGAAAGCTTGCCGAGCTACAAAAACTCAAGAAACATAATAAAAATAGTATTAAATTTAAATCATCATCTGTGCATCATGTGAAATGTATCTGCACCATTGAAAAGCATGATTTTGTATTTTGTCTGAGAGAAAATACTGTCATAGATATGTTGCATCAAAAGCACAATATAAATCAGTGTGAGGTGAACATCACTGCAGCAGTAAATCATGAGAATAACAGATATGTTTTGTCCTAGTGAATATGGCCATGTATGGACCAACATGTGATAGAAGAGCATCTTTATGGTGGGTGAGTAACATAAAGGAATGGACAGGTAAAATGGCATTGTAAAACATAAGATTGGCTGATGACCAGAAAAGGAGGGAGAGGGCTGTGTATTTGAATGTGCACCTATAGGTTATAGATTTTTAGTGACTGAGTTTTATCAATTTTTAATTTTTCATACACATACAAGCAGTGTTCCAGTATACTCTTAAACATAGTAGCTAAACCAATTAAAGAACACACAATGAAAAAGCTCAAAAATAAAAAAAGAAAAATGACTCAATGGTATTGATAGTAACATAATAGAAGTGCTATTTCAAAAACTTTTATATATATCCCAACTTTGCCAAATTATTTGTCAGTTACATTGAGGCCCATATCTTCTCACAGTTCTCTGAACTGACTCCAGAGCTATACAATCATTATATATATGACTGCATTAGCTCTACCTCCCTCTCCCATGAGCAACTCTCCAACTTTATCTCTTTTATCTCCTACCTCCATCTTGCTCTTGAATTCAGCTTTGTCATCTCTAACACTTCTGTCAACTTCCTTGATATCTCTCTCTTTATCGATCCCCTCACCTTCATCTTCTTCAAACTCATGGACTCCCACCTCTACCTCAACCTTTCCTCCTCCCACCCTTTCCACACCAAACGGGCCATCCCCTACTCCCAGTTACTCTGTCTTTGACATCTGTGCGGCTGTGACCAGGATTTCAAGACCCAATCTAAATTCCTGGCTCTCTTGCTTATGCATCGTGGATACCTTTCCACATTTGTCCAAGCTGCCCTTACTTGTGCCCGCCAAGTCAGTTGCTCCACAACCATCTCTCCTTCCCCACACTAGTCTCCCAACCACATCCCTTTTCCTTTTCTTTTCCACCCCCACCCTAACCCTTCGTTGGAAGATCTTACAGGCCTTCCATCATCTCCACTAGATCCCACTACCCATCCTATTTTCCCCAACCCACTCATACCCTCCTTCAAATGCACCCACAACCTATGTAACCTAATGGCCCATAGTTCTCTCCCCCCCTCACTCCAACCCACCATGGTTCCTTCCCCTGCTCCAGACCCTGATGCCACACTTTTCATTTCATCACCCCCTCCCTCACTGGATCTAACCAACATACCCTCTCCATTCAGAACTCATCCTGCACTTCATCTAACCTCATATACTGTATCTGATGCAATCTATGCAATTGTTTATATGTTGACCATCAGGTAGCCGACTAGTTCACCTATGAAACATCCGCCTGCATAAAAATACCTCTGTTGCCCATCATTTTTGCTCTGTCAGCCATTCCACTTCACACCTCACTGTCTTCAGCATGGCCTTACTTCTTGAAAAATGTTACATTTTTACTTTCCGAAAGCAAATTCCATTTGGACTAAACACTGTCCATCCAGGGACATCCTACACACACCTTTAAAGACACTTTAATTTTATTTTTTATGTTTTATCTTTTAAATTAAAAAATAATTATATTCTTCGTTTTCATGTTATTCTTCAATTTCTACCCATCCCACACACACCAATATACATAGCATGAACACCCCACCCCACCACATAGTATACAAACACCTACCACATCACATACACATTGACATGTCCTGACATGTACAAATAGAACCCTCCACACACACACATAATACACACACGTATGCACAAACATACATACACACATACATATACATACCCACATTCATATATACACACATATACATACACACGCACCCCTCATACATTCCCTCACACACAAATATATAATACACATTATTTATTTGAATTGACTTTAGATATATATATATATATACATATATACATGTATATATGTACATATTTATATATATATACATATATATACATATATATATATATATATATACATATATATATATATATATATATATATATACATATATATATATATATAGATATATATATATATACATATATATATATATATAATATATATATACATATATATATAGATATATATATATATACATATATATATATATATATATATATATATATATATATATATATATAGAGAGAGAGAGAGAGAGAGAGAGAGAGAGAGAGAGAGAGAGAGAGGGTGGTGGGGAGAATTATCCTAATGATAACTTACAAGTCATTGCCAAGAAGCAGAATTCTATGATCTCCATGATCTGGAAAACAAACAATTTTCAAGAAGTGAGAACCAAAATATTTCAGTTTAAATATAATGACATTTCTTTTCTTTCTCTCTCTTATATTGGTGATTATCAAATTGTTGATGTAAACAACAGTGAGGAGTACATTATTTACATTTGATGGATATTTGTCCTCATCTTGTTTGTTGTTAATTTCCCCAAGACACCTGATGAAGGCTGGAGGGTATATCAGGCGAAATATTGTGTTAACAACAAACAAGATGAGGACAAATATCCGTCAAATGTAAATAATGTACATAATTCCTCATCTTTTAAATATAGAACTGAACAGCGAGAAGTGTCGTGTAACTTATACATGTAGGCACAGGCATGGTTGAATGGTTAAGAAGTTTCCTTTGTAGCCACATGGTTACAAGTTCAGTCCCACTATGCAACATGTTGGTCAAGCGTCCCTTACTAAAGCCCTAGCCTTGCAAATCCTTGTTAGTGAATTTGGTAAACAGAAACTATGTGGGAGTTTATTGTGTGTGTGTGTGTGTGTGTGTGTGTTTGTCCCTGCCACATAACAACTTGTGTTGGTTTGTTGATATCCCCCTAACTTAGTAGTGTAGTAAAAGGGAAGATAGAGGAAGTACCACACTTAAAATAAACCCTGGAGGTAATTTGTCCAACTAAACCTACAAAAAATTGGTAGGCACACACAAATACATACTGACACACATAGCAATTTTTTCAAAATTTTAAGTTTCATTTTGTACATATAAGTGATAAGTGTCAGTTGTATGTGTGTGCACCCACAATTTTCTTTCTTTTATTTTTTTTGCTTGCATATTAAATTATGATATAATCATAATCTAGAACATCTGAAAGGTATCTTTATTCTTTTACTTGTTTCAGTCATTTGACTGCAGCCATGCTGGAGCACCGCCTTTAGTCAAACAAATCAACCCCACAACTTACTCTTTGTAAGCCGAGTACTTATTCTATCATCTCTTTTGCCAAACCACTAAGTTATGGGGAGGTAAATACATCAAAGTCAGTAGTCAAGCGATGGTGGCGGGGACAAACACAGACACACAAACATATACACTCATATATATATATATCTTAATAATTCCGATGCGACTCTATCTTGTACTGCCTTTCCCTCTCCCCTTTTGTTTCTTCTCGCTTCCTTTCTCTAATTCTATTTATCTCCCCTTCTCCTTTCATTTTTTCTCTCTCATCCTTTCTCTAATTCTTTTCTTCTCCCATTCACTGTTCTCTATCTGTCCCTCTCCCTTTCTCACTCTTCCTCCTTTACTCTCTCATTGCTCACACATGACCATCAGCCATCTTTCTTTTCCTAACTTGAGTTTCTTTCCTTTCATTCTGCCAGACAGATCAGACACATTCTTGTCTGTCTCTTCTCCTATCTTTTCTCCTGTCAAAGCTTGTTCCTCCAGCATTCTCCACCTTACCTCATTATAGCTTAGCAGCCCTTACTGTTTGTTTTCACTGTCCTGTTTTTGTTACCAGCTTTGACCCTCCGCAAATCCCAAATTTTATTTTGCTTTGCAGGAGCAACTGTTTTCTTGAAAACACATCTTGTCGTAATTGCTCGAAAGGTGGACTAGATAAACAGCCGACAACTGATGAAAGGTCATTCTATATGTTACTTGTCTTGTTTTCCATTTGTTTCTTTCGTTGTTTGCAAAAAAAAGTTTGTATTCCATGTTTTTGTATTTTGTATTTCATGTTGTTTATGCTTTATGACATCCTGTACCCATATATGCATATGTATATACATATATATGTAAGAATGTACATATATGTATGTATATATGCATCAGCCACAGCAGGAAATGTATCAGGACATGAAATGTAAAAGCCGGACTGGACTATTTTATGCGCAACTCCATTGTCTCCCGAGACAAAAAGGATGCCAACAACAACAATTTATATATATATATATATATATATATGATGTGCTTCTTTGAGTTTCTATCTACCAAATCCACTCACAAGCCTTTGGTTGGCCTGAGGCTATAGTAGAAGACACTTGTGCAAAGTGCCACACAGTAGGACTGAATTCAGAACCATGTGGTTGGTAAGCAAGCTACTTATTACACAGCCACACCTGCACCTGTAGAAAATTTCGTAAAAGCCATTTTTCTGAAAGTTATGTGGACACAAACTGACTTATTCATGTGAATAATCCACCTTTGAAAAATGTTTCAGAGCAAATTCCAAAATAATTGGAACTGATATCATCTGAAATGTATAAGTCAAAAATCCATTTTCTGAAACTTATGACGAAACAAAACTGGTGAAAGGGTGGGGGACATATTTGTGTAGGAATGCTTTGAATACAGGTGGAATAAACATTGGTGACTGGTGGTTAGCCTGTGCTCTAGAAACATACCCAGAAACTATGCAAGTAAAATGCACCTTTCTAGAACCTAAAGGACTCTCATCATCATTTCAGTATCCTAGAAAGTCAGATGTTTTAACAATGAGTTATTTAGATATCCTTTGTAAATTTAACCCCAGAACTGATACAGGTAAAACATATACTTTGACAGAAAAAGAAATGAAAAATGCATCACAATTATTAATTTCATAAAAATTACGAAGATTTCAGAATTTCATCTAACATGTACGTAATCATTTAAGGCAAGGCAAGGGTGGGAGGTTTGGACGTTGACTTCATCTGCTGAGCTATCAGGAGTGGCTCCTTAGGCAATGGTGATACCAACAATTTGTTTTTGATTCTTAGTGTTGGCAGTGGCATTGCCACCATTGACCATAGCAGGGCTGAAAAGCAGTTACAATTAAAGTAGACATTATTATTGAAATAATAAAGATGTTTATTTTTATTATCAGCACTTTGTTTTCTCCTTGAAGCTCAAATTGTCTTGCTTAGTAAGTGAGTTTTAATGATTTGTCACTACTTGTCACTTTAATTAAATTTATTCCCCTTGAGATCCCAGTATGAATTTTTTTATGCGAGTTGGGACTAAGTAGGGTAATATTTGGACAAAATTTCCAAAAAAAAATCAATGACCATATCTTTTAATCTATGAAAAGACAAATTTTAGGTAAACTTTTTTATTTTTGTTTTAAGGAAAAATTAACTAATCAAAAGTTATAGATATAAATGCTTTAAAATGAAAAAAAAAATGAGCTTTCTAGCTCAAATAGTAGCTGAGATATGACTTCTTAAAGAATTGAGTAACCAAAAAAATTTCACTTTTTTGAAAATTTCAAATGGTCATAACTCAGCAAATATTAGAGTCAGATAAAAGATATTTCATATTTAAAGGTTTCATATGAAGGCCATTTAGCTTGCAAAGTTTGAAAGAAATTGGTTTCGGTCACCTTCAATCTTTTTTAAAATTGTGTTGATTTCGTTGGGATTATCTTTTAGCTGTTTCCTCAATCCTGCCATCTAACACTGCCTCCTACTAAGACTGATCTGCTTGTTGCTTTTGATTTCCTTCCCACAAAAGGCATATTGGCCTACCTGGTATACCACTTGTGTCATGGTTCTTATCTTCCTGGTAGTGTCACCCATCAGAATGTTGTCTACTTGTCTAACCAGGATTTTATTAGAAAATATTCATACCACAAATTCCAGAAGGCAAATGGTTGAACAGACCTCGAAAGTTTTTTTTTTTTTTTACAATATAGTTGTAGTCTATGCCATTAAAACACATGAGGAAACAAAATCGTGATACATGAAATATCTGCCCCTTTTTCCAACTTTTTTCCCATTAAATTCTAGCACACCTATACAAGTATGCACCTCCTAACTTTGTTTCCTCATAACTTCCAGAAAATTTAATGAAATTTTCAATAAATATGCGTCAGAATTTCATTTGAAAAAAAATAAAACTGGTGTGCTGGCACACATACATACTGACACATATCACGAAATGAAACTTGAAATTTCGAAAAAAATTGTGATTTGTGTCACTATGTATGTGTGCGAGCACATCAAATTTCTTTTCTTTCTTTTTTCTTTTTCATATTCAATTGCGATATAATCGTTATCTGCACCATCTGAAAGGTATTTTCAGAAAATTTCATGAAAAAATACCCATTTTTCTGAAAGTTAGAAGGAAACAAAGACGAATTTTGAGAATTTTCAGAAACTCCCCTCCCCTCGGAAAAAAATTTTTGTAACAAATTCCGATATAACCAGTATCTGCACCATCTGAAGCATATTTGTAAAATAAATTCATTAAAAATGTCCATTTTTCTGGACGTTAGAACACAAATTCGTTGGGGCAGGAATGACCCTTGTCTAGGTAAGCTTAAATTCTGATATAATCGTAATCTACACCGTCTGAAAAATATTTGTAAAATTCTTGGCGGAGTTTCGAATCAAGACGCCTACTTTTTAACGGGGATTTTTCCCTTTTTTTTTCTTTTTTTCAGTACGGCCTTTGAAAATGGTGGGGAGGCAGCATCTTTTTATGAAAAAACTTTTCGAAAATTAATGATATCTCTTTTTGTTCGAAAAGGTGTGCGATTTGAGGGAGATTTGAGCGTCCTGATCCGAAACTCCGCCGGCGGTTTAAATGCACAAATATCCGATACCCAAGTAGCTAAAAAGTGAGTAGGAGGTCACCCAGGAGACACGATCTAGTTGCGGCCCGGCCTACTTAGAGTGAAAGAAATTAAGGAACGAAACACTTGTCTGAAAGGGGTTTCTTCCCGACATACTGTTCAGTTCTCTTGAAAGTTTCTTACCACTTAAAGTTTGTTGGTAGATTTTGTTTATCAACACGTAGACAGTAAAAGATTTCAGATTCTAAAACTTTTGGTTACTGTATGCATCCGTTTTTTTCTTTATCTTTTTTTTTTTTTTCATAGGTGTTCGTCCACCCTACTACCATTAATTCAATACAAACAGAACCCTTTTCATAATAGATGTTCATCAATTTTCAACAGACGCTCGTTACTATGGAAACAGGCACCAAAATATCTGCGACTTTCGATTGGCTAAAATTACTCGAACATTTAAAAACTTTAAAAGCTATAAATGTTTTATTTATTAATTTGTGGGGGGAAATGAATTTCATTTTCATAATTAAATCGGAACACTAAATTTGAAAATAATTGAAACAACGTTTTGCAAATATAGAAAACTGACAGCAATAGGAAAGATACAACATTCACAGAAATTCAGTTTAGTCTTTACTAAACTTGTTATGTCTGTAAATATAAAAAGAAAAAATAAAGAAATATATATGTGTGAATTATATTACTAAAAGAATACTCACACTTCAATAATCTATCGGAGAAGCGGTTACTGAACACTCAAACATATTAAAATCTCGTTTAGATTTATTTCTCTTACATTTTGAGAAGCTTCAGTCCAACTGCAACAGTAATGACCAGCGTTTATGGTTACTCCACAAATACGAGCACAATTGATAAACAATTAAATTACACAATCAACGTCCCTTCACAGTCCAGCTAGCTATATTTCATATTTTCTCAAAACACCACAAATGACTCGTCATCATGTTCTGTTACTACCATTACTACTAATAACAAGCTCGACAACCATAGTCACTCAACACTAGCACATAAGCGCGAGTTGGTCTTTAACTGAAAAATTTTCTTGCAGCATTTCGTCCGTCTTTAAGTTCTGAGTTCAAATTCTGTCGAGGTCGACTTTGCCTTTCATCCCTTCGGAGTCGATAAAATAAATACCATTTGAACACTGAGGTCGATGTAATCGACTCATCCCCCACCTCCTCCAAGCTACCCTTGTGGCAAAAATTTGGGATCTTTTCACTTTGACCGGCACATTTTAAAAATAATTTCTTTGTAACTAAACACTTTTAAACTTCGTATACTGGTAGTGTGTTACATAAAACATCTTTTTCTCTTGGCTTTCTTGAGAAAATTCTGTAGTTTGTAAGCTATTTGTTGTTTAATTTCTTGCATTTCGGCAATTTCAACCAATCAATGACGTCTGTTGAGGTGAATTCAATTTCTCCGGATCTTTGTCAACAACAATCATTTGCGGTGTCATATAAATTTATCACTGTTATTTATGACATTTCATATCAGTTACGTTCGTATGAATAAAAGATTATCGTTATTAAACTTTTATTAATAAACACATATTCTAAGTTCACAACATATGCAGTTTTAATTTCCCTCTCTATTGGACAGATACACACATTAGATATTATATATTCGTTTAAGAAACAGATTGGGTTTATTTACATTTCTGAAGAAAAAAAGATACCCTTCTCCCCACCCCTAACCGTAACCCTATCCTAACCCTAACCCTAACTCTAACCCTAACTCTAACCCTAACTCTAACCCTAACCTTAACCCTAAAACAGATTGAAATGCAATAGATTGATACTAGGGTCATAATTATGGGTGGACACTAAAGTGGGAGTGGTTTTTTTTTTAGCCAGCTCTGTTTACAAGTGACCTCTCAGTTTATGGCCACAGGGTATCTTTTTTCTCATAAATAACAGTGACAAAATTAATAGGAAACCGCAAATGACTGTTGTTGACAAAGATCCGGAGAAATTGTATTCACCTCAATAGACGTCATTGATTGGCACTTTGATATTTTCTCTATACCTTTCATATTGACTTTCTCATCATTTGGGATTGTAAAGTCAATTATGTGATACTTTCTATTCCCTTTATCTACTACTACTAAATCAGGCCTTCTAGCTTCTATTACTCTGTCATTCTGAATGTTAAAATCCCATAACATTTTATATTTCTAACTTTCTGGCACTTTACTAGGTTCATGTTCATACCATTTACCAGTATGGTCATATCCTAGCTTTCTACATAACCCTCGTTATTCTCCCTAGGTTGTCATGGTTTTTCTTATATTCTTTCCTTTGGAAATCTACATGGTTTTTGCTTATCTTGGTTTTTATCCAATTAGTCGTCAATTACTGCTGACAAACTTTCTGTCTCCCTTTTCAGCCTTCCTTTCTGCAACCATAACCATGTCTCACATTACTATTTGCTGCAACTATCTTTGAGAATCTACCATGCAAAGCCTTCTCTTGCCAGTCAGATAATCTTGCTTCTTTTTCACTGTTTTTAACTTCCTTTGGCTTTTCAGTTTCCCTATATCCTACTGTTATTCTAGCAGCTCTTAAAAAACTTCCATAGGAAGCTATGTCTACTCTAGCTAACTCCACACAGTCTTCTACTGGTATTAACCGTCTACTACCTTTCTTTCTAGGTAAGTAATATAAACTTGATACTCCTGCTCTTGGATGAAGTCCTCCATTCATATTGAATTCTTTCCTAGTTCTTCTGTCTAGATTTACTAGTTCAGATTTTGTCCAATTTATAAAAGCTGCTGAATACTTAAGTAATGATACAGCCCAAGAATTTAAAGCCTTCACTTGATTTGAATCATTTAGTTTTGACTTCATTAGCTCCTCACCCTTCTAATGTACTCCTCGATTTTCATTTTCATTTCTATAGTTAGTATTCTGTCAGATTCTAATACTACTAAATACTTGTAGCTCTCTCCTTCTTTCAGTGATTTTAACATTTAGCCATCTGGTAATTAGATGCCTTCATAGCTGACTACCTGTTCCTTTTTCATGATTAATATTGCGCGCTTATCTATGCCAAATTCCATGCATATATCTTAGCTTAAGAGTCTTACAGTTTGTATTAAGGAATCTATCTCTTATGTTAAAGCAAATGGTTAATTTTTCCTTTATTATCTCTAAACTGATACCCTTCCTTTACCTTTCTTAAAACTAAACTGAGTAGGGTTAAGCATAAGACAAATATTAAAAGGGTAATGAGTCCCCTTCAAAAACTATTCATTTGATATTTTACTTTTCCTGAGGCTATGTCACTAGCATAGAGATCTATCATATTTTCCATTTCTTCATGCTATAGCTAATTAACCCTCTTATATTGTCTTAATTACGGAATATATTCAAACATTCACTTATCCATGAGTGTGGAATCATGTCATAGGCTTTCTTATAATCTATCCAATCCATGCTATTGTTAAACTTTTCTTTCTACATTTCACTTCTTTGAACTGTTTTGTATAATAGATTATATATTCCTCAAGCCTTCTTCCTGCAACCTTTCTATTTTTCTGGCTGTTTAAATGCTCATAAATGCTTTCTGAGAGCATTCGTGTTAACAGCTTCCACTCTAATGGTAAGGAAGTGATTGGTCTATAATTGCTAACTATATTGCCCTTGTATTTGTCTTTCATAAGAAGTACTGTTCTCCCTCTATTATTATTATTATTACTAGCATACCTATGTTGTCAAAATGCTGACAGTTTATTAATGAGAGAAAATGGTGCATCAACACAATGGGTAGAAACCATTGCTAAATGTCAGCAATCTAGTAAATAACTGTACATACACAGAATTGAAGCACTTGAAGAATCAGATACAGGTGTAGTCTTAATTGAAAATCCCATCCACATAATGTGTGTGTAGTTCAAATACACATAAAAAAAAGACAAAAGATGAAGACAATTGAAGGAACAACAAGCAGGTGTATTGATAAAACATTCAGAAGAATGGAAAAGTCTTTGATGTTTTAAACCTATGCTCTTTGACAGAATGGATTGAAAGGGGGAAAAATGGAGAGAGAACAAAATGTACATATACATAAATTTAGGCATATATACATACATATGTGTATATATACATATATATATATATATAATCTTATATAAAATCCGTTCTGTCTGTCTGTCTTCTCGGATCTCGGGCATCCTCCATCCGATTGCGCTCAAATTTGATATGTAGATACCGATGGTATCAGGGCATGTATAAGTCTTGAAAAAATTACAAAAATCGATTCCAGGTGAGAATGCGATCGATAAAGCTGTTTTTGTCCTGCTTTTCTTCCGTCAACCTGTACATAACTGCACCTTCCATTTTTTGTTGTTTTTGTACTGCTTAAAGGCACGTTTCTTTCCTGCCAAGCTTACTGTTTAAACCATGTTTGTGTTCTCCCAATCAACAGCCTTATCATTACTGGTACTTTAAACTTTTCGGTTGCATATTTGTGTGAATAAAATCGTTTTTCTTTGGAATAGAAAAAAATCTGGTGTCTCAAATTTAGGTTAAATCAGTGTACCTCAAAAGGGAGGCCTATGGGACAGTTGGACAAGTTGTTTCGAGAAAATTTGGCTTAAATGTTTGACAACTCAGCAACATCCATTGAACGGGGGGGGGGGGGGGGGGTTGCTCGTATATATATATATATATATATATATTTATATATGCTGTTGTGTATAAGGAGAGTCATTCTCTTTTAGTGCCTTATAATTTAACACACTCACCGGTAAAATTTCCACCGATTTCTTTTTTTTTTTCTAAAATTTTCATTGCATCTTGCAAACTTTTCAACAGTTAATGCATAAATGTAAAGTATGTTAGCTGTTTCTCAATAATATTTCAATATATATTTTTTGTGTTGTTTAAATTTGTCAGCTTATGTAAATTTTTATCTGAGGTTAATTGAATTGAATCATTTTCTTTTGCTGTTGCATTGATGGATCTTTCTGAAGTTGACTGTGGAGTTCTTTTGCCATTGCCTTATTGAGCTGTTTTTTTTCCTGTTTCAAGTAATTTTGATTATTATGATTTTCTTATTCTTAACTCAGATACCAAAACCAAAAGTCCCTGAATTTACAAAACAATTCTCAAAGGAATTTGTATTGACTCACAATAACCAGTTATATTGCAGACTGTGTGTCATTGATGTCAAATGTGATAAAAATCATTTCGTTGAGTCACATAGAATAAATAAAAAACACCAAAATTATCTTTAAAAGACTTAAAACAGAATAGCCACCTATCAAATTCTTTGAATCTAGTGAAAACGATAAATCTTGGGATGACAAAAATAATTAACGTACTTAATGGTTCAGTAAAAAATCCTCAAAAAAAGGCTTGGTTGTTCTTGCATACAGGTTTGTCCCCTGCATCCCTCTCCGGTTGAGCATTCGTAATTTTGCAGGCTCGTGGGTCCTGGTGCCACAAAACTGCACCTGTGCAGGTGCTGCATAAAAGTGCCCAGTACACTCTGTAAAGTGATTGGCATTAGGAAGGGTATCCAACCAACCATAGAAACCATGCCAAAACAGACATGGAACCTGAGCAGCTCTTCAGCTAGCCAGCTCCTGTTAAACTGTCCAACCCATGCCAACATGGAAAACGGACGTTAAATGATGATGATGTTAGAAATGATTTCTTAACAAAGAACTGTTTTAAGATATTCGTATTTCATGGAGTACTGACATTCATAAACAGCAGTGTACTTCTATAAGAACTAATGTCTCAACATTATTCACATCTCACTTAGTATTAATATTTAATAAATCAAAAAATACAGAAATTAGAGATTACAAAAAAGATGGTTAATGACTTATACTGTCATCTTACGACCCTCTATATTCTATGTTCAGACTTGTTTCATTAAGTATTAAATCAGATGAGGAAAGTCATTGCCCATGGCTTTTCAAGACAAGGATGAGGGTTGGGAAAATTTAGTTTTCACTAGGTGTAGGAGTGGCTGTGTGATAAGTAGCTTGCTTACCAACCACATGGTTCTGGGTTCACTCCCACTGCATGGCACCTTGGGAAAGTGCTTTCTACTATAGACTCGGGCTGACCAAAGCCTTGAGTGGATTTGGTAGACGGAAACTGAAAGAAGCCCGTCGTATATATGTATATATATATATGTGTGTGTTTGTGTGTCTGTTTGCCCCACCAACATCGCTTGACAACAGATGCTGGTGTGTTTATGTCTCCATAACTTAGCAGTTCAGCAAAAGAAACCAATAGAATAAGTACTAGGCTTACAAAGAATAAGTCCTGGGATCGATTTGCTTGACTAAAGGCGGTGCTCCAGCATGGCCACAGTCAAATGACTGAAACAAGTAAAAGAGCTAAGGTCAGAAAATGTACAGAGTTACAGAGGAATATTCTAAGAAAGATTAGAATGAGATCTAGAAGATACAATAGTAAAGACAAGAAGGGAAAAAAAACTGGTTATATGCAAATCAACTTATGTGGAAGATGGTATACAAGATTGAGTGATGACAGAACAGAGAGAAGAAAGTAAAAAATGTACAACAGAAAGGAAAGAATTTGAAAATAAGTAACTGATTGAAGACTATTGATAAATATTGTTACAAATAGTATTGTACTCTTTACACAAGGCACACCTTTTATTTTTTAGGCATTACTTCCATCTCATACTTGTTTTAATATTTAAAACTTCAGGGGAGTGGGTAATTCGAGTACATCAACCCCAGTGCTCAACTCCAAAAAAATGAAAGGCAAAGTCAACCTCAGCGGAATTTGAACTAAGATCATAGAGACAGACAAAATGCCGCTAAGCATTTGTCTAATGATTCTGCCAGATCATAATTTTATACCTGGTTTAGTTTGGAAGACATTTATGTAAGATATTTAATGTAAAACATTTTAAAGAAACATTCAAGACAATAAAGATGTTTTAAAGAACACCTTTTTTTAAATAATTCAAGAGTTAAATATAAAATGCATTGGTTGAGGGCTTCATGATTTTATTTATTTAAAAAATTGAGAAAATTTTATCACAAAGTTTTTATTTATAAAAAAACAATTTTATCACAAAATTTTAATTTATAAGAAATTTAGAAAATTTTATCACAAAACAAGAAACTCAATGACCAAATTGATCGTTGTATTTTTTTTATGGGTATAATTTACATCATCTGGTCTCACATTAATACATGTAGTAGTTGATGATACCAATGGTAACAGTGTCTTAATATGAGATGACCATGGCTGGAATGCTTGTCAGATTTTAGAAGATTCAATACTGACCACAGAGATGAACATGCTGAATGTGCACAGTTCTATACAAAACAAAACCATGGATGTCTGGAGTATAAGATTTATAGGTCACATGAAGATGTTCAACCAACTACCTTTATGACATACCTCTGCTAAATCAGAATAGGCCAGGGCTGTTCAATCACAAACTTTTAGTTTGATAATCACTGAAATTGTAGTAAGGCACTACGTTTGAAAGATCTTTGATATTAAATGATATACAAATAGTAAATTCCTCAACAATTGTGCTTGGCAGAATAAGGCTTTGATATAAAAAGAAACACTACTTTGTCACTCTAAAACAAATTTTTAACGTGTACTTTCTTATGGCTTGATAAATGGCTGTTACGGGTGAATGATTTGCCACAAATTTCACAGCTGAACGGTTTCTCTCCTGTATGAATACGCCTATGCCTAGGTAAATCACCATTCCGTAGAAATGATTTGCCACAAATATCACAACTAAAAGGCTTTTTTTCAGCATGTGTCCATTTATGACTGGTTAAATGACTATTTTGGGCAAATTGTTTACCACAAATATTACAACGGTATGGCCTCTCCCCAGTATGGATTCGCTTGTGACTTAATAAAGTACTTTTTACAGAGAATGTTCTACCACAAATATCACAGCTGTAAGGTTTCTCTCCTGTATGAATTCGTCTGTGGGTAGATAACATACTGGTCTGGGAAAACATTTTACCGCAGATTTCACAGTGATAGGGTTTCTCCCCTGTGTGTGTTCGTCTATGACTAGCTAAAATATTACTCTGGGTAAAGGCCTCACCACAAATCTCACAATGGTATGGTTTTTCCCCAGTATGAATCCTCTTGTGGTTACGTAAAGAACTCTTTACCTGGAATGCTTTACCACAAGTATCACAACCATAAGGTTTCTTTTCCGAGTGTACCCATTTATGACTTAACAAATGGTTATTTCGTGCGAAAGTTTTACCACAGGTCTCACAGCGGAATGGCTTTTCTCCAGTATGAATCTGTTTATGAAAAGACAGATAACTCTTTATAGAAAATGATTTACCACAAATGTCACAACGATGAGGTTTTTCTCCTGTGTGTAATTGCTTGTGTATAGATAAATGACTATTTCGTGAGAATGATCTACCACATATTTGACAAGTAAAAGGCTTTTCACCAGTATGAACTCGTTTATGACCAGATAGATGGCTGCTCTGAGAGAATGTTTTACCACAGATTCCACATTTGTACGGTCTTTCTCCAGTGTGTGTACGTTTGTGGGAAGTTAACTCCTTTTTTTGAACAAACAGTTTCCCACAGATTTCACAATTAAACGGTTTTTCCCCTGTATGTTTCCGCTTGTGGTAATACAAATCACTATTTCGAGAGAAATTCCTACCGCAAATTTCACAGTGATATCGCCTTTCCAATGTGTGAATTACTTTGTGTTGAACCAAGATAGTGCTTCTAGAAAATACTTTCCCGCATATTTCACAGCGGTAAGGTTTCTCCCCAGTGTGAATTCGAATATGAGTGGATAAAGAACTATTTGTGGGGAATTTTCTACCACAAATTTCACAGTGAAATGGCTTTTCCCCAGTGTGTATCCGTTGATGGACATTCAGATAGTTTTTGGAAGAGTATTTATTTCCACAAATTTTACAATGATATGGTTTTTCTCCAGTATGTGTCCGTTTATGTTGAAACAGGATACTTTTTTGAGTGAAATGTTGACCGCAAATTTCACAACCATAAGGTCTTTCTTTTGAGTGTGTCTCTTTATGTTTAATTAAATGACTACTTTGAACAAAGAATTTGTTACAAACTTCACATTTATATACATTATCTATGTTAGATTGTTTACCATTTAAGAGTTTGGTATCAAGAACTTTACAAGAATATGTATTATGATTAATTTCATTTTCGTTAGCTGTTTCTGAGTGTTTCAATGAATTGTTGTTGTGGGAATTTGAATCCCAACAGTTATCACAAAATAGCTTTATTTCTTCTTTAATATCTGAGAAGTTTTCTTCAGATGATTCAATATATCTAGGAAATATTTTGCCACAAATTTGACAAGGATATATCTTCTCCATGTTTATACCACAATAGGAACTACAAAACACTGACAAAATCAAATTGCTTGATTAAATATGGTGAGTCTTAATTTTAAATGAAATCTTCAGTAAATGAGTCACACAAATTATCATCTGATGGTTTATTCAGCTGATTATAAACAGAGGCCATCATTATTGGTACATTCCATTTATCCACTAAGTAAACTTCCAAAATCTCAGGACAGATGCCATCTTTAGTCTCAATATTTCATTAATGTACGAGAAGAATTCCTAAAATAGATTAAGATATCAAATTTTAGTAAAACTTTCAACAAGTGTTTTGGGATTCATGTTATTCAACCTTTTAGCATACAGACTACTCTGTCAAATGTAATGCTTATTTATTCATATTGTTTTGAATTAATCATGCATTATCTCATAGCTTTGAGATTTCATTGTGTAATTTTAGAACGATATTGTGGGTTAGGTTGGTATGAAAAATAAACAGGTAGAACATTTGGGCAGGATATGGCTGATTTAAATGCTAAAGGGTTAGTGAAATTACTGAAATAGTGATCTTGTAACTACCCCAAAAGATGAAAAGAAAGATACTCATCATTATCATTGTTACGTTCATTTTTTCCATGCTGGCAAGGAGTAGACAAAATTTATTGAGGTAGTTTCCTGTGGCTGGATACCCTTCCTATGACCAACACCTATTTGTTTTGCAATTAAGATATTCTTAATCCACTGATCTCCATACATTGAAATCAACAAAACTGCCAAACTATAGTGTGCACTATTAACAGCTGATCTAAATAAACATAGCAGTTATTAAATTTAAAGGGTAAATTTAGTAACTACAACATAGGGATACACAACATGTCTAGAAGCAGCTAGATGGTTTTAAGGAAGAACTGATAAGTACCTTTGACCAGCTAGGACTCAAAATAACTGTAAGTACCAACTGTAAGATGGTTAACTTCTTGAAACATCAGACTCAATTTAGATATGAAAACTTAAAAAACCTTTTAACAAACATACTGAAGTACTCAAACTGAGCTTCTAAAATCCTTCAAATATCCTCAACAACTTAGAAATATTAGTACAAAGATAATCAACTTCTCATCAAATAAAGAAATCTTCAACAGAATGAAAATGCTTTAGTAAAAAGGAACTTTTGAAGATTGGGTTATTTGTACACCAAATTCATTCGCCTCCTGACACTAAGAGTTCATATGTTTGGCTCACAATCATAATGTCATGAGTTTAGTTCTTGGACAGGGCAGTGCATTGCATCCTTGAGCAAGGCATTTCATGTTGATCTAGTCTAAGCTGAAAATGAGTACCAGCTGAGTATTAGTGCAGTTTTCTCTCTCCAGCTGTGCCACTGGGTCAAAAAGTGGGAGATTCAACAGGATGTCTATGTCTGCTCACAACTATGTAGACACCTAAAGTAATTAGTAAAAAGCACTGTACTTATTACCACTGTACTTATTTCATCTGCTGAAATGGTCAACTCTTTATCATCATCATTACTGTTTTAGGCTTATTTTCCATGTTGTCATAAGTCAAACAGTTTGCTCCAATGTTTCAGTTTTGGCCTACTTTTTAAGGCTAGATGCCCTTCATAACACCAACCACTTCATGGGGTTGCTTTGTAACTCTCAAAACTAAAGAGTCTCTATGACTGAAAGGTGAATAAAAAAGAGAGAGAGTGATAACTTTAGGTAAGTTGTTGATGGAAGTTAAAGTATGATGGGAAGAACAGATTTATTGTATGAGGGTGGTAGTGAAGAGAATAATAGAGACAATAATGTTAGGGGAGTAATGGAAGGGAAAGAGCAGTGTCAGGGGCTAGTGAGAAATGACAAGGATAAGTGATAGGGTTAGTTGAATTGAAGAGTCTAATGTTGTCAAGAGTAATATCCTCTTCGACATTTTTCAGCATTAGAGAGAGCATCCAGTTATAAAAACGCTACCAAAATAGACAGTAAAGCTTGGTGTAGTCCTCTGGCTTGCTAGCTCCTGTCAAACTCTCTAAATCATGCCAGCATGAAAAACGGACGTTAAAAGATGATGATGACAACTTAGTTTGGCTACAATGCTTTCAAAGCACACACCTCTGTCACAAATAAGGTCACCTACATAACAAAAGATATTGACTGCTAACTACTAAGGACTCATCTGAGCAGTTGAGACAATCAACTTCCTGGGTGTTTTTCATCAGAACACCTGTGCATCTTCCACATATAAAGGCTACCTTTGCTGTTAACCTACTAATGATCTCACTATTCCTCTTAGACATCCAGTTTTGATTGGACACACTGTATAGAGTAACTACTGCTTTTCTGTATACCAAGCATTGACATTAGTTTTTGTAGTGTTCTTCCTTTTTTATGATGATATAATTTTGAGGAAATTTGGTTGGTTATTTTTAACTTGCATAGAACTACACTGAAAGCTTTCCATTCATTTTTGTGTATGTCAGGTACAACATTCCTTATTTTCAAGGTAGTAGAATATGATCTGTTGGAGATCTGACTACTATTTTTAGCAGTCCAATCTACCTTGTAGCAGCTCCATTAGTAGTTCCATTAGTTGTTACTCTTTAGTCCCAGGTTAAATCCAATGAAATAACCCTATCATAAAAGGCTTTCAAGTCACGACCATTCTGTCTTTTTGTATAGCAGCAATTCTTTAAAATTGAAGGATGCATAATTTGAGGGTGATTCGGCTGCTATTGCTATCAATTATGTCATTGATTAGCATGCAGAGTTCCCTTATTGCTGTTCAGACTCAGGTTCTGTCTAATAGAGCAAATCTTTGGTAGAAGAGGTTCCAGTTCTCATCATTTTCTCTTTCTGTATATCAGTGATGATGGTGTGTTCAAAATGTCCTTCCTTTTATTGAGACTGCAACGTGTGATCTTAGGAATAATTTTATAACTGATAAAATTATAAGCAAAAATCATACAGTTTCCCACAAATTTCACAATTAAATGGTTTTTCCAAAATCATACAACTCTAGCACTGGTAATTTTATCGGTTATAAAATTATTCGCAAGAACTTTTGAGAATTACTGTACATAACATATTAACATCATTTTATTTAAAAAATTGGACTGTGAGCCATCAAAGGCTGAGGCGTTTAGTTTTATATACATGTAAGGTGTATTAGCGATTTCACAGTAGCGCAATATAGATGTTGATCTTAGGCATCAGCATTTTAGTCATAACTGAAAAGGAGATATTTTCAATTCAGGGGACGTAATCTTTATCCGAAATAGTGATAAATTATCTCCCCATTATTTTATAGGTTATATTCTGCGCTTATACTACATACCTTAATACATTAATATAACTAATGGGTTTTACCATCTGTATGAATAACACAACCAGTATATACTGCATGTATAGATCACATATGCATACAGAAAGCATCTACCTGCACGCACACACACATACACACAAACAACACAAAGATGAGGTTGTCATTTCATACAAGGAAATACATATATGCAGACATGGATACTTAGATAGGTTTCGGCCACATTGGCCCAGGCCATAGCTAACTTAATAGTACCATCTGGAAAAGACATTTAGTAATGTATTTTTGCATAGTTATTTTTAGGCACCATTGCCCATTCGATTAAAGAGTTGTTGTTTGCAGCAGTATACCCGCGTGTAGGTGGTTTATCTGGAATTTGTTGGAGATATTCATCCAGGAACTTTTTGAAGGTTATGAAATCTTTTTCCTCCTTTATGTTTCGGAATGATGTTAAAAGAAGCAGGTCCAGTTGAGTAGAAGTAGTTCTGTCTTAATGTTGTGATGTGTTGAGAGCATGATTTCTGTAGAGGATGCATGGCATGGGGACCAAGCCTTGGGTGGATTTTAAAAGTGATACTGATATTATTTGGGTAATACTGTTGGAAAAATTTCCACATCATACAAATAATAAAGCGCTCTCGGTGGTACTGGAGAGAATACAGTTTAAGATTCACTAGTCAATCCCAGTAATTAAGACCAGACATGCCATCAATTTTGTTTGTAATTGCTCTCTGGGGTGCTTCAAGCTTTTTAATATTCTGGCTCGTGTAGGGAGACCATAGCAGACAACAATATTCAAGGTGAAGGTATGCATATGTAGAAAAAAGAAGGATAATGGTTGGAGTATCTTTAGACTGGAAAGTCCTGAGGATCCAGAAGCACGCCCAGTGGGCCATGTCGACTTTCGTGCTTATGTGGACACTCCAACTTAAGTTATCAACAGTCACACCAAGGTCTCTAGTGGTGTATCTCTATTCATCTAAACTGCATACAAAGGAATATATGTTTAAAACTGTGTAAGTGCTTATAAGTCGCCACTTATCCACAGGTACATATTGAGCCAAAATTGTCATATATTAATGTGTCCACACATATATATCTCTTACACCTGTATATCACTATGTTTACAAGTATATGTGAATACCCTCAGTGCCACACATCTGCATGGATATTACTGCATATTCATGCATACAATGTGCATGCATGTATACACAAGGGTGTGAATAGGCATACATCTATAAATCTCATGTGTCTACAAATACATAGACTTCTATATATGCACAAACATATATAAACACATCACACATTTGCAAAGCTAAGTGCACTCTGGGGATGTAAAGGTGAGAAAGGTAGAAATCTCATAGTAGTGAAGTGGTGGTTGTTGGAGAAAGTTGTAGTAAAAAAAAAAAGGGAGAAGTAAGGTTAAAGATAGATAAGAAAGGATAGATGAAAATATATTCAATAAAGTTGAACCTTATTATAAAAAAAGCCAGCTATTTCAAAAGAGTAAATTACAACACTACAAGAACAGAAATAGACACAAGAATATATTTTTTACCCCTAATTCTCAACTTTTTAGCACTAATAGATAGACATTTCCCCATAAACCAGAGACATGGAAAATTATTCAACATAGCATTAAAACTGGTTATAGCTCAACTTACAAAAGGAAAAACTACCTATCAAGAACCCAGACAACCAACACTGAGGCCCCATGAAACTTCAAAAACCAAGCAATAAGCTCGTTACATTAGTCATGCAATGCATAAACAGTGATACAGAGAGCAGAAACACCTACCACAGGTCCTACCTCCAAAACTTATGTGGACACTCCAAAACTTGGAGGTAGGTCCACAAATGGTAGCTGGAATGACAGACACATTGAAGGAGCTAAAACCAACCACATTGCTATATTCAGAAATACCAAAATGTCATATCAAGTTATATCTGCAGTTTAACAGGCAGTGACAAAGAATACAATATAAAGTGAACAATATCAGAAAGGCAAATATGTGCTATGCATAGTACATTATAGATTTCTGCGCATGCAAAAAGATGTATAATATAAATATGTGTGTGTACATGCACTGTCCGATATATATATATGTGTGTGTGTGTGTATATATCTATAATATAAATTGGACATGGGTGATTGTTGTATTCTTTCTTGTCTTGAGGTTCATAGCCAAACAGCTGGGTGGATTCGCGTGAAAAATGGCACACATGTGGAGACGGTTGCATAGATTGGAATGCGGTTTGTATTTTTTTCTTAGCCCCCATAGTTACTGAGAAAATCGATTAAAACCTTTTCTAATGGAATTCCCCTGTTTGTTCCACCATTAAAACAACCAGTTTCTCACACAGCTGGCATATACCATTTCGCTAGCAAGAAGGGGAGTACAGGATGACATTCAGCCAAACCTTTCGCTATATTGTCTATCTTCTTTTACCTCTTTGTGGGGTTAATAATCTTAATCTTTCTTTCTCACCCTCTTTCTCTCCCACATACACACATGCAAGCATGCATGCACACACACACATGTCCATTTCATATATCTTCTTTCAATTTTTGCTCTCTGCAAATAAAATTTTTAGGGATATAATTGCTTACAAAAATAGGGATTAATGTATAATTTCTTTCTATGTTCATAATTAAATCAATGTTTCAATGATTAGACAGAGGTCCAATAGAATAGCTCTCAGAAACAGACTACACACAAATTCATTATTCACAACTCCTGAAGCTGTTTTCTGACAAGTGGGGTGCATCAGGAAATTTTCATACAGCTGGAAGCTCCAATCGAAATATCCATGGAATGAGAGAAACACTAGAGCTGTTTATACTAAATCCTTATTTCTGCCACCAACTAGTTCTCTTTTGTCATTTCTTCCTCTCATCATATTGCTTGAGTAATAAGAGATTGCTTCAGACCTATTAATAACCAATACACCCCTTACTAGCCAACACTCTTTCTCCTTCAAACCACTTTATTGGCACTCATCATTCTCTTACCAGGTAACATTACCCTGGTTTCACTAACACTCATCACACCAAAACACATACTATCTCTCCTACTAACATTTAGTACATCATTCATTTCTCACTATTTATCACTCTATCACAAGCATCTAATGCCTCCATCTCATCATGATTGTTAGCTATCAAGAGATTGCATCAGATCTGTTGGTATCTCTTTCCCTCCTATGTCTCTTCCTGATCCCAATGACTTGTTAGAGAGAAATTACATCGTATCTGATACACCCCACTTCACGCACCCTCCCTTAGTCTCTTAGAGTTGCCATCTAAACAATTCATTATGCATGTTCTCTTTACCAGCTAATGTTATACTGCTTGTTTCCACTTTCTCTCCTTCAGGTCACTCAACTTTTACAACACTCTTACAACTAATCATTTTACAGCTCTCCATCACTCATTCTCTTCCATTACCCCCTACAATTACTGTTTCATTACATTTTACAAATACTAGTACTACCTCTTTCATTGCCCCTTTTCTATTTCCTAAATAGACCATCATACTCTTCTCCTTTTCTCTCTTTCATTCTAGTTCTTTCGCAATCGTCTTGTACCCATTCCTTTAGTGAAATTGCTTAGTACAAATGGAGACAATGTAGAACAATAAGAACCCTCCTTTTGTTTTGCAGGATACAAGGTAACAGCATTAGTACACATATCACATAAAATATATTCAGTACACTTCCATAAAACTATACTCTATACCATCAAAAATGGTTGGGGAGCAGATGGACACGGTAACAAAGGACCCATTAGTCTTGTCAAGACCATGAGACAATACTAATCTCGTGCTGGTACCACAATAAATTGTACCCATCACCAATCTTTTTAGTTAAAAAGGTTGGTGATTGGAAGGGCATCAAACGCAGAAATGAAGCGTCAGCAAGATTGGGTCCTCCTACCGAGTATGAGAGCAATAGGTCCAACGAGGTCTTGCACTTGAATCCATGCCAGTATGGAAAGTGGAAGTAAAATGGGTCAAACTCTTTAGTTTGACAACTATTACACTTTTTTTGCTCGGGTTAAACCCTTTAGATTGACCATAAAATGAAAATAACACACAAACACACACACACACATATATATATATATATATATATATATATATATATATATATATATATATATAATCACCCAGCATTTACCATATCACATCGTTTAACACTAGTGGGATCCCAGTATTACTCTATTCATCTTCTCTCGAGTTTCAATTGCGGTTTAAAAGCTTAGTAGTTGTTTGAAACATTAAAATTATTAAAACACCATTATATTACAACTGTGGTTGTTATCTTCAGAACAGTTAGCAACACTTTCACTGACTACAGTAATCCCTCGCCATATCGCGGTTTATTATTTAAGCTTACGTGTTGTTGTTTTGCCTTTATAATAAAATAAATATATACAAATTATAAAAATAATTTTCTTTTAAATGGGCGAAGGTAAAGAATACGTACACTGGGTGGTTAGGGTTAGGGTTTTTGTTACGCCGAAAACCCGGTGGTGTACGTATTCTTTACCTCCGCCCCCAAAAATGTACAGTATAGCTTCTACTTCGCGGATTTTCACCTATCACAGGGGGATTGGAATGTAATACCCGCGATAGCCGAGGCATTGCTGTATATTCTAAAGCGAATGACTGGTGAGTGTCAATCCAGAACAATAACAAAGCTTGCAGAGGGGTGGGGGGCAAGCAGTGCATTACAAAAACATAGCTATAGAAGTTCTGCGAATGTAATTCGAACTTTGAAAACTAGACCGGTCAGAGCAGAATGTTCTCTACTGTATAAAATAAATCTATTTTAAGAACGAAAACTATAACTAAACGTGTGTGTGAGTGTATTTTATAGTAATTGCAAAAGCGTGACCCCCACCGTCGACATTCTTGCCCCATAACTTTCTTAAAACTATAATCTACACAATGAAAATGTATTTCTGGAGAATTTCATTGAAAAATACGCATTTTCAGGAAAGTTATCATAGAACAAAGTCGTCCGGGTAGGCACATTTCTGCAGTTATGCCATACATACACACACGTGTACGTATACATATAATGTTTGTATATATTATACCACACTCCAGTTATTTAGCTATGTTTTTGTAACAACAGATTTGTGCAATAAGTAAGTACCCAACGAGCTAAGTCTGTGATCCAGTATCCATACCTAAGTGAAGAAAAGTTTACTTCACTGAAGCCTCCTCTCAGAGAATGACGACTGACACAACACATCGTGAACTTCCATGATAAACCAACAGTTGTCTCTAAGCGATAAAGTTGATTCTTTTCATTTTCGTATTTTTTTTTTGTGACGACGTGAATATGTAGAACCAAATTCATATATATATATATATTGTGTGAAATGTATAAAATTAATTGTCAGTTATATCTGATGAAATACTAATTTATCCGAGTTTATAAGTATTAAATATGTAATATAATTTTAGTTTCGTACAATCTGAAAACTGAGTTTCCGAAATTTCACTTCTCTTTAATTTATATTCTTATAGTACTTATTTTGCTTAAAATTGTTATTGTTTAGTCCAAGTCAGCCCATGATTAAGCAAATCCATACTGAAAGATATTCCAGTCATGACCATCCCGTCTTTTGAGGAATATAAATATCTGCACTGTTGATGTGTCTTTTCCTTATCTATGACTTTATGTCGTTTCAGAGATCTGTTATTTCTAGCAGGTCGAGTCACCACTGAGCTGCTTCTTAGACTCCCTACCCCTGAAAACGCTATTTGATTAAAAGGTTCAGGGGCAACGTTTAGGTAAAGAATACGCGCACCACCCATGTTCGGCATAACCCTAATCTTCGAAAAAGGGTGGTGTGCGTATTCTTTACCTTCGCCAAAAGTGATAGATAAACAAAAAACAAAAATGTCTTGGGAAAGACATATTTTTATGGATAAATTGATTATTTAAAGTATAATTAATTGCTCGTAGAAAGACACTAATTGGGAATGCAATATTAAGGGAGATAACTTCTTTCGAGCACAGTGAGTTAAGGGTGATCACCGAAATGACGACAGCAAAACATAAATACATTGGAACATGTTTTTGTTTAAGGAAAACAAAAACAGTAATTTTAGCGACTTCCAATTATAACAGCGGTTAGTCTGAGACATGAGCCCCGCGAGGTGGGGTAGCTGTTGATGCGAGTGTTGCAGGCTATTCTCCGCAGCAACATCTTAGCAATTATGTCTGCGCGCGATCGAACGCATTTGGTCTTTGTTGACAACCTGTTACTCCCCATACTCAGCTTTTGCTGTTTAGTATATCGCCACACACTTTTTCTTTTCTTCAAGTAATTCTGGGTTCTTCCTCGATGATTATATCTTCAATACTTTTATTTTTGTTTCTTTCCTTCCTGTAAAAATGTTGCTAAATAAAAATTTTTTTCTGAACTCACCCTAAATCCCATTTTAAAAATTATCATTTCCCTCGTGTACTACTTTTCCGAAAAGTTCATCAGCTCGAGGTATCCTACCTGCAGAATCGTTCGCTACCCTGCCAAAAATTTTGTTTACGATTCTTCACCTAATCCAAAACAGTATTTTAAAACAGTTGTTTTCACACACAAATAAGTAGAAAGATCTATATATGTTCGGGAAAGAAAGCAGTGGCTTTTATTTGCAGCTTTCCAAGAAAAGCGTTGATATCAAAAAATAGGCTTTGCACCACAGCTAAGCTGTCTTCAGTTCTGTCTCGCTTATTGGCATAATAGGCAAGTGCCTTCTACTATAGACCTAAAATGACCAGTGCCTTGCAAATCAAATTTGGTGGACAAAAATTGCGTGGAAGCTCATTGTATATTTATGTATGAATGTGTTGGGTGCGTGTGCGTTTCAGTCTTTATTTTCAAAAAGCTTGCAAAAAATTAGCACACTTTGTTTATATTCCGTAATTAGCAGTTCGGCAAATGGATATCGATGAAATAAATAGCACACTTGAAAGTAAGTACTGTGGTCAATGTTTTGTGGACATAGTCTCAACACTGTCCCAAATATGGGGATCAATATTCTATTATCGAGCTCACTGAGCTTTGAGAATTCGGTTTTGTCTTGTGTTGAGGATGTGCTATTGCAAGAGAAATTTCTCAGTGATTGCAAGCATCTGAAGTGATGACGAGGGTTCTAACTGCATGATATTCATGCTTAAATGGGGTTAGGTGGGGTGGGATAATGTGGTCGCAGTATATGCAGTTTCTGACGGGACGAAGTTGGCAATTACAAATTCCAGGTCAGGAGAGGCACTGACAAGGCTTTTCCACGTGATTCTAGGGAACTCATTTCCTTGGTTTCAGAGTAAACAGGATTGTAAAAGAATCGTTAATGTTGGAAAATGCCTTGTAGTATTTGTTTCGGTTCTTTACGTTCTGGGTTCAAACCTCGCTGAGGTCAACTTTGTTTTTCACCTTTTCGGTGTAGATAAAATAACGTAATGTCAAGAACTGGGGTCGATGTAATTGACTAACACCCCCACCTCAAAATTTCTAGCCTTGAGCCCAAATCAGAAATTATTATTTCTCTTTGCCGTAATATATTTACTACAAATATATATTATCCAGTATATTAACTGACATCTTTTTAAATAGATAATTTAGAGATTGTTTTTCAATAGGCATTAGCATTTACAAATGAAACAACTTTCCATGTACCTAAAGCCAATGTAGTCATCGAAATCCTGGGAAAAAAAGTCACAGAAAAAAAGTGTCGTTCGACGAAAAAAAAAACACAAGACTGTGACAGAGTTTCTTCGTGACATTTGTTGGATTGTTCATGTTGATCATCAACTTTAAAAACACTAAATATATACTCTACTCTAGACACAAAACCTGAAATTTAGGGAAGGGGAGAGTCGATTACATCGACTCCAGTCCTCAACTGGTACTTATTTTATCGATTTCGAAAAGATGAAAGCGAAGTCCACTCAGGCGAAATTTGAACTCAGAACATGAAGGGAGATGAAATATCGCTAAGCATTTCGTCCGGCGCGCGTTAACGATTCTGCCAGCTCAATAAATTGTATTGAGAAATTGAATAAAGGTATTTTTCCACGTATGTGTAAGGCCATCATACATATACTGTGTACAATTCATGTGCTATCAGTTTAGTAAGTGACTTGAGATATTTTTTGCGTTATTCCTTTAACTGTTTATAGTTATTAAATAAAATGTTATCTTTTCCAGTAACATTTTTTTCGCTACCTTTGTTTTCGGGACACCCCTTAATCAGTATATGAAACCAATACTGACCAGTCCAGTTCTAACACCACCGTCGCAACACTGTTCTATCAGTCAACAACGTTTGTCGACACGTTGCTATGGCGGCAACAGTGCAGAAGGCTTTGGCGTGTTCGCAACAACCACCCGTTTCCATCCTTGTTGGTAATGACGCGAATTTCATAACCGGTCAAAAAATCATTCCAATCACTTTTCCCTACCTAGTTATCTCTGGGGTAAGCAACAATGTGCTTTTACTTATTATTTAATTACGCGCGCACGTGCACACGCACACACATAACTGTTGTTTAGTCTAGAGTCAGCAATGATTGAGCAGACCTCCGATTAAAAGTATTCTAATCATAACATTTTCATATACATTTCGCGTATGTACACAATGTAGGGTGTGATTGATATATAAGCGTTTTGGCTGTTATTTGTAGCAAGTCGAGCAACCACCTTAGGCCTCCTTCGTGGTTACAAAGTTGTATTCAGCTGTGCTAGCCAACTGAAATACCTATCACTAACACTAACAGAGGATCCATAAAACTGGTCTCCTTTTTCGGTGTTCTTGTAATTATTTTATTTATTTATTTTTTTTTTTTTTTGATAGGCGACGTAACTTGACGTACCGCATCTTAACCACACAACTTGATTTATCTTTTACTTGTTTCAAGTACTGGAGTGCAGCTGTGCTGGGGCACCGTCGTGGGGAGTTTTGGTCGAATATATCAACTCCAGTTCTTTATGTTATTTTGTTTTTTAAGTCCTTGTTGTACCGGTCAGTTATAACGAACCGCTAAGTTACAGGGGCGTAAACAAAACAACGTCTGTTGTCAAAAGGTGGGGAGGAGAATACAAACACGTGTGCATGCGCATAATGGGCTTCTTTCAGTTTCCGTTTGCCAAATCTACTGACAAAGCTTTGGTTGGCTTGAGTCTATACTGGAAGACGCTGGCTCAAAGTTCCATGCAGTGGGGTTGAATCTGAAATCATGTGGTTAAAAAGTAAACTTCTTACTAAACAGCCATGCCTGTTTTTTTGTTTTGTTTTCTTTTGTTTTTGTTTTTGCAAGAAGTAAGGTAAAATAAGATATTTATTTGCCATCGTGGCTGTGTGTAAGAAGCTTGCTTCTCAACCATATGGTTTTGGGTTCGGTCCCACTGCATGGCACCTTGGGCAAGTGTCTTCTACTATAGCCTCAGGCTGACCAAAGCCTTGTGAGTGGATATGGTAGACAGAAACTCAAAGAAGCCCATTGTGTGTGTGTGTTTGTTCCCCCATCACACTTGACAACTGGTGTTGGTACATTTATGTTTCCATAACTTGGCAAAACAGACTGATAGAATAAGTACTGGGATCGATTCAATCAACTAAAAATTCTCCAGGGTGGTACCCGAGCATGGCCACAGTCTAATGACTGAAACAAGTAAACGGTAGAAGATAAAAAAAAATTCAACAGAAAGTGCAGAGATTTTGTTTTTTTTTTGTTTTTTATGTGGTAAAATACAAATTATTACAATAACATTCATTATCAAATACTTACTCTCTTCCTCTCTGTCTTTCTCTCTTTCTCTCTCTCCCTCTCTCTCTCCCCTCTCTCTCTCTCTCGAAAGATCACCATTCACTTGAAAATAATTTTTAAAAAACATTAAAACATTGTCTGTTTAAAGAAAGCTAAAATATAAATACTTACTGTACAAACAACTTACATTTTTGAAATCACATTCATTTAAAAATATTTCTAAATGATAAAAATATTGTGTGTGCCAAAAAGTTGACTTTTTTTCTTAGAGAGCGTGAAGACTATGTGTGTGTATATGTCACAGATAGCGGGTGTGTGTTTGTGTTGATTGACACACTATGACATTCATTAGATGTGTGCATATTTTGTATGTGTGTTGATGTCATGGAAGCCATGTTTTTTTGTCAAGAAATAACAAACAAAAATTTTATTTAATCGTTTCCATTAATAAATAGAGGTTCTAATATCACAAATTATTTTTGTACTGCTCTGCCGAAGGTAAGTATGAAAATAAATATGCAAAAAAATTAAGTTAAAATATACTATTTCTTAGATATTTTAGATTCACTCATACATCTCTGGAGTTTTAGTATTATTAAGCTACATATATATACACATACATATATATATATATTCACACACATATATATACACACATATATATATACATATATATACATATATAGAATAAAACTTTATATATAAAGAACGTGAAATTCACGAATTGACGAACACGGTAAACAGACAGTCATTCAGAGCCTTCATTCTTCAGTCAGAAACCGATTCATCATGGCAAATTTCGGCTGTTTAATTCTGAGATTTGCTCCAAAACGACCAGCCCCAAGGAAAAGCTAAGCTATGGGCATTAGATTTCCTTGGTAGAAGGAAAGAATGTGACAACAGAGACGAATAGGAAAACAAGAGACGAAGATAAAATTGGAAACAGTAACGAATAAAAGCAGGAATGACACGGGGCATATAACTATAATAATAAATGCCAAAACGAATTTCTGTGTGTCAGTGTGTCACACTTTGACGATGATAGTTAGTGGTGATGGTAGTAGATCTGAAGGCAGCAAAGTCAAAGGTATTGATGGTGGTGGTGTCAGAAGTTTGAATGGTGTGTGTATGGCAGTTGCAGTGGCGATGGTGGTGATACTGGAGATGTGATGGTTGAAAACAATCAACAGAAAGAGATAGAGAGAAAGAAAGAGGTTAGATTGAAAAAAAAAACTGTACTGACCTCCAAATCGGAAGACAAAAAAATGTTGTTTATCACACAGCTTTGCAATAAGTTCCAAGTCGACAAATTATATCATTGTTTTGATGAAAATTGTTCATTGCTTGAAAAATATTGGTCAAGTTTAATAAAATTTAATATGTACTCAATGCATGAAGTGTCATTAATGGGCCCAAGGCCCAATGAAGAGCCTATCACAGGAGTTAGCTTAAAAGCCACCTTTTAAGCTAGTATATATATATATAATATAATGTACGCACACACACACACACTCATATATATACATATATACACACACAACAGGCTTCCACACTGCTTTCATGTATGAAGTTCACTTACACTGTATTGGTCAACCCAGGGCTCTAATAGAAGACATTTGCTTAAAGTACCACACAGTGGGACTGAACCTAAAACCGCATGGTTGCACAATGAGCTTCTTAACCACAACCATATTACTTCTTATACCAAGGATCAGGAATAAAAACAACAAGGTAGAGGTTCCCATGTTGGATCATGTTAGATTTTGTTTTTATTTAACATTACTTTTATTCATGTAGATATTATGCCTTCTATCAAACAGTACACAATCAAGAAGCAAACATCATCATATTTCTGTATTTAAATACTTTAAGTATTTAATAGAGGAAGTAAATTGATGGGATATAAGCCATGTTGCATAGAAGAGGTGCCAGAATATTTAATGATTAACCTTTTTTTTCTAAGATGAAATAAGCATTATTTAATATCTTTTTAATGAAGAGAACCAGAAAATGTGTTTACTTTTGGTTATAATAGTGAATTAAATTGAGCCTTTCTTTCTTTTTTCTCATGGAGAGAGGTTAAACAAGAGAAGTGATGGTAAAACCACCATCATCATTATTTAATGTCCATTGTCCATGCTGGCAAGCCAGAGAGCTGCACCTGGCTCCAGTCTGATTTGGCATGATTTCTACAGCTGGATGCTCTTCCTAACACTAAGCACTCTACGGTGTGTGCTGGGTGCTTTTAACACAGCAACCACATTAGTGCTATTACATGGCACCAGCACAGGACTCTTCTTCACCAGGGTGAATCTTCTTTACCAGGGTGAGTGGCTTTAATACTTCTGCATTCTTTATCTATGGCCTAAGTTTCTCCAAATCACAGGGTAAATCTTAGCTGTGAGAGACTCAACCTTTTCCACTAACACTTAACTAAAGGACAATTAATACTAAAAGAAGTGAAATAAAACCAGTACTTGTTTATTATTGGCTTAATGATCCTCCTGAGATACAACAAAATGACAAAAACAATTGTGGCTTGTACCCATAATATAATTGTACCCATAATATAGAGCAGTTGCTGATATTATAAGTGACTGGTTTATAAATCAATCAGAAACGGATAAAGGAATGAAGCAGTCATTTTGTATATCAATAAAAAATAACGATTGTCTTTGATAGGTAAAAATACCTTCAAGTTATTTATAAATACATAACCAAAAAAAAACCTATGCTCTTTAAAATTAAAAAAAACAACTCTTTATTGCTAATTATATATTCTGTTTGTAATTAGATTGATGAAATCCACTTTCAAAACTATTACACAGCTTTACTTACAATCAAAGCCAAGTTCCAACTTGCTAATCAAGGTAAGATAATTAGTTTTTGTCATTCGATGATGTGCCCCCACCCCCGCCTCATGTAACCTAACAATAATCAGATTAAGCTGACAAGGTGACAGGTTACCAGTCAAAAGTCAGCCTTCTGTATCCTATCACTAGCATTGTACTAAGTCCCTGACACCTTCACTAACTCTGTACAACAATGTACACTTAACCTTGTTTTAAAATAATTTTGTGGTTATAACCAAGAGAAAGACATTTGGTTCTGATAAATAAACAATCTTTATTTTGACCTAAGTGGATCTCATTCAGCCTCAGTGCACTCAGAACTTTAAACTATTTATATATCATTACTAAACTGCCACTACAGTGTCTGTTATGAATAAATAAATATATATATACAGATCCATGTTTTATGTATTTAATTACACTGGGAAATTAAGCACCCCCACTCCCTGTGATGGACTTTTCTGCAGCTTGGGATGAGGATTGAACTGAGAAAAGTTCAGAGGATATCCTACACTTAATAAATTACAGGTACTTGTTTGATTATCCTCAAGCTATCAAAATGTTACTAACAACAAAATATGTCTTAATGGTTTAACAAGGAAGAATGGACAGTGCCCATAAAGTTCACAAGCCCTCCCAGATGTGTGAGATTGATGTGACTGATGCTCAGCTTGAAAATCTGTAAAGAAATATTTGTAGGAAAAAAAATGGGTGTGAAGGAATTCCAGAAGGTTGTTGCTCTGAGATAAAAAAGGATTACAGAAACTGGTTAATGTGGGGCTTGCAAAAATGATAGTGGCCATGGTAGGGGGGAAAAATACTGTGTAGGTGATGGGAAGGGGAAGAAAAGTATGTGTGTTTTGTAGGCATGAATGAAGGGGAATACAACTAGGTAATTCAAGGGAGCAAACAATGCTGCTTTTAGTGTTACTTGAGTCTGCTGTCGATTTGTGGTTTCAAATCAGTTTTGTTTTCTCTAATCACTTTTCTGTACATGCAAGAGATGGTCTCTTTGTTGGAGTCCTATTGGTATGATGTCCATTTCAGGTATTTTAATATCTTTGAGAGACTACAATTTAAAATTTGAAATATGATTATTGATATGTAGAAGGAACTATAATAAAAAGGTATAGGCTAAGAACTGATGAATACCTACCTGCACTCTAAATTTCTTCCTGAACTCATTGTTAACTCTCACCTTACAGGCAGCACCTCTGTACATGGCTTGCACAAATATCACAAAACATTCATCTAATATTAAGCACTAGACTACAGAGCATGGTGCCTGTCAATGGTCCTCTCCTGCTTGGTGACTGTTAAATATAGTGGTTTGCTCTCTCAGTTAAGAACTTCTATAATTGCTTCACTAGAAGCAGAACATCAGTGTTACCCCATTTAGGCATAAACCTGAACAGCAGTTCAGGTTTATGCCTAGATGGGATAACATAATTATTATTTATGTATTATAAATATCCATAAATGCTTAAATTCATTCTTGTTATTTTCTTTTTTGGGGAAAAAACTTAGATTCCAAAGTATGGAAGACATGCCTGAGAAAGTATCCATTAATGCCAGCCCCACACTGTGAAATTGGCTCAGAGAGCAACTTTGTGATTGGCAAAAAACAGGTAAATATAGGTATTTTCCATTAATACAAAAGAATTATTGCTATATTTTGAGAAAGTCACATTTTCCAATAATTAAACATGTGTACCGACTGTTAATCTTACTCATTTCTTCATCATTTAATAATTAAGGTGAATAGTAGTAGGGGTGTAGCACAACCTCCTAACACTAATATTTAAATAATGAAGGAAGGAATAACAATTATTTATTTGAGTGTTTAGTTATTGGTAAATATAACTCTGCCAGTTACAGTATTATTGCTTTTGAAAAACATGATTTCTTTGCAAACATTTATAATAAACTATATCAACTTTATTGTATTTTTGAAGAGTTATATTTTCCAATATGATTCAACATATGAACCAATAATGGTTATTATGCTCTTCTTTATTCTTTATGAGATACAGCATAAATGTATGAACAGGCCACAGGACTATGACAAAAAAGATTCCTTCTTATAATGAAATAATAAATATATGAATAATAATCACAATCAATGCATATGTTTAATTACTGGCAAAACAACTCTTCCAAAATATAAGGTCTGTTCCAACACATCATTTCGGTTCAAACTTTGTGTCAAACATGTAGTTAAAAAAGCTAACACCACTTTACCCTTGTGGTTTAAAAGTGTTAACATTTGTTGACAACACTTGCTGAATTAAGACAGCATGCTGGCAGAATTATTAGCACACTGAGCAAAATGCTTAACAGCATTTCATCCGTTCATACATTCTGAGTTCAAATTCTGCTGAAGTCATCCTTGCTTTTCATCCTTTCAGGGTCAATAAAATAAGAACTAGCTGAGCACTGGGGTTGATGTTATCGACTTACCTCTCCCCCAAATTTCTGGCCTTGTACCAAAATTTGAAATTAATATTTATTGCATTACAAACAGGTTACTAAGATCTTACTGTGTTACATAAGGAACTTACCTCAGTTTGTATCTTCATTGTGATAAGACACCGAGTTGAAATAAATGTTGGAATAAATGATAAAATGAATGTTTTATGGTCATCATCATCATCATCATCGTTTAACGTCCGCTTTCCATGCTAGCATGGGTTGGACAATTTGACTGAGAACCAGATGGCTGCACCAGGCTCCAATCTGATCTGACAGAGTTTCTACAGCTGGATGCCCTTCCTAACGCCAACCACTCTGCGAGTGTAGTGGGTGCTTTTACATGCCACTGGCACGAGGGCCAGTCAGGCGGTACTGGCAACGGCCTTGCTCAAATGGTGTTTTTTACGTGCCACCTGCACAGGAGCCAGTTCAGCAGCACTGGCAATGACCTCGCTCAAATGCTTTTTCACATGCTAGTAAGGTGATGCTGATAATGATCACGCTCGAATGGTGCTTTTTACATGCCACCCGCACGGCTATTTTCTACGTTCAATCTTTGACAGAGACTTTAGCTTTCATTCATCTGGAGTCAGTAAAATATGCCTATGCATGTACTCGAACAAAAAGATGACTGAAAATGCAGAACCAAATGAAATACTGTAAATTCTTTAATTTTATCATTAGAGTCACTGAATTGCTTGACCATTGGATGAAAAACCTTGCAATAATTATTCTGCCTCTATAAGGCAGAGAGTTGGCAGAATCATTAGCACATTAAGCAAAATGCTTAGTAGCATTTCATTTGTCTTTACATTCTGAGTTCAAATTTCGCTGAGGTCAGCTTTGCCTTTCATCCTTTTGGGGTTGATAAAGTAAGTACCAGTTGAGGATTGTGGTCAATGTAATTGACTTACTTCTCCCACCAAAATTTCTGGCCTTGTGCCAAAATTTGAAACCAATATTTATTCAGTCCCTGATCTCTAATTTCAAACCCCCACCAAGATCAACTGTGCATTTCATCCTTTTCAGTTGATAAAGTACGTCCTGGATGGTGGATTGGTAGAATTAGGGGTTGGTGACAGGAAGGGCATCCAGATGTAGAAAAATCTACCTCAACAAATTCCATCTGATTTGTGCATGAATGGAAAAGTGGATGTTAATTGAATATGATGGTGGTGGTGGTGGTGGCGGTGGTGATGGCAGTGGTGGTGGCAGTGGTGGCAGTGGCGGCAGCAGCGGTGGCAATGATGATGACAATGATGATGATGATGGTGGTTGTAGTCATGGTCATCGTCATGGTGGTGAGGAGGAGGAGAAGAAGGAATAAAAAGAAAAATTACCAGTCGTATATCAGGATCCATTAACTTAATTACACACCTTCATACATACTGTATGTCCTTGTGCATGAGTTTAAAAATTTATTTTTTATTGTTTTTTTTTGTGGATAAAATTATTTCTTTTCCTTTTCTCTTTCTTTCATGTATATCTTCTGGATCATTCTAATGTAGTTAATCTGTGAATTGACGAATGTTGTTGAACTAAAATTAATTTTACTACAACCTTCACCTGTCTGGATTGATTTCTCTTTAGAAGATATAAAGCTGTTCAGAGGATCACAGGTAAATACCAACAGCAGTGTGTGTGTGTGTGTTTCTTTACCTTGACATTACATGATAGTTGTAAATAAGTGTCATCATCATGCAAGCAGTATCGTTCATTCCCAGTCTTCCATGAAAATATGTCACGTCATGGTAAAATATTACCTTGCTTGGAAAATAGTTGAGCGTTGGTGAGAGGAAGGCCAGATCTCAACGAATTCCATTGGATCCATGCAAACATAGAAAGGTGGATGTTAAAACAAAGATGATGTATGTGTATGCATTTGTATGCACATGTGTGTCTGTGGGAATATTTGCACGTTTGCATGTGTGAAGTATATGTGTGCATCTGAATATGCATGTATGTATATATGTTTGTGTTTGTGTGTACAAATATATAATATTCAGTGACACTGTCTATTTCAAAAGCACTCTGTCGTACAGAAACCAGTTGACAAGGAGATAAAGGATGATGAAGAGGAAAATGAAGTTGAAAATGAAGATGGTGATGAATGCATGAAATACAATCCAGTAAGTACTTACACCAATTTTGCTTTTGTTGCCAAAGATGGGTAGGTAGATTACAGAGATTAAAGGCGGTGAGCTATTAAAAACGTTAGACGCCGGGCGAAATGCTTAGCGGTATTTTGTCTGCCGTTACGTTCTGAGTTCAAATTCCGCTGAGGTCGACTTTGCCTTTCATCCTTTCAGGGTCGATTAAATAAGTACCAGTTATGCACTGGGGTCGATATAATCGACTTAATCCGTTTGTCTGTGTTTAGTCCCTTGTGGTAGTAAAGAAATAGGTATTTCGTCTGCTGTTATGTTCTGAGTTCAAATTCCACTGAGGTCGACATTGCCTTTCATCCTTTCGGGGTCGATTAAATAAGTACCAGTTACGCACTGGGGTTGATATAATCGACTTAATCCATTTGTCCTTGTTTGTCCCCTCTGTGTTTAGTCCCTTGTGGGTAGTAAAGAAATAGGTATTTCGTCTGCCGTTATGTTTTGAGTTCAAATTCTGCCGAGGTCGACTTTGCCTTTCATCCTTTCGGGGTCTATAAATTAAGTACCAGTTATGCACTGGGGTCGATGTAATCGACTTAATCCCTTTGTCTGTCCTTGTTTGTCCCCTCTATGTTTAGCCCCTTGTGAGCAATAAAGAAATAAGGTAGATTACAGCTTGAACTTTGATACATTTGGTTTGTATAGCTCAACCTAGCTGTATACGAACCAACAAGGAAACTCACCACTTTATGTGGCTACTGGACCTGCTACAAATTTCAGCAAAATATCTCTTAAATTATATGTATATATATATATATATATCCTAACGTTTTGAACATGGAGGGAGACATTTGATAACGAAATCACCCTGAATATGAACTGTCTGAAAAAAAGATGTGATGGTCATGTCCAGAATATTTTTGAACATGGATTTGCTCAAGCAGGGCTGATCAGAGGTTAGACATAAACAACTGCAAGTAGCTACATACAAAGAATCATACAAATCAACATTATGATCATCTTCACCAACATCATTAATGTTGATCTCGGACAGGGTCTTGCCTCCTTGTTGCACTCATTTACTATGTGATAAATACAACAACATCCAAAAACTGCTATTATTTGTTGTGCATGGGATGGTCATTTTATAATTGGATGCTTTTCCCATCACTAACCACTTTACAGAATGTAAAGGCGTCAAGCTGGCAGAAACGTTAGCATGCCAGGTGAAATGCTTAGCAGTATGTCATCTGCCACTACGTTCTGAGTTCAAATGCCACCGAGGTCGACTTTGCCTTTCATCCTTTCGGGGTCGATAAATTAAGTATCAGTTAATCCCTTTGTCTGTCCTTGTTTGACCCTTCTATGTTTAGCCCCTTGTGGGCAATAAAGAAATAAGAATGTACTGGATGCATTATATCATGCCATCAGCTCTAGTGAGATTGACTACCTAAAATGTCCTTTTTATTTTGCATTAGTTCTTATTCAGAGTTATTGCCCTCCTATACAAATTGATTTCCCCACTGATATCAGAGTCCACTTCATCTTTTCCTTTTTCAGCATAGCTTTTATGCATGCATTTATTTATTAAACTTTTTTATATCTATTTCTATTATTTCTTTCCTTTCTAGTTTGGTATGGATCTGTCTGCTATCTCCAAAACAATGCAAAAGTGGTCCCTTATCAATCAGCCATTGAATAGTCGGTCAAAAGTAAAGCAGAGTAAATACGAGGTTTGTATTTAATGATGTGCATCTGTTACTGCTCCTACTACTATTCTGTTATTACCTCTGTTGTTACTACTACTTGCTGCTGCTGCTGCTTGTTTGTTTGTTTGTTTGTTGAGCGAAGCGGTCTTCGTCCATAGTGGGAGAAGTCCAATACATGGTCCTTTGCTATTCGTAAGACTCCCAGAAGAGAAAGCAGGTCAACCCTCGACACCGAGAGCATCGATGGATGGATGAATGCACATCCAGGCTCAGTGGTTGCGTAGGAAGTCGGGGACAAGAAACAGGAAGAAAGAGTGAGAGAAAGTTGGAGCAAAAGAGTACAACAGGGGTCACCACCATCCCCTGCCGGAGCCTCGTGGAGCTTTAGGTGTTTTCGCTCAATAAACACACACAACGCCCGGTCTGGGAATCGAAACTGCAATCCTCCGACCGCAAGTCCACTGCCCTAACCACTGGGCCATTGCGTCTCCACTGCTGCTGCTGCTACTGCCATTAATTCTATAACTGTGTCTATCTGCCCAGTCCACATTGCCTCATGGTGTGTAGATATGAGTACTAACATACATAATGTGGTGAACACAATAATTTTTAATTAACTAAAACTGTACCTGCATTGAAGAGAACCACACTAAAGCAAGGATAATGACTTGAAATGTTTTTTTTATTTCTAGTTATTGCAATCAAGTCATAATTCATTAAAACTGAATATCAATATCAACACATTGTGTCTATATATTCTATCAAAATTTATACACGACCTATCCAGTCATCATCATCATCATCTTTATATTTTATCTATGTATCCAGCCAACATTTGAAAATTGTATCTATCCAGTCAATACTCCATATATATATATATATATATATATATATAGTTAATCCAAACATGAAAACAAAAAGAGAAAACACGAGGACGTGGAACAAGTATAGTGTTATTGGACGCTCAAGAAAAAAAAGAAAGAAGGAAGATTTAACGTTTCAAGCAGAGCTCTTCGTCAGAAACATAGAAAAAGGAAAGATCCAAAGAAGGGAAGGCGGAGGAAAAAATCGTCAACGATACACATGCAGTCACATCCACGCAATATTTATGTCTTTCTAGTCAACATGTACACACATCAACTATCCAGTCATCATTTATAACATCTTGTCTATGTCTTCATCATCATCATCATTTAACGTCCATGTTCCATAATGCTATGAGCTGAATTGTTTGACAGGGACCACTGTGTCCAAGGACTGCATCAAGCTCCAGTGTCTACTTTGGTGTGGTTTTTATGACTGGATATCCTTCCTAACACCTATCCCTTTACAGCTTGCACTAAGTGCTTTTATTTCGTACCACCTGTGCTATTGAGATCACCATGTAGTTTGCAGCAGGACTATGAACCCTAGGGTAGATTGGGTGAGGGGAAGGTTAGCTTCATATTAAGGGATGAGTGGATTATTATGAGTGGGGCAGCACAGGTTTCTCCATAGAAATCTGCATGGCTACTCACACCTGGTATGCTCATGAGAGAGAGAGACAGACAGACATACATAGACAGAGATATAAAATAGCTAGTAGGATCTGAAAGTGCCCAAGTTGCACTGAAAGGTACAAGCTGGGTAGAAGTGGGTGACCCTATCAAAATCTAAACACTGTATCTGTCCAGTCAACATCTGCTCATTGTATCTGTCCAATCAATATCTACATACTATCTCTTTCTAATAATTTTCTACATGCTATCTATATATCCAGTCAACATTTACACACTGCGATTATATATCTGCTGTCTAGGAGTCTATTTTAAAATAGCTTCTGTCATCTTGCTGCTGCTGCTGTTGTTGTTGTTGTTGTTGTTGATACCATCAACACCTTCATGTTCATAATGATAAAACTGATGAAAATGAGATGATCATCATTATTACTATCAGTGCCCTACGAGTTTTGCTATTGTTATTGTGATAATCATTGGGGATTCTCCTTGTTGTCATCCCCTCCACACACACACACACACACACACACACACACACACATTATCATTATTGTCATCATCATCATCAATTTTGTTAGTTTGTTGGAGTGCAGGGTTAGTTGTTATCATCTTGATTGCTTGTGGTTTTAGTCATAATCATCAGCTTACTCATTTAAATCATAATCGGCGGCATCATCATCATCAGCATCATCATCATCAACAACAACAACAACAGTAACAATTATCCATCTAATTTAACTGTCTTCGTATCACAGTTATTTAATGCATCATTTGTTTTTTTTTTCTCTTTTCAGATAGATGGTTCCTATGATATCAAATTGTTATCATATAGTTGAACAACACTCAATGTATCTGATATCAATGTATCATTGAAACATTTCTGAAAATCTAAATTTTGATGGATTATCCAACATCAGCTCATAACCATCTAGCTAACTGATAGAGTACATAACATCAACTTATCATATAGCAGAATAAAATTCAATGACATTTGTGATACAAAACAGTATTTATGTAACTAATTATAGTGCAATGGATTATGTGATATCATCCTTGTTATCATGTATCTTAATAAAGTTTTGATAGAACATATATGAACTTATCATTCAAGTGAATGAAACTCAATGAAATTTCTGGTACAAAAAAAATAATCATATAAGAAAATGGAACATGATAGATTATCTGTTATCATCCTATTTATTATGTAACTAAATGAATTTCTGACTCACTATAAAATATAAACATACGAGGGGCGTTCAATAAGTAATGCCTCTGACCCACTTTCAGTTGTTTGATCTAGCTGAAAATTTACATGTGCAATTATTTATATCTATATAGATTAGGTGGCAAATTACAGCTCTGAACTAATTGTGGTTTCTAATATACAGGTGTTTGAACTGAGTCAAGTGTGAAATGGAGCCTGTTGAGTGTCGAGCAGTGATCCGGTTTTTGTATTTGGAAGGACGCACACCACGGGAGACTTTTGATGAAATGAAAGTAACTTATGGTGATGATGCCCCATCATATGACCTTGTAAAACGCTGGCATCGTAAATTCAAACATGGTTGGAACTCTGTGGAAACAGCTTCCAGATCTGGTTGCCCCCTTCTGCCATTGATGAGGCATCTGTCCGTCAAGTTGAGGCTGCCATTTTGGAAGATCGACGCATAACTATTTGCCAAATAGCCCATGAGGTCAAGTTTAGTACCGGGTCTGTGGAAACTATCATTCATGACCATTTGCATATGCAAAAGGTGTCTGCCAGATGGATTCCCAGGTTGCTCACACCTTTCCAGAAGCAAGAACGCGTCGAGTGCTCGAGGATGAATTTGGAGATGTGCCAAGAAGATGAGTCAAAATTTTTCAAAAGACTGATTACACAGGATGAAACCTGTGTCCATCACTATGATCCAGAGACCAAAGCCCAGTCAATGCAGTGGAAGCACCATGACTCACCTCCTCCAAAGAAGGCAAGGGGACAGCCCTCCGCTGGCAAGGTCATGCTCACAGTCTTCTGGGACCAGGACGGAGTAGTGATGACAGATTTCCTGGCAAAGGGTACCACAATTACAGGAGCCTATTATGCTTCACTTTTGAGGAAATTAAGAGAAGCTATCAAAATCAAGAGGCGGGGCAAGATCAGCAAAGGCATCCTCCTCCTGCAGGACAACACTCCGGTCTACAACTCGCGTGTCGTCAGATCAGAAGCACAAGCATGCGGCTATGAACTCCTCCCCCATCTCCCTACTCTCCTGACCTTGCACCCTCTGATTTTCACCTCTTCCCAGCCATGAAGTTGTTTTTGAAAGGAAAGCGTTTCCCAGATGATGCAGCCTTGATTTCTGAAGTCACGTCGTGGTCGGAGGACCAAGCTGGGGTCTTCTACAAAAACGGTCTCCAGAGTTGCATCAAACGATGGGAGAAATGTGTAACTCTGAGTGGTTCCTATGTAGAAAAAGACTAATAACTGTGCCAAGTTTCGTTGCTCTACTGCTATGGGAAGTGGGTCAGGGGCATTACTTATTGAACGCCCCTCGTATATTAATCTAATTACCATATTTGGAGTTAATAAGTGATTCCATAGCTTACAATTTTTTCCAAGATCATTTTAACCCAAAGGAAAATCTACCTCTAATGAACCACCATGAGGTGATTTGTAAGGGCAATTTTCTTCATAATTTAGCCAGTAGGAAAGCTCAGTCTCATTCCAGGGTTTCATTTCAAGATAAGAACCTTCAGACTAGTCAAGAACTGAGAAATGAATTAGTTCCTTAATACACTGACTTGCCATAAGGATGATCTATGGAAGAGATGAGATGATACAGGAGAGAAAACAGGTAAATTTATCCTTGAATCATATCCTCCTGAACATACTAGCAAAAAATGCACATTTTCAAAACTAACAAATTCATAAAAAGACTCAAATGAAGCTCATTACTTTGATAGAAATAACCCAAACACTACATCTAAACCTAAAATTTGACTCCAGAACAAAAACATGCCTCATTGATCATTCTGAGACATTTTTTTGTGATTGCTTTTACTTTTTGTCTCATAGACTTCTAATTAGTAAGAGATATAACTGACACTAGAAAAATAAATTCCAGAAAGATCTCTGAAAGAAAATATCACTCTAAAAAATTAATTAACAATGTCCACACTTGTAGTTGGACAAAACTAGAAATCATCATCATCATCATTGTTTAATGTCTGCTTTCCATGCTAGCATGAGTTGGACGATTTGATTGAGGACTGGCGAACCAGATGGCTGCACTAGGCTCCAATCTGATCTGGCAGAGTTTTTACAGCTGGATGCCCTTCCTAATGCCAACCAATCTGTGAGTGTAAAATAATGATGGGCTTGTCCGGGATTTGAACCTGGGACCTCTCGCACCCAAAGCAAGAATCATGCCCCTAGACCAACAAGATTCATGCAACATACAATGAGTAGCCTCCAATTCCATAACAGGCACCCACCAAAAAATACTCTTAACACTTTGACATTACTATCCTTAACACTGACAAATTCTGCATAGATAGCCCAGAATTTAGAAATTGAGTTGAATTTTTTATCCTAAAAACCCAACTATAATTTTTGAAAAACACAAACCAAACTTTAGTTAAACTTCACTAGTCTCATTGATCCAAGTAAAGTCAACAAGCAATTCTTGATGAAATTACCCCCAACAATATCCACTAACTCTATGGAAAGTACAGGTGTAGTAATAAACTGGTTCAAGGCCATTCAGTATTTTCACATAGCTCAACATTACAAACTGTGTACTTCCTATCCACCATAAAAGACTTCTTATAAAATCAGCTTCATATTCCAGTCAGTTCTCTCCTAACTGTGAAAAAGATAAGAACAGTATCCTACATGCACAGGAGTGGCTGTGTACTAAGCAGTTTGCTTCTCCACCACATAGTTCCAAGTTCAGTCCCACTGCATGGCACCTCAGGCAGATGTCTTCAACTATAGCTTTAGACCAATCAAAGCCTTGTGAGTAGATTTGGTAGACAGGAACAGAAAAGAAGCCATCAGGTGTGTGTGTATGTTTGTCCCCCACACTGCTTGACAAACAGTGTTAGTGTGTTTAAACCACTCATAACTTAATGGTTCAGCAAAAGAGACCAATACAACGAGTAACAGGTTTAAAAAGAAATTAAGTACTAGGGTTGATTAATTTGACTAAATTTCCTCAAGGCAGTGCTCCAGCATAGCCGCAATGTAATGATTTAAACAAGTAAAAAAGGTAAAAGATATGTATGTGTGTATGCGTGAGAAGACCTGGCAGGACAAGTGAGACCATAACCCATGGCCTCTACCTGGGATGTAGCCAGTCCACTTATGCATACCTTTCCTTCTTGAGACACAAAACTCTACTTGTGAAGACCTGTTGACGCAAGTGGAAAGCAGAATCAAAATCGAAATCGATCAACATCAATGGAAATTGTAGCTGTGATACCAGTGCCGGTGGCACGTAAGTGAACCATCCAAATGTGGCCGTTGCCAGCGCTGCCCCGACGGGCCTCCGTGCCGGTGGCACGTAAAAAGCACCATCCGATCGTGGCCGTTGCCAGCCTGGCCTAGCCCCAGTGCCGGTGGCACGTAAAAAGCACCATCCGACCATGGCCGTTTGCCAGCCCCGTCTGGCACCAGTGCTGGTGGCACATAAAAAGCACCCACTACACTCATGGAGTGGTTGGCGTTAGGAAGGGCATCCAGCCGTAGAAACATTGCCAGATCAGACTGGGCCTGGTGCAGCCTTCTGGCTTCCCAGACCCCAGTTGAACCGTCCAACCCATGCTAGCATGGGAAGCGGATGCAAAATGATGATGATGATGATATTTACGTGTGTGTGTGTGTGTGTGGCTTTGTGTCTGTATTTATCTCTCAAACAATGCTTGACAACTGGTGTTGGTATTTTTAAGCACCATAACCTAGCAGTTTGGCAAAAGAGACTGACAGAATAAGTAGCAGGCTTCAAAAATAAATAAAAAGTACTGATTAGGGGTCAATTCATTCAAGTGAAATTCCTCAAGGCAGAGCCCCATTATGGTCACAGTCTAATGAGTGAAACAAACAACAGATAAGAGATAAAAGATGACAGAAAACGTTACAACAACAGCAGATAAATATGATTTCCAATGAACCTGTTGACATCAGCCTGAGTACACTTGGACTTCACTTATTCAAGTCACTTAGTTAATCTTATCTTATTATATAACATGCACTCTAAATTTCCATGCAATGAGGGTGGCTTCTACAGGTTACCTCCTGATCCACAAAGACATAAAATCTATTCAATTACCCTTATAAAATTTACCCTAAAAATACTTGGCCCCAAGATTTATATTCTGCTACACTTTAAATTCTATCTCTTGCAATAAGGTTTTTATCAATCCTATTTTATAGCTAAAGTGTCATTCTTAGATTCACCAAAATTTCTCCTAAAAAGCAAATTCATCTTAATGGGTCACTTTTAACTAACATTAACCCCTTACATTCACACATTTTGCCACATACAACTGGACATGTGAATGTTAAAGCAATGATGATGAGGAGGTTGATGACAAACCCCAGCTGCATTAACAGATAACAAATAAATATAAAAATCCTTCCAAGAAATGAACCCAATAATTATTCATCATGCCTCACGGAGGCAAAGTGGCAAGAGTTCCTTTCAAGCATTGGGCCTCACAAAGGCAAAGTGGCTGAATTCCTTTTGAGTGTTGGGCCTCATGAAGGCAGTGACCGAGACCTTTGACATTATGTCATGCTTGAGAAGAAGACCCATCAAGCCAAGCAAAGTCGCAATTGTGGCAGATACCAGTGTCACACAAATGGGCATGTAAATGCACACCAGTGTCATGCAAATGGCACTTGTGCCAGTGGCACATAAAAGCACTCATTACACTCTTAGAGTGGTTGGCATTAGGAAGGGCATCCAACCATAGAAAAACATGCCAAATCAGACTAAAGTCTGGTGCAGCCTTCCGGCATGCCAGCCCAAGTCAAACTGTCCAACCCATGCCAGCAAGGACAATAGACGTTAAATGATAATGATGATGCAACTACCTTTTCCGCCTCTCTCTCTTTCCTTCTTTCTCACACTTTCTCTCTCATACGGACTCTTCTCTGTCAGCTTCTCTCTCTCTATCTCTCTTATATACACACTGTCTATATGGTTAAACACGTTAAGGAGCGGTGTTCTAAATGCTGTATGCAAAAAAGTTTTGAATTAATGAAAATCTCCCTCTTAACTAGAGGTAGAAAACAAATGCATAGTGGCAATTCTTAACAACTCGTAAAAGGAAAAGGACTATGATATAAAGAAATGAGGAAGTTATTTCTTGAAGTTAATTTACATGCTTTGAGGAAATTATGATCTTTGCCAACAAGGGACATCTATGCACGTGTTTCAGTTTTTTAAACAGTATCAGCATAGCATACTCTACACAGGCTTCCTTGATCAATTTCCAAAGGTTTTTGTTATTTAAAAAAAAGTGTTACAATTTTTGACCAGATCCACACCTCGCAGCAGAAGTATTAAAGACTGATCCTTCTGGTTGTGTAAAGCACTCATAGCAGTGTCATGTAAAAGCGCCTGTGCAACGATGCATAAAAGTGCTTGTGCTGCAACACATAAAAGCGCCCTTGTTAGTGCCTTGTGAAAGTATCCAGCACACTCTGTAAAGTGGTTGGCATTAGAAAGGGCATACAGCCCTAGAAACCATGCCAAATCAGACTGGACTCTGGTACAGCCCCACCAACACCCCCACCCCCACCCCGACTTGCCAGCTCTGATAACACCATCCAACCTTATGCCAACATGGACAACGGATGTGAAATCAAAGAAGTTAGGGGAAATTATTCATGTGGCCCATAGAAGTTATTTCCCTTAGTACTGTCGGCCTATGTCTGTGTATGTCTCTTTCTCTTTTTCTCTCTCTTTCTCTCTCTCTCTCTTTCTCTTTTCCTCTCTTCACAGTTAAGTATTAAAATCTAAACCAGCAGCAATTCATTTTCTGCTATATTATTTAGCCAGCTTGTCATTTTGTTATTCATAAACCATGTATATCATCATTGGATTTATTTCATATTCACATATACCACAATGCAGTAACGCCAAAAGGCTATACGGCAAGGCTTCATGTGTAGCATTCCTCCCACACTTCATATATACAAACAAAAGCAGAGAATAAACACTGTTTAGTGCACAATGAATAAATATATATAGCGTTAGGAAGGGCATCCAGCCGTATAAACATTGCCAGATCAGACTGGGCTTGGTGCAGCCTTCTGGCTTCCCAGATCCCAGTTGAACCGTCCAACTCATGCTAGCATGGAAAGCGGACGCTAAACGATGATGATGATGATATATATATATATATATATATATATATATTGGTTCCTGTGCAGGTGGCACATAAAAACCACCATTTGAGTGTGGCCGTTGCCAGTACCGCCTGACTGGCCCTCATGCCGGTGGCACTTAAAAGCACCTACTACACTCTCAGAGTGGTTGACGTTAAGAAATGCATCCAGCTGTAGAAACTCTGCCAGATCAGATTGGAGCCCGGTGCAGCCATCTGGTTCGCCAGACCTCAGTCAAATCGTCCAACCCATGCTAGCATGGAAAGCAGACGTTAAACGATGATGATGATGATGATATATATACATATATATATGTATATATATATATATATATATATATATATATTAGAAAATTTTTTCCATCTTTAGCCTTTATGTTAACAAATAGTCATATTTCATATGTGTGTGTCTAAGATAGGTGAGCCTGGGCATGAGCATATGCTCCTCTTGTATCGTCTTCAGGACTAACATCTATGAATATATCAAGCCCCTTGCATTGTTAGAAGCCATTTAATTATTGAGTCATTCATTTTCGTGTTCAGGAGGAAAGCATGTAAAACTGTATCATGTTTTTTTTTATTTAGTTAATCCATATAAGTGACTCAAAATGCTGCACTGTTCATGCATTTAATATTTCATATTAAAGATTGGTGTTGACTTTGTCTTTTATCCTTTTAGGGATCAATAAAATAAATACTAGCTGAATACTGGGGTTGATGTAATTGATTTACCCACTTCTCTAAATAAAATTGCTGGGTTTGTGCCAAAATTTGAAACTGATATTTCATATTTGTGCTACATATACTGACAATTTGTTTCTGTTTTTCTTCTACATCATCAGTGAAAAGTAGTAGAACAATAAATAGTCAGTTAAATTATATATTCAAGCAGTGAATTAGAATAATTGCTATCATTTTAAATCAGGGAGAAAGGAAGAGAAAAACACTGAGATAGAGTTACACAAATCATAGGAATAATTTTGAATATAACTAGAAAAGCACTTGGAGAGCGCAGACCTCTGCCAAACCAGCAGGGGCAGCACTACGACGACGACAACAACTATCACCACCACCACCACCACCACTACCACCATATCACAATCACCACCACAACTATCCTACCACTATCACCACCACCACAACCACCAACATCATCAGCAGCATTGTTATTGCTTCCACTTCAACCACATACACCGTCATCAACATTATCATGACGGTTATCTTGACAGTCACTTTCACCACCACAACCAGTATAGCCACAACAATATCACCATCACACAACTAACACTATCATCAACACCACTATTACCACCATCACCTCAGCATCACACATCACACCACTCCTGTCACCATTATAACCACTAATACTAATTTATCCTCCTCCCATACTTATCTCGACCATCGTCATCATCAACACTGTCTCTGCTTTCACCACAATTACCGTCAAAACTACGATCACCACAATCAGTTTCTTTACATAGTTGAAAATCCATTAACCAATACTCATGGGACTGAGATTGTTGCAGGTTTTTGATTTTTCTAATTTTGGAGTGCTTTATTAAAAAAAAAATTGCATCTACAAAATGGAACAGTTTGAGGATAGAAACCAGGTCTAAACACAATAGCTTATAGACATACTCTGAATGTAGTTCTATATAAATTTTTAATAATTTTTTTCTATACTTAAGACCATCAGAAATGTTAAGATATCAGCCTCTGCTCACGTTGTCATGCTTTGCTTAAAAGGTTACAGCATAGATTAGATTACTTAGATAAGTTTTGGCCAAAGTTGACTCAGGCCATGTCTAATTTAATAGCACCGCCTGGAAGAGATAAACAGTCAGCTCTGGGGAACCATAGCCCATTCAAGCAGAGGGTTATTGTTTTCAGAGACATATCTGGGTGTGGGTGGTTTATCTGGTATTTGTTGGGGGTAATCATCTGGGATCATTTGAATGCTGTGAAGTCACTTTCCTCCTTTATGTGTATCTGGCACGATGTTGAAGAGAGCAGGGCCAATTGAGGTGAAATAGTTCTGTCATAGTGTTGTGATATGACACGAACATTTCTGTAGTGGACGGATGGCACAGGGACTAAGCCTCGGACAAATCTGAAAGATGGGCAATGTTGATGGAATATTTTCCACATCATACAGATGATATAGAGCTCACAGCGGCGATGGAGGGAGCAAAGCCTGAGCTTTTTGAGTCAATACCAATAGTTAAGCCTTGTCATGTCAGCCTCCACAGACCTCTGCCAAGCAGCTCATTTTAAGATAGATATGCAAGTAAAATTACTAATAAAGAAACGAAAATAAACTTTGGAAACAGCAACGCCACCATAGGTTACCTGCAAACGATGAACGTGTTTTCAAGGGAGATAATCAAAGAATGTAACTAATACTTCATGTAAAGTAAATAAAACAAATGAAAAATCCTTCAAGAATCCATAAAAATTCCCGGCTGACTACCAAAATTTCATCATCTGTTCTTTGTGTCATTACCAACTTTTCTTGCAAGTTTTATCAAATACTGTTCACAACTTTCTGAGTTATTTTGCACACAGTCGGACAGGGATTGCCTGAAAAGTTCATAGGCTGACCAAGAGACTTTCATTAAATGTGGATCAAATAAGATTAGCTTTTCCACATAGTCCCCCTTATAGTTCACACACTTCTTCCATCAATGTTGCAGTGCTTGAATCCCATTGCTGAAGAAGCTTTCATGTTGTTGGTCAACAGCAGATTCACATCATCATCATCATGGTGATACTGGCTCCCAGCCAAGTGTTTTTTCATGTTGAGGAACAGATGATAGTCAGAGGAGGCCAAATCAGAAAATAGGGAGGCTGATCAAACAGTTCAAAGACACAGTCAGTTACAGCAGCCACTGAAATCAAGAACTTGTCTCTGCCTCAAAGTAAGGAAGCCAACACTCATCTTGAGTTAAGAAACCAGCTGGATCTACCTGAAACAATGTCAGATTTTCCTGTGATGTAATCAACCTGGTGTGCTTTAGATCAGGTGCTAGAAGATGTGGCACTCACCAAATAGAAATCTTCATAATGCCAAGCTCATTGTGCAGAATATTCTCAGTTCTCTTATGGGATATGCTAATAGCACTGGCTATTTGATTTATAGTCAATTACTGGTCATCCATCACCATGTGGTGAACACAATCAACGTTTTCCTCAGTGGTAGCAATTGCAGAACATCCAAAACTTGGGTCATCTTCAAGACTCTCCATTCCCTCTTAAATTCAGCTGCTCTCTTTTACACTGTAGATAAAGCTGGAGTGGCATCCTCTTATGTATCAACTATGTCAGCTTCAATGTCCTCGAGGGCTAAACCCTTTTACTGCAGGTACATGATAACACCATGATGCCAAATTTTGTTGATTTTTCAAGAGAAATCATTACTAGTTACTTTTGAAGTCTTCTTTGAATAGTTTACCTCGAAAGAAGGAGATGGCTTTGAATCCAATTGAGAGACTGGATTATAATAAAGGGATAGAAATAGGTGTCTTGCTATAGAGGTGGTACTTTTCCAGTAGGAAAAGAAAAGAGAGATAGATTAATAGAGAAACAGACAGACAAAGTGAGAGAGAGAGAGAAAGAAAGAGAGAGGGGGAGAGGGAGAGGGAGAGAGAGAGAGAGAGAGAGAACAAATGTCATCATGATATTTAAACTGAAATATTTTGGTTCCTCACTTCTTGAAAACTGTTTATTTTTCAGATCATGGAAATCATAAAATTCTGTTTCTTAGCAATGACTTATAAGTTTATTTAGAATAATTCCCACCACCTCTCTTATCCTCTCTCTTCCCCTTCTCTTTATCTCTGAGAGAGAGAGAGAGTTGTTTGTGTGTCAATATATTTTAGAGCTATAATTGTTTGGGAAATAACATGAAGTTAAAATTAGAAAAATTATGTCATAGAAGTGTTATTTAGCCTCAACACATAGTTTGCTCCTATATAAAAAGTGAAATTTTTCCAAATTTTTTCATATTTTCTGTGCTATGAAAGCCCTTTCAACTGAGAAAAAAAACTTCATATGTCAATTGAAGGGTCTGTCTCTAGTCTCTATCAGATTCCTCTTCTTTTCATGGCAATAGAATTTGTCCTAACTTTTAACTTTATCACAGTAAATGCTAACATGAACATGCTTTGTGACAGTGTCCACATATTTCTTGGATGACATTATTAACTATTCATTCCCAACCCATCCTTGAGGAAACTGCGGCAGATAACTACTTTTAGTGCTGATGGTCACTTCTGTTGATTTCAAAGTATGAATGTTCGGAGGAAAGGGTTAAATGAAGAAAAAAAAAACAGAAAGAAGGTGGGATAAGATTGAAAATAAAAGAAGTTGCATCTGTTAGCAATGGGTGTATAAATGTAACTTGAGTCCAGGTATGAAGTAATTTGAGTCCAGGTATGAAGTAGTTTGAGTCCAAGTGTGAAGTCACAATAGGAACACTGATGATTTTGATTTTGCCTGGAATTGAACAAATTTGTCTGTTGATTGCAGGATATAACTCTTTTATTGTTCTGTTTCTTCAACTGAAAAATTGTTTTATGGCATCATGTCACATTTTATGCCATGCAGACCAGTCGAGGCAATGACTTTCCCAAGATGTCAAATTAAGCTCTAGAGATTTTAGTGATTGCTTCAAGTTAGCCTTATACCTAACAATGGGTCTTTCTTTACTGCAATATCCCTGTACTTGTTGGCCATACAAAAGAATTTTTTTAGAACATGATCATTTTTCCTTCAAACAGGATGTCTACCTGTCTGCTCTGAATTCTCAACTGCATGCTTTTGATAACAGAGGTATCACATTTTACTAAAATTTTGAAATTTGATATCACATCCTGTCATTTTATGTTACAGATATTGTGCAGACAGCACATGTGAAAGGTTTCAAGTTTCTTTATCTATCTGTAGTAAGGAGTTCCTGCTTCTTCCCTCATACAAAGAAAAAAATTTCTGAGACTATTAGTAATATTAATAGTAGTATTTCATGCATAAATAGGGTCAGGCATGACTGTTGGTAAGAAACTCACTTTGCAACTACATGGTTCTAGGTTCAAGTCTTGGGCCAATCAAAGCTTTGTGAGCAGATTTGATAGACGGAAACAGGAAGAAGCCCATGCATGCACGTTTGTGTGTGCTTGTGCGCGCGTGCATGTGTGTGTGAGTGTTTGTGCTTGTCTCCCACCACCACTTCACAACCAGCGATTGTGTGTTTATATCCCCATAACTTAGCAGTTTGGCAAACTGAGAATCATAGAATACATGCCAAGCTTATAAAAAATAAGTACTGGAGTCGATTCGTTCAACTAAAAGTTCTTCAAAGTGGTACTCCAGCATGGCCACAGTCTAACAACTGAAACAAGTAGGAGATAAAAAAATAAAAGATAAAATAAAACAGGCAGGAAATTGGAACAAAAGAAGAGAAAGACAGGAGTAAAAGGGAATAGAATCTAAACACAAAAGTAGACTGGCAAGTCTGAAGTTCAAATTGACAAAAGTTACTCACACACAAAAGTTGAACTGATTAAAATGTATATAAAAAAGTAATGCTTTATATAAACAAGGAGAGAGGCAAAAGATGTTACCAACTCCTATGTTTATAAAGTAATGAAATTATTGTTAACTGTGGTAAGAAGCATGCTTCCCAACCACATGGTTCTGGGTTCAGTCCCACTGCATGGCACATTGGGCGAGTGTCTTCTACTATAGTCTCAAGCTAGCCAAATCCTTGCGAGTAGATTTGGTAGATGAAAAGTGAAAGAAGCCCATTGTGTGTGTGTGTGTGTGTGCGAGCACGTGCGTGTGTGTGTGTGTGTGTGTGTGTGTGCTTTTGTCCCACCACCCATTACTGCCTGACAACCAGTGTTGGTGTATTTATGTCCCCACAACTTAGCAGTTCAGCAAAAGAGACAGAAGGAATAAGTACCAGGCTCGAAAAAAGTCCTGGAGTCAATTTGATCAACTAAAATTCTTCAAGGCAGTGCCCCAGCATGGCCGTAGTCAAATGACTGAAAGAAATAAAAGATGAAAGGAAATAAATAATGCAAAACAAAAAGTAAGAAAAAAAAATGAAGTATATAAAAACCTAACTAATGTAGAGAGAGACCAGGAATTCAAAATGTTTTGAAAGAATGGAAGATATGCAAGAGTTACTACATTTTGTTGTTGTTTGTCCACTTAACAGATATATTACTAAATGCATTCCAGCTAGTAAACTCTCAAACATTGCTTCCAGGTCCTAATTTTCAACTGTATCCTCTGTTTGTAAGATAGTAGGGTATAAAATTTGAGGTTGATTAGCTACTATTTCTACAAGGGTGAGCAACAACATAGTAGTTTCTTTGTTGGATTAAGATTTATGGGTTTTTAAAAGGTTAAAATGGCTCTCTCATAATGTAATTTATGTATGTGTGTGCATGTGCATGTGTGTGTGTAAGCCATTACATGCTTTATATGTATATATTTCAAACTATATTTTGAGAACTAGCTTGCGGCTAGCCACTGACAAAGAAAGAGTTTAACTTGGCTTTGCTAGTATACAATTGTCAAAATTTATACTGGGTCAATAATTTAATGCCTGGCTGAATCCTTTCAATTTCTACAGTAAAGGTTCTGCTTTAGTGCACCCAGTATACCTAAGTAGTTCTCTGAAAGAGCTAATATTTAGTAAAATTTAGTACTCTTACATCAGAATTAGGAAGAAACTAATCTTTTATTTTTGCCTTATTCATTTTTTTAATCCTTACAAATCTAACAGACTTCTTAAGGTTGATGTCATAGAGGGAGTATGTAAAAGCTAGGCTTTTCCTCCCCAAATTCATGGTGGTGCATTTGTTTACTGCTAGTTTGAGTCACCAGTCAGTAATCCATTGCTGCATTGTGTCCAGGTCTGATTGCAGGAAAATCTATTCTTTTTATATCAAGGTACAGATTGATGTCATCAGTGTATTTCAACACTGTAATATTCTTCAAGTTGGTATTTATATCATCAATATATGAAGCAAACAACAGGGATCCAAGAATAGATCTCTATGATACACCAGACATCGTCTCATTGGGTGTAGAGTGCTGTCCTAGAAACATGATTATCTTTTTAAGACTGAGAATGAAGGACTTCAGCCAGTTATATAGATCATTTTCATGCCCTTTGCAGAGAGTTTTGCCATAAGTCTTTTGTGTGGCACAGAATTGAAGGCTTTAGCAGTCAAAATAGATAATATCTACTCATGAGCTGTCATCAGTGATTCAGATGATATCTTCAAGAAACTTGATGAGTTAGCCACAGATGAAGTTACAGATAAATCCAAATTGTGAGGGTGGAATAAGGCTGTTAGAGTTCCAAAAGTTCCACAGTGTTTCTCTGACATAAGACTCGATCAGTTTGGTGATGCAGCTAGTAAAACTGATAGGACAGTACTTGATAGGTGCTGTGTGATCACCCTTTTTGAAGAGGGGAATGACATTGGCAATTTTCCATGCTTTAGTATGGCTTAGTTATCAAGGCAGAATTAGAAAAAGAATGAAATAAACAGCAGTTGATAGCTATGCCTTTTATTATTCATTAGTGGTAAGCAGGTAGAATTGTTAGCATTCTAGGTGGCAAGCTGGCAGAAACGTTAGCATGCCAGGCAAAATGCTTTGTGGTATTTCATCTGCCGCTGCATTCTGAGTTCAAATTCCGCCGAGGTCAACTTTGCCTTTCATCCTTTCCGGGTCGATAAATTAAGTACCAGTTATGCACTGGAGTTGATGTAATCAACTTAATCCTTTTGTCTATCCTTGTTTGTCCCCTCTATATTTAGCTCCTTGTGGGCAATAAAGAAATAAGAATTGTTAGCATACTAGGCGGCAAGCTGGCAGAAACGTTAGCATGCCAGGCAAAATGCTTTGTGGTATTTCGTCTGCCGCTGCATTCTGAGTTCAAATTCCGCCGAGGTCAACTTTGCCTTTCGTCCTTTCCAGGTCGATAAATTAAGTACGAGTTATGCACTGGAGTCGATGTAATCAACTTTTGTCTGTCCCCTCTATGTTTAGCTCCTTGTGGGCAATAAAGAAATATGAGTTGTTAGCATACTAGATAAGATGTTTAGTGGTTTTTCTTCCAGCTTTACATTCTGAATTCAAATACTACCAAGTTTGACTTTGCCTGTCATCCTTTTGAGGTCAATAAAATAAGCTCCAGTCAATCACTGGGGTTGATATAATTGACTAGCTGCCCCCTCAAAATTTCATGCTTTGTGTTTACAGTAGAAAGAACTATTAATTATCAATGAAATTAAGTATACAAGTCCAGTAAGAAAAAAACCTTTGTTAAAAAATTTCTCCCTCCAAATGAAAAACAATTTGTATAATGCATATGTACAAAAGTAATTGCTGTATGTGGACTTTGAATGCAGGTGTGCAATGTTAGTGTACAGGAATGATGGACCACAAATAAGATGAGGAAAGATGGGTGTAAGAGCATCAGATTTGAGAGATAATGCTACATTGGCAAGGCATGTTGTATGTTTGGAGGATGACATAGCACTGAGATACTCTAGGTAGAGGGAATATATGGAAGAATATCAATCCAAATATGGAATGAAGCAGGGAAGATTGATCTTGTGAAGTAGAGGACAAAGGAATGCAAGCTGTGCTGAAAAGAACTCATCCAACTCATGTAGAAACCATTCTTTGAACAGTTTTAGAATTCTTATTGCAATAATTTCATAACCTTTTTTTCAATCTTAACTAAATTTGACTTTGTTAGGGGGACTAAATAGGTAAACTGATATATGAAATAAAAATAATCTGCAGTCAATATTTGATTACTTTTTTTTTATATAATTGTCACTGTTCAAAGTAACCCCTGATTTGGGGTTATTTTGAACAGTAATGTTTTTTTTTTCCTTATGTTCAAAATTACTCTTATGCAGTACAACATTGAACAAAGAAACGAGTTATAAAAAAGTGTTTTTTTGTTAACAGATACAAAAGAAAAGTCAATGAACAGCTTTAAGTGTTATAGCACTAAAGAATATGTCACACAGTTATCAGTAGGTCACATTTTATATACCCCATTCTTGTTCAAGGTCAGGGAATCTTCGTACCCAGATCATCTGACAAGTTAACCTCGTTGTAGTTGAAGATGTAATTTGGAGAGATAAGTTTTCTATCAACTCTAAGAGTCACTTTCAAGTGCTGGAAGTACAAGGACACTTCTGTAGCACTTAAACATACTCCGGATCTTTTGATATTTTGGTACAGGCGTGATACTAATTGGGATTTGCTTCACTTTAAAAATGAATTAGCCCCATTTAGATGAAGGAAAATTGTTTTTAAATTGCATTACTGTGTGACCTTGAGCTGTGATGTAATTATGGACAAGAACTCTCAAATCCATAGCATCAAATGGAAACCCCCATTCTGCAACAGCTGTAATGTGAGCAACAAACACTGCTTCTTCTTTTTCACTGAACACTGAAAGGTGACCAGGTTGCCTGCTATGCTTATTGTTCAATCTATGACTCAGAGTTCTGACTGGCATTTTATAAACAACACTGGCTTTTCAAAGGGTAATTTTCTTTGCTTTAATATCTGTCACTGCTTTATCCAGACTCTTTTGATTATAGGATTTATAGCTTCGAGAGCCAGGTTTTCTATTATAAATTCTTGGCATAACTTTTTGGTTAATGCTAATCTCAATCCAAACTACAAGTTGATCCTAAAAAAAAAAGAATATAGTTTAAAGAATTAGACTTTGCAACAGATAGAAAAACTGATTCTGGTTATCAAGCCATTGTAAAAAATATGATAAATTTGCAGTTACACCTCATTAATTCTATGGGTGAAATATTGTTCATAAATAGGAAAAAACATTTAAAAATCTTAAATACCTAACTTATATTGGTCACTATTAGTTTGAACCATAGTAGCAGCTTGCTTACGGCTGGAAATAGCTATTCCGGTTATTTTGAACAACATTCAAAATAACTCCACTTGATAATCCAAGGATGGTGGGTGGGGCTATCATGTTATACAAGTTTTTACAAAGATACCAAAGTTATAAAAACACTTCAATAGAAAATTAACTAGTTATATAAACATCATGTTTTAACAAAAACTTGTATCTGTTATGCAAGAAGTGCTTTAGCTACTGACAAAAGTATTCATATTTTGCAAAAACGTTTGTTTTACTGGAATTTGAAGAAGCTGACAAATTTTTTCTTTGAGTGGATAATCAAAGTTATATTTATAAATTTTACTTTTTGTATTGAAATTATATTATCATAGAAATATAATTCTAAAGTTTAACAACACATTTAAACAATTCTGTAAAAATTTTAGTAACAAGCAATAAGAGGAAACAAAATATATTTTGTTCAAAGTTACCCAAGTGTTCAAAGTAACCTCTTTCATGGTATAGAAAAATAAACATAAAAAGCCAACAGTGGTAATCAGGATATATATTATTGTATTATTGTAACAGGATATTATATTATTGTAACAGACTGATGTGAGTGTACATCAGAGTTACTAAATGTAGTGGTAACATGCAAAGGGTCACCATATGTAGATAGTCAAAGGCAGGATGAAGCAGTGTAATAACAACATTGAAGAGGAAAGGAATAACATTTACAAATTTATTTGCCAATGGTGTTCAATAAAATATACATAATAGTGATTGACAATTGTAATGATGTGATGGCAGTTTGCTGATATTTGGTAGTGTGTATGCTGTGCATTCTGAGAGGAAGAAAGGGTGAGGATTACATTGTCATTTTCCATTCAGCCGATGCTATTGCTCCTGGTTAACGGCTGACACAGATAGAGATGTGTGCTCTCTATCAGCCGGTTGAACCAGAGAGGGCAAGAGAGAGATGATCTCAAATTATAGATGGTATGGCAAGGAAGTAGATCAAACCTAAAACAATAGACTGACCTTTCAGTGACTTGGAGGAGAAAGTGGTGGTCCTCCAAGCCATGTGCATGGACCATAAGAACTGGTAGGGGCAAGGGCTTGAGTTATTAATTCAAGCCACCCCAGAAGACTCCGAAAAAATTATAGAAACAGTCACTATGGAAGATGTAGTGCTGAGGGTTAAAGTGGAGGGCAGAATCCCTAGGTGTTACTAATGTGGCCAAAAGGGTCACATTAAGGTTGACTGCCCTTCACCACCCACTAACAAAAAGGGAACTGCACCTCTACCTCCACCAGAAATCATCACAGAACAAGAAGGATGGGGAAAAATAGAAAAGAAAAAGAAAAAGGAAGACACAAACTGGCAGTGTTGAGTCCCATCCCACACCCACCCAGAGCCCACTTTTCCACACTCTTTCTCTGCAACCACCAGTCCTTCCCCTAATCCGGGTAACATGGAAAAAACTTGTATGGACTCGTGGGTTTCCCAAAACTCACAATCCCCTCCCCATAAAATAAAAAAAAAAACAACAAAAAAACAAAGGAACAAAAGTATTAATTTTCTATGATCTAATGAATAAACAGTTGGTAGCTGAAATAAAGACTTTGGAAAGCATGAGATTGGTACAAAATCCCCATGCATTTATCTCTGGAGGTGTGTCTTCCACCTTCATCTTGGAAGTACGTCTTCCCCGGTGGGTGGGTAGGAACACTATCTCCTCGTTTTCGGCGGGGTTACAGAGTGCAATCTGGCAGTTGATGCATCCCTGAACAGCACCTCCACCATGCCATACTTCAGAGGAGGAATACTCAGACGAGCTCATACTATCAGTATAGGACATCCTGGAAACTATGCAGCCCCCTACAAAAGGGGAACAGCACAAAACAATTCAGCTGTAAACCAGTAAAACATATGGGCTTTAATGCCTTTTCAGTTTGGCTTTGAGCCATAATTTCTAATTTTTGACTCTCTGTCGAAAGTGTTCGAAATACAATCAAATTTTCCTTCTGACTCAACATGACATCCCGGGGTGGGGACACATTTACATTACTTCTATCCTTTTTGATAGTTCATTGAACCTTCCAACTTGTTTCAAAATAATATTTTTCTGATGGCTTTTAGCAACCTTTGCAAAGTTCATCTTATCAACATTATCAATAGCTCTAAGGAGTTTCTCTTCAGAGGAGAAATACTCAGATGAGCTCATACTATCAGTATAGGACATCCTGGAAGTTATGCAGCCCCTTACAAAAGGGAAACAGCACAAAGCAATTCAGCTGTAAACCAGCAATAATGCAATACAAAATAACACTATTTTTATAAAGATGTATTTGTGAGCATTACTATGTTCATGAAAAGTGAGCGTGTTCAAACCTTACATGCAATCCTTGTGTTTTCAAAAGAGAGTGGTGTTGTGAGTCAGTGACATCTTCCTGATGTTAAATTACCTAGAAATATGATAAAATCTATATAATATCCATATTGTGTGAGAAACAAATAATCTTTTGCAATGCGACATTTCTTTTGTAGTTCAGTGTGTATGTATATATATATATATATATATATATATATATATATATATATACATACATACATACATACATACATACATACATACATACATAATACATACATACATACATAAACGCACATAAGCACACGCTTCACTTACAAAACATACATAAAAAAATAAGTTAAATCACTGTAAAAAAAAGTAGCATTCTGTTGGTTACAATAAGAAGTATTCCAGTCGATGCAATCAATGGACCAGCCTGCTCATGAGATTAATATGCAAGTAGCTGAGCACACTACAAACACACATACCCTTAACATAGTTCTTAGGGGGATTCAGTGTGACACAGAATGTGACAAAGCTGGATCCTTGAATTACAGTTACAACTCATTTTTGCCAGCTGAGTGGACTGGAGCAATGTGAAAAAAAAAACACTTTGCTCAAGTACACAATGTGTCACCAGGTATTGAACTCATGACCTTAGTATCATGAGCTGAATACACTAACCTCTAAACCACACACCTTCACAAATCAGTGTCTAATCAACTTTGTCAGTGAGTATTCGTTTATTTGATCAATTGCATCATTTTTCATAATGAATTTGCATGTAACTATTTGAGTTTTGCTGTATCTAAGAAGAGTCGTTATGCCAAAATTAATGAATGCACTGGTTTAATTCCACTCCTTTATTATTAGTCAATTGGTTAAATATCCAACTAACTAATCGATTGTTTGCTTACTTTGGTTAAACAGTAAGTCATTTATTGTGTTTTGTTTGTCAAAGCTCTTTTGTTGCTACTAGTAACCTTTTCAATGACTTTTGATTTAGTCTGTTACAGAGGCCATGCTTGTCTGCTTAAGACCTTGTTGCGTGCATGTGCATGTGTGTGCTTGCATATGTATGTATGTATGTATGTATGTATGTATTATGTATGTACATATGTATGCACGTACATATGTACGTATGTATATATGTATGTATTCTTCTGCATATTCATGTGTCTGTGTGTTTTACTTTCAATGCACAAATTCACATAATCTTGCAAAACAGATACAATAACTATATGAGTATTGCACAGAAATATATACTATTAATGTAAACCTCTTGTAGAATAATGGTGATACAGCTAGTCTCTTGAATAATAGTCACTTATCAACCTGTGTGAGATTTCACACACTTTACTTAATTTCACTCATTGAGTTTGGCTTAACCAGAAACTATGGTAAAAGATATTTGCCCAAGATACCATGCAGTAAAACTGAACTCAGGGTGTCATAGTGGCAAAATAAACTCCTAAAGTACTCAGCTGTGTCTTTGTCCAGTATACTGAGGCGTACAGGCTGAGTCAAGCGTTGTAAGCTAATGGCAAAGTATCCCGTGACATAAGATGATATGGAAAAAAAAAGAGGTAAGATTGTATCTTTCAGTAAGTTCATCCACAACAGGGTGACATATCACCGATGCACCAGAATGAAGAAACTTATATGAAAGGGATAATGAGGATAATGAGAATGATGATGATAGTGGTGGTGGGAGTTGTTATTATAATTATAGATGTCACACAGTATAAAATATCATGAGGTTGTTGATTGAAGATACTGTGTCTACCGGGGGTTTGTACTGTTTGTCAAGTCACAACAAGGACCTCAGACAGACAGTACTTCACACAATATGCATGCAGTTTGAAGTAATACCAACTTTTGCAATACACCTAGATTGTAGGGTATTTCTAAAGTTTTCAGATGTTTTTCTCAGACTGGGTAGTATTGAACCCAATACTCCAATGACAATAGGGATAACCTTTATGTTTGAATCTCGTAGCTGCCACATTTTAGTGATCTCAATTCTCAGGTATCCATATTTATCAACCTTTTCTCTTTCTTTCATGATGATATGTTGATCTCCGGGCACTACCATGTCAATTATTAAGCACGCTTGCTTGTCCCTCCTAAAGGTTACTATATCTGGCCTTCAGTCCTCTAATACTTTGTCTGTCTAGAAGTCAAAGTCCCAGAGGAATTTTGCCTTCCCCTTTTCGTCCATTACCTCTTCTGGAGTATGTTGGTACCAAGCACCCGTAACCTCATATCCATACTTAAGGCATAGTAGCACCTATAACCTCATAGCCATACTTACGGCATAGTAGCCAGTGGAGGTTTTGGGCTACCTTGTCGTGTCTACACTTGTACTCTTTCTGCGCAAGACTTTCACAAGCACTAACAATGTGAGTCACACTTTCGACTCTCTTTCCACACATTCTGCAGAGGTCCGTTGCACTCGTATGGTATATGTTCTTTTTTACTGAGTTGGTATTCAACGCCTGGTCCTGGGCAGCGGCAATTAGGCTTTCATTATTGTTTTTTAGATCACCCTTGTTAAGCTACCTCCATGATGCTTCCTGGTTTTTTAATTTGCTGGTTTCACGGAGGAAATGACCATGTAATGCCATGCAGAGTAGGGTTTCTTCTCTCTCATTGGCTATTCTTGATTGGAATTTATGAGCATTCTCAAGTCCATTTTTGTTAAACCCTTCTGCATTAGCAACTTACTGTAGCAGGTCTTACTTGCAGTTTACTAAATATTCTGCCATGTTTCTTCTTTCACTGTTGATGCACACCCATACGCTAATTAGCCCACTTCCACCTTTACCCATCTTTATTATTATTATAATAATTATTATTATTATTATATTATTATTATTATTATTATTATTATTAAGGTGCCTATCTGGCGGAATCGCTAGCGCACTGGACGAAGTGCTTAACAGCATTTCGCCTGTGGCTAAGTTTTGAGTTCAAATTCCACCGAGGTCAACTTTGCCTTTCATCCTTTCGGGATCGATAAATTAAGTACCAGTTGCGTATGGGGTCTATATAATCGACTGGCACCCTCCCCCCAAATTTCGGGTCTAATGCCTAGAGTAGAAAAGATTATTATTATTATTAAGGTGGCTATCTGGCAGAATTGTTAGCACACTGGACGAAATGCTTAGCAGTATTTCACTTGTTGCTATGTTCTGAGTTCAAATTCTGCCGAGGTCGACTTTGCCTTTCATCCTTTCGAGATCAATAAATTAAGTACCAGTGAAACACAAATTCCTGGCCTTTTGCCTTCAGCAGAAAGGATTATAATATGAATGAGAGAGCAGCACATGCCATCAAAGTGACACTGGGGTACAAATGTATAAAGCTCAATATATCCATCATGACTACCCATCTGATAAGAGTACACAAAGCACATGTATCACAACCATATGTGTGTAACATGGTGATCTCATATTATAACAAACAGCGCATGACCTTGGAGGTGGGTCCCAGTTAGAATCTTCTTCAGGCTGAGTAGCCCATCCCACTCAACAGGTCCCTGAATAAGGGTTGTGTAAGGATGTTGGACGAAACCCCCACGTTTCCAGAAGTGAATTATTTAAACCCCATAGAATTCCTCTCAACACATAGCTATGATGCTCCCGCACTACTCCTGCTCATGATCAAAGATGCACATATACTCAGTCACCAAGACATATGCTCAACTGGTTCAGGTCAAACAACTGACAAGCAAATCTGTGGTATTGAGCAGAATATTTGCAGTAGCCCATCTTTTACACCAAGACAAAACATGTACATGACGTCATTATTATGATTTGATATCAGTACATGTAAAAGCAAAAGTGAAGTGAATTAAATCAGTGTGTGTGTTTCTATGCATATACCTTGTAACTGCAGAAAAAGTAGTTGTGAATGTCTATTTGTATGGGAATATGTATTAGTGGAAAGCAGAAAGAGAGATTCACAACAAAAAGAGGGTGAGAAAAAGAGTATATATGACGACGTATGTATGTGATTATGTAGGTGTATATGTATGTATTTATTTCCTTTATATGTTTCAGTCCAAGGCTGTGGCCGTGTGATATATATATATATGTTTGTGAGTAAGTTGATCAGAGTAGAATGTATTTGTGTATGAGGATATACATGTTTATAGTTGTGAATGTTTGTGTGTGTGTACACGCCCAAGCAATTTTAAGTCAGGCGAAGCTGAATCAAACTGTTATTAAAAATATAATTCATCCTGTTTGTGTTGTGTGCTACACGCTTTCGTTTGTCTCACACACATACATATACATACATACACACACACACACACACATCATCCATCTCTCTCTCTCTCTCTCTCCTCTCTCCCATGCGTTCCAGTAAATATCGAACACAGTTATGTAGAGTTGTCTCCCTTGTTGATTTAAACCGCTGTTTTTATAATCTTTACTCGGTTGGTTGTCAACGATTTAAGTTGCCTGTTTAATCAGATCACATCTTACCCGTCTTTCAAGATGTTGTTTACCAAACCAATAATAGGATTACTTGTTTCAGGGTTCGTTATAGCGGCAATTGGTGGTGGTATGTTCCCACTTTTTAGCTATATATTACGAAAGAAAATCGATGATGTGAGTATATATTCTGTTTCTCTCCTTCATCTATCATATACATCTCTACTCCTCGTTAAGCCTCTCGTAATCATACACCCTCGATTCTGTATGTCCTACCGTTCTGATTCTTTCGCTGTTTTGTATATTTATCGAACTCTCGGTTTTATCTTTATCATTGTTTTCCTCGACTGCCTTTCAATTAATCTATTCTTTCCATTTTCTCTCTCGTCTGTTACTCAATCCATTTTATGTTTAAATTATTTTGCTACCTGCCTTTCTCTTTTTGTTTTACTGGCTCTGTGAGTGTTTGTTTGTCTTTGTGTGTCTTTGTGAGTGTCTGTGTTTACGAATATATTGTAGTCTCATCCATGCTCTAACACACCCATTTGTTGTGTACGTTGAACTCGTGAGAGAGCCTTTATGGAGACATCAGATATGCTGGAAATAACTGCCAATTCTCCCTAATGTTACAGCCTCCATGTAAAGAACAGGATGACCGTTCGGAAAGGCACTCTATATTATTGTTGTAAACTTAAACGAATAGAAAAAGTATGTTAGAATACAAGGCAAGCACAAAAGTCATTAGGTTTTCTTAAAAAACAGAAAAGCATTAACGTTTCAAACGTTTGAAATGACCCAGAAGAGACCCTCGACATCAACGAGTTAAAATATTCTTTCAAAGGGAATAGTAATACTTTCGATCGATTAAATAACTGTATATATATAGTTTGATCTATTAGAGTAGTGACATAACCTATTTGCTACAAGTAATGCTATTTGTCACTCTGGGCGTGACGACCCAGAAGAGACCCCCCAAGATCAACGAGTCGAAATATTCTTTCAAAGGAAATATCAGTAATACTTTCTTTAATAGACTTTCGACTCCTCAATCGCGATCGATCTCGAAAACTTCTTGTCCACAAAGAAATAGCAATCGAATTCACTGTAGAAGTAATCAGGCTTGTTTACGTTCTTATTCGAAAATATACGAGGCTACTCCTTGAAATGCATTTACAGGGTAACGTGTGGCCTGCTTATATGATCAGCTGTGCAATCGTTAGAACATGCATAATAATAATAATACAGTTCTATATTTAAGAGATGAGGAATTATTTACATTTGACGGGTATTTGTCCTCACCTTGTTTGTTATTAACACCTAACGTTTAGACTGATATACCCTCCAGCCTTCATCAGGTGTCTTGGGGAGATTTCGAACCTGGGTTCTCATTCCTAAGGTATTTTTCGATGTGACCTGAATAATAACAATAATAATGGCATTCTTTCGATATAACTCGACTGAAACAGGTAAGAACAAATATGCAAGGATGCATTAAAATGAGATATTGCTGGTATAATTTCATTATATCTATACTCCATAAGCTACGGAAATACCCGAAGGGAAATGTTTTGATTTTGTCGAGTTATATCGAAGGAATGCCATAATAATAATAATAATAATAACATCGAAAAATACCTTAGGAATGAGAACCCAGGTTCGAAATCTTCCCCAAGATATCTGATGAAGGCTGGTGTGTATATAAGTCGAAACGTTGTGTTAACAGCAAACAAGATGAGGACAAATGTCCGTCAAATGTAAATAATATGCATAGTAATAGACTGTATTTCACCGATCTAGATTATCCTACTTTGTATACAAATACCTACTAGTCGGAACTTGGGGAAACTGCGAGACAAAAGTTTTGGGTTGCTAGACATCTCTCCTCAGGAACACTTTTAGAGAGTTATATTCAGTATTTCTCGTTTGATCACCTATATAACCAGGTGAAGTCACTCCTTCAGGCTTGTCAACTAACTTGAATGAAAATGCTGGGAAAATATGGCATAAATTACGGTTGGCTATTTTATAATTTTTTAGCTACTTTAGAGTGTTTATATTTTTGTGGTGGGAGCAATCTCAGGTTTTGGGTAGGGATGGGTGGGGCATAATGAGTAATATTTACTACATTTTTTACTTTAAGAAAAATTTCTTTCGTTATTTTTTTCTTTGCAAATGTTCAATACTTTACAAAAACTATATCAGCTAAGCAAATGACCTTTTCTAAATGCATTAGAAACACTAAAGCATATTCAGAACACTATTTCAGAAAATTATCTTTGATCTCTTTGAGCATGCAAAACACAAATTTAGGCGGGGCAAAAAAAGTATGACAAAGTGAAATTTGCTTTTTCAGTTCCTCGCAAATACATTTGAAATATGTTTGAGAAAAGGCTCGTACACATCGATAACCATTATTAGACATCAGAAAGATTATAAATGCAACGAGTTTAAAATATCTTCATCAAATGAAAGAGGATCTTGGGAAAATGACATAGGATATGAAATTGTACACGCAAAAGATTAGAACGTCACTATTTGTTTACTTATATTACACCATTAACACTATTTAACATACATCCCATGAAATAGTACATGCTATATGAAAGCATATTTTACAATATACTCTTTGTTTCTAGCAACATATTCACTCACAGTTTTGTTGTAAGAAATCCTCATATCATTTTCTGGAGACACTGTACATAAAGAATTTAAGTGCTTTTCAGTCATGATTGACACTTGTTCTTTATAAAGGATAGGTCTGAAAAATTTTTTTTCCTATTTCTCAATTCATGATAGATATTGTCAAGTACACTTTAAACATATGAGTAATATTAGGTAACTCTAAGGCGGTAAAGCTAACAGAATCGTTACTATGCCAGGCAAAATTCTCAGTGACATGTGACATTTCGTCTGTCTTTTACATTCTGGACTCAAATTCTGCCAATGTCAACTTAGCCTTTCATTTTTTCGGGGTCAATAAAACAAGTACCAGTTGAGCACTGAGGTTGATGTGTTTGACTTACACCTTCCCTCAAAATTGGTTGCCTTGTGCTAAAATTTGAAACCAATATTAGGGAACTGTTTAACTAGGTGTTGCTTACAAATAAGCTGAAAAAATTCTGCACATTGCATTTTTGACATCTTTTCTTATGTGTCCTGAAATTTTCTAAGGTGCAGATATTCCTTTAGATAACACTTGTTTACTAATTTCTGGTCAGTATCACCTTTGTAAAATGATATCATAAGTTTAATACTGTCCACATCAATTTCAAAACTGTTCACTAATTCTGACATTTACATGAACCTTTCTACAATGTATTGAAATGGGTCTTGTGTAAATGGATTACCAAGCAGCCATGGAGTTGATTTAGAACTTTTGTTCTACATTTATCAGTTCATCTCAAAGATGTACTACCACTTGTTCCATCTGAAAATTTCTTTGTAGTAATGTGGAAGTGTCAGAATAATTTGAGGTGAAATCTTCACACAAACCTTTCACTTCTGATTCATTGTGTGCAATCTTATCAGATCAATTTTCTCTGAGTTCTTTAACCCTTCAGATTATTTTATCAAATGTAATGCTTAGGTTTGAGATTTTGATGATGCAATTGTATATTTTTAGAATGACATTATAGGATAGGGGTGAGAGGCCATATCTGGCCAGTTTGAACATAAAACAAGTAGAATATTTCAGCTGAATTTGGCCAGTTTAAATCGTAAAGGGTTGATATTCTTTTAAGTAAAGTTGATAGTAGATGACCTTCAAATACACCAAAACCAAAGCCTGGAGCTTCTTGTTTTGCCAAAACTCCCCAGTGCTTCTGTTAAGACAGCATATTGCAGCTTTACCTACTTGGTGTTTAAATTATTATTTTTTTTGTAGTGGGGGGGTCTCATTTTCATTCTGGCTTTTCTTCTATATTCATTTTTAATAGCTCTGACTGTTTCATAATGTCCAGTCATCTAGTTACACCTAAGGTTTTAAACAAACATCAAAATTGTCATATCTTCATCTTATCTTTTACTTGTTTCAGTCATAATGGTTGCAGCCTTGAAGAATTTTAGTTGGTATTGACCTTGAAGAATTTTAGTTAAACAAATTGACCCCAGTGCTTATTTATCTTTTTTTATAAACCTGATACTTATTCTACGGTCTCTTTTGCTAAACCACTATGTTTTGGGGATGTAAACACAGTAACACCAGTTGTCAAGTGGTGGTGGGGGACAAACCCGTATATACAATGGACTTCTTTCAGTTTCTGTCTATTAAATCTACACACAAGGCTTTGGTCAGCCTGAGACTACAGTAGAAACCACTTGCATAAGGTACCATGCAGATGGATTGCACCCATAACCATGTGGCTGGGAAGCAAACTTCTTACCGCTTAGCTACACCCAAGCCTATCTTTGTGGGGATTCAGGAAAGAATTCCTGCAAAATGCCAAAATAGTCAACTACTTCAGGTGTAGTAAGACACTGCCATTCCTCCAACAACAAAAGTTAAGCGAATGTAATGAAAAGCAATTTTTCCATTTTTTCAGACATTTTTAGTAATAAACATCTGTAATTTTAACATATTTTTTAATTAGTTTTTCATAGATACTTGTAATATAGTTTTAGCCTCGGTTATCAATTGTACCTTATCTTCCATTCCTTATCTTTTTTTACAACTAAATCAATAAGACACTTCCTAAATGTTTCTGCAGTCCTTGTTATCGTTATTTTGTCAGAAGTAAAGAACCTTGTGACACTTGTTTGCTTTGCAGTTGATATTCCACTGACTGAAGTTGAAGTACTTGGCTTTGCTTCTTGTGCACTTGGGCCTTTTACACTTGTTTCATCCTTTTCATTTACTTTTTCTAAGACTTTTAGATGAAAGCACTCTAAATGTCTTTTCAAATTACTTGCTCTTGAAGGAGCATTTTTTATCAGAACCACTATAAGTACTTATTTTGCTGCTACAAAGTTTTCAGTATCCTCATTATCACTATCTTCACTATCATATATTCTTTGACGCAAAATACTTGTTATCTTCAGTGATAGTAAAATGTTCAAATACAGTAGATTCTATAACGAATCTCCTCAAATATTATTTTCATATTCTTATTACCCGTTTTGGCTGTTTTTCATGAATCCTTATTAGAAATCACCTATTCTCTCTTTTTGGATCCCACAGAAAGTTTGAATTGTTCTTTTTGAACATGTTTTCTCATATATATATATATATGTGTCCGTTGCCAGCCTCGACTGGCCCTCGTGCCGGTGGCACATAAAAAGCACCATCCGTTCGTGGCTGTTTGCCAGCTCTGTCTGGCACCTGTGCGGGTGGCACGTAAAAAGAACCCACTACACTCACGGAGTGGTTGGCGTTAGGAAGGGCATCCAGCCGTAGAAACACTGCCAGATTTGACTGGGCCTGATGAAGCCTTCTGGCTTCACAGACCCCAGTAGAACCGTCCAACCCATGCTAGCATGGAAAACGGATGCTAAACGATGATGATGATGATGATATATATATATATATATATATATAATTGAGAGTCAGTTGAATTAGTTACTTAAATTGAAGCATCACCTCTTTATATCTTATTGCTTATATATGTATATATATATATATAATAGTGTAATAATTAAAATATATGCATACATACAAACATATATGTATGTACCTACATCTACATGTATATATACATGCATATATAAATATATATACGTGTGTACAGGACACCACAAATAGACGTAGAACTCAACGACAAAGTAAAAACGGCATGGAACGGACCATTTTTTTAACAACGAAAAAACAGAGTACAAGACAACTACACAAGGAAAAATCCCTTTCATCAGCTGTCCCTAGTTCAACTCCAGCGTGTTTCGAAGGTGAGGACAGAACACATCTCGTTGAACTAGTCCTTCCTGCGAAAGAATTAAATAAAATTCCTTTGCAGAGGTGTAAAAACAAGGAAAAAAAAAATTGTGACAAAAACAGGACGTAAAACCAATACAATTAAAAACAAATACAAAATATAAATACAATTACAAAAAATACAGTACAAGAAGGGGTAGAAACAGGACAGGAAAACAAATAATGAGGGCCTATAAGCCTAGACGAGGAAAAAAATTTTTTCACGAGCGCAAGAAGAAACATGTTTACTTGAAGAAGGCCGCCAAGGAAAGGAAGTTCGTCGATCCAGCTGTGTGAGAGATGAGGAGGAGTGAGAGAGAGAGAGAGAGAGAGAGAGATAGAGAGGAAGGAAGCCAAAGAGGGTGAAAGAGAGAGAGAAGAAGGAGTTATAGAGTTTCGCATCATAATTATATATAAAAACCAGCTTAGAGAAGAAGAAGAAACGAAACCAAACAAATCGAATCGACGCGAGGGCACTCAGTCATACAATAGTGTAATAATTAACATATATGCATATATACAAACATATATGTATGTACCTACATCTACATGTATATATACATGCATATATAAATATATATACGTGTGTACAGGACACCACAAATAGACGTAGAACTCAACGAGAAACGAAAAAGTAAAAACGGCATATATATATATATATGTATGTATGTATGTATATATATATGTATGTATATGTATGTATGTATATATGTATGTATGTATGTATATATGTATGTATAGCCAAGGGAACTAATCCATTCAGTTTCCTAAATCATTTGGTATAAATCAAATTGAGTATGCTTATTTCTTAGTATTTGAAATGTTAGAGTTATTTTCGCAATTTATCCAGCACAACACTTAAACAAGTAAATAGTATTTTCCTAAACAATAGATCCACTTATTTCGGTTAGTGACTTATTCACAAATATACCAACACTAGCACCACTGAGGGTAATATTCTCTGGGAACACACAAAAGCCCTTTTCAGGGCTACTTTACTTGAATTCTTATGACTGGGTAACTGATTTCATGTTATTACATAACTGACTTCACAATTTGGGTATTCATAACTTATTGTATTGTTATTATTGGATCAGCGAAACAATTATGAGAATGGATGGAACCAAGGGATAAGCCCTGCTTTCCTGGGAATTACTAGGTACATCAGCTAGTATATATATATATATATATATATAATACAAATAAGAAAATAGAGAATCAAATTCATCTCGTTCATCAACTTACGGATATTACAATTTTACATTATTTATTAAGTATACAAATGAGAACATCAAAAGCAAACAAAACATTATATAAATCAATAGGTAATATAATAATAAAAATAATACAAATACATATTTTAAAAGTCATATTATAAATTATTGAAATTCATAAACTACTTCTTACAGCTGTTTCATTTATGTATTAAGAATTTGGGTACTTTACCAACAGTATATTGGATAATTGATATCCCATAGTGGGTTACATTCATAACCCCTACCTTTGTACTATATATATATATAGAGAGAGAGAGCGCTTTATATGTATATATATACACATATATATATTGATATATGTATTCTTTAAGTTTGTTTATGGGAAATGTTTTTGAATATGCATATAAAAGTTCCTAGTTTATTATCCTAGCTACAGCCTAATGATACTAGCTGGGAATAGCAGATTTTAGGGGTTCTGCCGAGCTGTGCCAATATAATGTGGTAATAATTATCATGGATGGAATTTATAAATATTTTAATGCATCACTACGTTCATTTCCACAAATCACATGTTTCTTGTGATCATAGTCCATATTGTTGGAATGATTGCAGTACAGTCCATCATATCTATGGACATCGGATGGATCATATTGATGTGTATATTTTCTCAGGCGATATGGCCTGGGTAAATGAATGCCTGAGTCATATCCTTTGAAGAAATGACTGCAGGAATTTAATCCACCCAATGTCTATGGATACTACACACTGTAACCATCTCAGGAATACAGGCTATAATTGTAAGAAACTTGTGATTTGTGGAAATGCATACAGCGATGAATTAAAATTATAAATTCCATCCATCGAATATTATCTTTATTACTATAGATATATGTATGTGTGTGTGTGTATATGTATGTAAAAAGCACCATCCAATCGTGGCCATTGCCAGCCTCGCCTGGCCCCCGTGCTGGTGGCACATAAAAAACTCTATCCGACCGTGGCTGTTTGCCAGCTCCGTCTGGCACGTAAAAAGCACCCACTACACTCATGGAGTGGTTGGCGTTAGGAAAGGTATCCAGCCGTAGAAACACTGCCAGATCAGACTGGGCCTGGTGCAGCCTTCTGGCTTCCCAGACCCCAGTTGAACCGTCCAACCCATGCTAGCATGGAAAGCGGACGCTAAATGATGATGATGATATATAGATAGATAGATAGATAGATAGATACACACACATACACACACACTCACACACACATATTGCAAAGTTCAAGTTGACTTCAAGTTTCACTAATCAGTTTATTCAACCTGTCCGAGTCAACTTGAACTTTACGATAAATTTGTGTCTAGTCTTAATACTGAATCATTCTACCGGTGAATGTTCTGCTGTTATTCTTAAACTTGTTTTAAAATAATAGCCATAATTTAATACAATTACTTGCTTCAGTCACTTGACTGTCGCCATGCTGGAGCACTGCCATTAGTCAGACAAATCGACCCCAGGACTTATTCTTTGTAGGCCTAGTAAAACCCTATTGGTCTATTTTGACAAGCCATTAAGTTACAGGGATGTAACCACACCGACATTGGTTGTCAAATGGTGGTGGTGGGGGGAACAAACGCAAATACACACACACGCACACACACATACAATGATCTTCTTTCAGTTTCTGTCTACTAAATTCACTCACAAGGCTTTGGTCAGCCCGAGGCTGTAGCAAAAGTCACTATCGATGAAAACAAGCTTCAAGTCGATGACAATATCGTTGAACTCATGAAACAACATATGTCAATACTTGGCAGGGAAATATCTTTTTATTTTCATGATCTTCATGACTTTGACAAATACTGACACTTTATCAGGAACCCATTTGTACTCTCTGTTAGCAATCTGTCTACAGAAAACAATTTAATTCAAAAGCAGTTCATTGATTTGGTTAATGATGGCAGTTCAAATTTTTTTTTTTTCCATGAACTGTGCTGTTCTGACTTTTGGATTGAAATGACACAGTCATATCTTGATGTCACAAAGATGACTCTTAAAGTACTGATGCCATTTCCAACCACCTATGAGTGTGAGACTGTGTTTTCCACTCTCCTTGCCATCAAAACAAAGTTACAAAATTGACTGTGTGTCACACCAGATATGAGGGTTGCCCTCTCCAAAACAGAGCCAAATACAGAAGAGCTGGTGACTGCAAAGCAAGTACATCCATCACACTAAACTTTACTGTAAATAAAATGACAGATGATCTGTTTTTGTGAATTAATAATTTCTTATATAATTTTTTTTTATGTCATGTTATGTATCTGGGATTCAAGTAAAAGGGATGGTAAACCTTCATGAGAGGTGAAGAAGACAATGTTTCTACTAAAATTGTGGTTTTCTGTGCATACTAGTGGTCCAACTGGCAGAAACTTCTATACATTTTGGGATGCTATTGCAATTCTTCTGCCGAAAATAGCTAAATTGGTTGAAGTGCACTTCTTGGATAATCAATATGAGGAATGACCTGCCAATGGGGAAGAATAACATCCAAAACATGGTGAAAGGGGAAGGTGATGTCAAAAACTTGAGAACCACTGTAATTTTTGGTGTATGACCTGTGGTTTCTTTCTGCCAAATAGGCATAAATGGGTCTTACACAGTTAATACAGGATGCTGGGGATATTTTCAGACTGTTTTCTTTTCTCATTTGTTTTGTGACCAAATGAGAATTGATTCCCCATATTTTCATGTGTATTTACGGTACCCTAATGGGCTATTGTGTGAATTAAGCTGTGGTTTTCAGGGTTGCGGGTTTATGGACAGTATGGTTCATAGTCCGTAAAATACAGTACACGAATGTAATTTTTTAATGTTAATTATACTGCATTTTATAGGGGACTGTGAATCATCTGAAAATCTGTAAGGGGACCGGCATGTAAAATTTTTTGAAAAGTTTGAGAATCACTGGTCTAAAGCATGGCTTTTGCATATATGTGACACCACTAAACCATCATCTTGGTATAGCTAGACATTGCATTTAGTAATTTGTATTTTAAGAGGTCTAATGTATATGAGCTGATTAAGTCATATGTGTCAGCATAGTCATATGATCCCATTAGGACAAGAAATAGATCAGCAGTCAAACTTTTTTTGTTCCCAAGCCACTCTGCTTCTGAAGAGCACACTCTTGTGTGCGTACATTATCACTTTACCAATAAGACATATAACTCTACAAATAAAATGCTGGTGAAATTGCATTTACAACTTAACGCTTTAATTTACAGGGATCAAGCTATTGAAGAGTAAAAAACTAAAATATTAATTTGAGCAAACCCAACATGAAACTTATTTGTAATATTCCTAATCCATGATAGTTCTGAGGTACTATTGGTCCATTGTTGTAGATTGATATTTTTCTTAATTTTTATGTCTCTTGAATATTTTTTAGTGGTTAGTTCTAACTTAATTCTAATGTGGTTAATTAACCTATAATTTGGCTTGTTTATCAACTTGGCACTATGATCCCTTAATGTTATAGTTACTTCACATTTAGCTAAGAACTCATCTCTGTTATCTATATGGATTTTTTTCTGTTTTTGCAATTGCCTTAGCTTATTTATTTGTAGAGTTATATGTTTTATCAGTAATTTTCTGGTACTTATTAGTGACACTAATTACTAGCTGATTAAACTTATTAGTATTAACTTTGTACATATCTTATCAGAAAATAAGTACAATGACATTTTTAGCAACTCTTAACTTTCTAATGTCCTTAGCTATGTCATTTGGGAGTGGGTTGTTGTATCCAAAGAATTTCAAGTTATTAAATAGCTCAAGTGTGACATCAGATCCTTGGTACATGTACATGTAGTAACTCTAGAATTCTAGTGGTATATTTTCAAGTTCTGATGCTGTATGCTCCCACCTCTCTCTCTCTCTCTCACACACACACACACACATATATCTCCACCGATCCATTCATCTATTATTATCTTCATCATCGTTTAACGTCTGCTTTCCATGCTAGCAAGCCAGTAGACAGCACCAGGCTTCAAACTGATCTGGCAACGTTTCTACTGCTGGATGCCCTTCCTAACACCAACCACTCCAAGAGTGTAGTGAGTGCTTTTTACGTGCCACCAGCATGGGAGCCAGTTAGGGTGCACTAGCATCAACCACATTCGGATGGTGCTCCTCGGGTCTAACTCTTCCACAGGTTCCTTCCACCGTTAGGGTGTGACACTTCTTCACACAGCTGTCCTCATCCATATGCAACACATGACAATACCAGTGCAGTTGTCTCTCTTGCACACTACATCTGATGCTTCTTATGTCCAACTTTTCTCTTAGGACACTTACACTCTGTCATGTATGCTCACTGATATTATGCATCCAGCTTAATTTCTTTGAAGTCTACTAGCTTAATTTCTTTGAAGTCTACACATGTCTTCAGCAGTCATGGCCTATGCTTCACTGCCATGTAGCATGGCAGTTTGCACAAATGCATCATACAGTCTACCTTTCATTCTGAGTGAGAGGCCCTTTGTCACTAGCAGAGGTAGGAACTTTCTGAACTTTGCCCAGGGTATTCTTATTCTAGCAGCTACGCTCTCAGAGGATCCACCCACCACTACAGACTTGGTTGCCTAGGTTGTGGAAGCTATCAACTACTTCTAGTTTTTTTTCCCCTGGCATGTGATGGAATCTATTTTCTGTACATCTTCAGTGTTTATTGCCCCTGTGCATCTGCTGCATACATTGTTGCACCTCTTATGTCTCCGTAGCTTACATCAGGTACATATAGAGTTTCTACCCATGCCTTTTCTACAGATTGAGCAGGGCTATCTACCTGAAGGGGTTTGTGATTTGTCTGCCTTCCTACTTACTAGGACTTTTGTTTTTGCTAGGTTGACTCTAAAGCCCTTCGATTCTAAACGTTGCTTCCACACCTGAAACTTCATCTCTAGTTCTGGTAGTGACTCAGCTATTAGAGCAAGGGCATCAGCGTAGATGTTGTTGGCTGGAGGACTATGATGAATAAGAGGGTGCTGAGGACTGGTCCTAGGTGAACTCCTACTTCTACCCGGAATTCTTCACTATACTCGTTGCCAATCCTCATCTTACTGACAGCATCCCTGTACAGGGTTTGTATGGCTTTCACCAACCACTCATCTATCCCTAGTTTCTGCATTGACCACCAGATAAGGGATCGGGAGATCCTGTCAAAGGATTTTTCCAAGTCAACAAAAGTCAAGTACAGAGGTTTATCTTTGGCTAGGTATTTCTTCTGCAGTTGCCTTACCAGAAATACAGTGGTGATAATCAGTGGTGCTTCTACCTAGCACAAAACCAAACTGCATCTCATCTAGGATAACTTTCTCCTTAATCACTTGGGCTATGACCCTCTCCATAACTTTCATCACCTGATCCAGCAATTTGATAACTCTGTAGTTATTTCTGTCTAAAGCATCCCCTTTACTTTTGTAGCAGTTGACTATGGTGCTGCTACACTAGTCATTGGGTATGACTCCTTCGTGAACTTCCTGATTTACGATATAGGTGACTAGACCCACACCAACAGATATTTTAAGCATCTCAACAGTGATTCCTGATGGGCCAGGGGCTTTCTCAGTCTTCATATCCTTAATTGCTTTATCTACCAGGGTACTGTTAATTTGGGTCGCTGGTCCCTCAGTTGGGTCAACCTTTGGCAGTACAGTATTGTTCCAGTACTACATTACCCTAGGTCTGGAAGGGACTTTTTACCAGCCACAAATTTGGTCTGTGACACTCAGCAAGCTGTCTCGCAGGAATTCCCAGTTGCCTTTTATGTCACAAGTCTGTAGCTCCTCCTCCCTCTCATCAATTTTTTCTCAATGAGGATGCCCCTAAATCTCTGACCATGAGAAGGGTTCTTAATTTTCCAAATCCTTCTTTTCCAGATTGGTCTGCTTCTTGGCATCCTTCTGGCCTTGAGTCTAAAGTCACTAATAACTAGTCTATGCTGGAGGGTACATTCTTCAGAGAGTGTCAATTCCATGGCTCCCATATACACCATGGAAGATACCAGGTTGTTGGCCGACATGCCCATTAAAATCTCCAGTACAAAAATGAGATCATTGTCACTCGTGTTTGAGGTAGCCTGTTGAAGAATATCATAAAAGTGGTCCTTTTGTTCATTTGGTAGGCCTGCTTGCGGGGCATAGGCAGAGATAATTGTAGCTATGCTATTCTACAAGACTAGCCTGAGTTTAAGCACTTTATCACAGACCCTAACTACCTCTATGACCTTTTCCACCCATTTTTCTGCAAGAAGTTTGCCAAACAGATTGCAATCAGAATGTACAAAATCAGGGGTATTGTGCAACCTCATTGTTGGTGCGTGGCCTGAGAATCCACATGAATGACAATGCATCATTCCATGCACATAATACTAAGATGACAATTTGCAGAGACTGAGTGATTAGATTCTGAGATCATTCGGGACACAGAAAAGGAAACCATGCTTATGGGAACATTTGTGTTCAGTTGCCTGAGTTACAGTTTCCAGTTATGCTCACCACATGGCATCAAGTTAACAGGAGAAGCATAGCTGTATAGTTAAGAAGTTTGCTTCACAACCTCATGGTTTTGGGTTCAATCCCACTGCATGCCATCATGGGCAAGGGTCTTCTACTATAGCTCCAGGCTAAGTAAATTCTAATCAATGTATTTGATAGACAAAAACTGAAAGAAGCCTTTCATGTATTAAGAAAACTGTTCTTCATTCCAACACATGTATACCAGCATGTATTCTAATTGAAATAAACAAAATGGTGATTAAAGAACATGGTACTTGTTGACAAGTCACCTGACAAGGCATGTCTTCACCTTATGATGCACCATGACTATTTGTACAGTCTCACCCATAAGGGGCCAATGTTAGAGAAAGTTGTGGCAAAAGAGTACAATAGGGGTCGCCACCACCCCCTGCTGGAGCCTTGTGGGGTTTTTAGGTGTTTTCTCTCAATAAACACACACAACACCCAGTCTGGGAATCAAAACCGCAATCCTCCGACCGCAAGTCCGCTGCCCTAACCACTGGGCCATTGCGCCTCCACATAAGGGGCCAATGCATGATGAAAATGTTTAAAATACATGCAGTGTTTGCCTACTTATTCTCCTTATTCCATCCTCTTTCCTTTTATATCACTGGTCCAGTTTTACTCTCCTGCTTCTTTCCCATCTCTGTATGAAGCTCCAGTGGTTTTGTGTTCCTTATCAACTGCAACCAGTTTTTCTTAGATGATGTAAAACTGTTCTGTTTCTCTTTAATTTCACTCCTGTCAATTTTTCCCTGAGGAAGGACTCTATCTGAAATATCTGATTTTCCATGCTCCATGGCAAACTCGTATTCTTTTTGTCAAATTTACTGTATGTATATATATATATATATGTGTGTGTGTGTGTGTACATGTATGTTTTGTTGTCCCTTTTTGTATTACCTAGTTATCCGGATGTTTTGTGTTCTTGTCCCATTTTGTATTTTATATGATGATATATATATCTGTATATGACTGCGTGTGTACCGTTGGCGATTTTTTTCCTCTGTCTTCCCTTCTCTGGATCTTTCCTTCTCCTATGTTTCTGACGAAGAGCTCCACTCGAAACGTTAAACCCTCCTTCTTTCCTTCTCTCCTGAGCGTCCAATAATACTATATTTGTTCCACATCCTCGCGTTGTGTTTTTTTGTGCTTTCTTGTTTGGATTAACTATGTATATATATATAAATATATACATATATATATCATCATCATTGTCATTGTCATTTAACGTCCTCTTTCTTTGCTGGCATGCGCTGGATGGTTTGACTGAGGGCTGGTAAGCCAGAAGGCTGCACCAGGCTCCAATCCGATCTGGCAAAGTTTCTACAGCTGGATGCCCTTCCTTATGCCAACCACTCCAAGAGTGTAGTGTGTGCTTTTTACATACCACCGGCACAAGGGCCAATCCGGCAGTACTGGCATTGGCCACGCTTGAATAGTGCTTTTTATGTGCCACCGGCACAGGAGGCAGTCAGGCAGCACTGGCAAGAACCATGCTCGAATGGTACTTTTTATGTGCCATCAACATGGGACCAGTCAGGCAGCACTGGCATCGACCACACTCAAATGGTGCTTTTTACGTGCCACCGGTACAGGTGCCAATCAGGCAGTACTGTCATCGGACATGACAACAACTTCACTTGCCTCAACAGTTTATTGCCCAATGATTGAAGGGTCCTCTTAAATAGGCTGGTTATGCTGCACTGGCATAGGCCATGGTTACAGTCTCACTTGGCTTGCTGGGTCTTCTCAAGCACAACATATCTCCAAAGGTCTCAATATATATATATATATATATGTATATATGTGGTTGGAGTTAGGAAGGGCATCCAGCTGTGGAAGCTCTGCCAGATCAGATTGGAGCTTGGCGCAGCCATCTGGTTCGCCAGTCCTCAGTCAAATCATCCAACCCATGCTAGCATGGAAAGCGGACGTTAAAGGATGATGATGATATATATATATATATATATAATATATATATATATATATATACACACACACTGCTTGAGGAGACCTATTGAGTTAGTGTAAGGAAGAACATCCAGCTGTAGAAACACTGCCAGATCAGACTGGAGCCTCCTGGCAACCTCCTAGCTTACCAGACCCCGGTCAAACTGTCCAACCCAACAATGATGATGATGATGATATTTAGAAGGTTCATTATTATGGCCAGTCAGAGAGTGACCATTGGTTTGGCACCTATAAAACGCTTAGCTGTATAGATGACTCATCAGATTCAAAAGCACACAATCTCTATACAACGGAGGAAGAAAAACATGTAGGGAGGATATGTGCCTCTGTTCATTTGAGTCTGATGAGTCACCTATACAGCTAAGTGCTTTTTAGGTGTGAAACCAATTGTCATTCTCTGACCAACCATAACAATCACCCTTCTATCAATATATTACTGCTCTAATGTTTTAGAGTGCTTCTTTTTCAGATATATGAACTACTGATGTATGGATGGATGGATGGATGTTTGTTTTGTTTTGTTTTTTTTTTGAGAGAGAGAGAATGTGGAATAATTATTTTCTGGAATTGGATTCAAAGTACATGTAAAACTATAAATAATAGCATGTAAATATCGGGTTGAAAAAAACCTTTTGGATAGAAAATAATGAAAGCTGCCTTTGATTTTTTTTTTCCATCCAAGAATATTTTTCAACCCAGTATTTATACATACACATACTAAACATTGAGTGTGTTCTGTTTTCATTTTTTTTTTGTCAAAAATAAACTATGTAATATAGCATATGTATATTTATAATGAACAATTCACAAAAATAAACTTTTTATTTTCTCTTCCATTAATGCACTAATCCAATCAGCAAGTGCCTTTAACCAATAATTCAGAGTCATTCAATAATTGGCTCAATCCTCCGATTCCTGTATATTTCCAAGTATATGTCTTCAACTACACCAACAGTGAAGCAATCCAGAAAAATGGGACAAACCCTTCAGTTACAGAAACTGGCCCATACACATACAAGTAGGTTTCATCTCTCTCTCTCTCTCTCTCTCTCTCTCTCTCTAATTCTTCCTTTCTTCTCTCTCCTTCATCCTACTCTAATTCATAACACCATTCTCTCTCTCACACACACACTCTCTCTCTCTCTCTTTCTCTCTCTCATCAACTTCTCAGCACATTCCTCACTCTCAGTAGCACTTCAGCTCTGTCCTCCCTTCTATACAGTTCTGCCTATTTTCTTTCTCTCTCATGCATGTACTATCACTCACGTTTGTCTCTCCCCACTTTTCTTTTTCTATCTCCATTCCTCTTCTCCCTTTTCATCCTCAGCTTTTTGTCTAATTGGGTAATTTCTTGAATTACAGGGAACATATTGAAAAGGTTGATGTTGTCCTAGAAAATGGTACAGTATCATATCGGGAAAACAAATACTACATCTTTGACAGAGAGAAGTCTGCAGGACCTGAATCTAATGTTGTCATTATACCAAACCTCCCAGTTTTGGTATGTTACTTCATAAAGGTTTACTCATTTATTTATTTACTGGTTTCACCTGCTAGGCTATCATTATCTTGTAGCTTTAAGATTTTGATGAGGTAAGTGTTAATTTTTAGAATGACATTATAGGGTTGATGTATGAGACTAGATGTGGGCAGTTTGTACATGAATATTTTGGCCAGATATGGCCAGTTTAAATGCTAGTAGGTTAAGGCTATATTGTCCCCCAGTGGTACCTATTTGATTAACTTTTGAAAGATGAAAGACACAGTCAACTGTGACAGAATTTGGACTTAGAACATAGAGGGATACAAACTGAATGCCACAAGGTTTTTTTTGCCCAAAGTTCTACCAATTATGCCATCCACTTTATTTTATTGTGATTTTCTTTTACTCTTTTATTGATTCTTGCCAGTAAACCTTTGGCCTTGTTGGGATACTATAATTTTAGGGAAAAAAACATATCCTACATCTTATTGAAAAAGGTAAAAAAAAAAGCACAGCAATGATAAAAACTCTGTTACTGTATTTATGGACAGCTAACAACATAAACATATGTTTTTATATTACTACAGCAACCCTTGCATCAGATTCTACATCAGATTTTAATTAATTGGTCAAAGGATGAAAGGCAGTATCTCTGTTTTTCTAAAGTTACCTCATATGTTCATTGCAGTATTTGACCTAACTGCAAAATGGTCTTGTTGCAGCAGTGTACTTTCTTTGATGGGTGAAATTGTATTTCACCTGTTCTTGCTGTCAAAACGTATTGAGCTGTTGTTCATTTGTCACCAACCATCATTAATCAGTTTTGTATATATTATCTGCAATTCCTACTTAGCAACTAATTTTTGTTCTCTTTACTGATATCACTATATTTCATCTTTAGTTTGAATACCTGTAGGTCAGTGTATGCAGGAGAAAACATGGGCAAAGAAAGAATTCCAGGAGTGTGCAGCTCATAAAAAGAATGATTGAGTAAATGTATTTAGTGTGAGTTTTGGAGTGAAATATTGCAGAAACTATCAGATGCATCTGGTGGACCTAAACACTGTTAGTAGAAAGCTTGTTAGTTCAGAAAAGCAGAACCAGTAGAAGAGAGAGATAAGTAACTCCGTATCTATGAGCTCCTGCCAATCAGATGGTTTTCTTTTTGATTTTGTCTTGGAAGTTTGTAGAGCAAGACTCCAATCTAGGTCCTTGTAGATGGTCAGCAATTGATTAGGGCTAAAATATTTCTTGGAAACCTAGTCCCTGTGATGGTGCATGGCTCAGTGGTTTGAGCATCAGGTTCACAATCATGCAGTAGTGATTACAATTCCTGGACCTGGTTGTATGCAGTGCTCGTGAGTAAGACACTTTATTTCACATTGCTCTAGTTCACTCAGCTGTAGAAATGAGTTGTGATGCTACAGGTGCCAAGATGTATTGGTCTTTGCTTTTCCCTTGGACAACATCAGTGGCACGGAGAGGAGAGACTGGTATGCATGGGTGACTGCTGGTCTTCCATAAACAATCTTGCCTGGACTTGTGCCTTGGAGGGGAGCCTTTTAGATGCAGTCCCATGTTCATTCATGACCAAAAGGGATCTTTACTTTACCCTGGTCCTTGTGATGCTATTTTGGCAATGTTACATGTATATAAGTTTACCATGAGAGATTATTTGAGATTGTGAAGCCTAGCATTTGTTGTGATTTTTAAGGGTTTTATTGCATATTTATTATATATTTTTCAAAACCGTTTCTTTAATGTGTGTTGTTAGTGGTTATATCTTGATGCTGTTGGAAGTGTGTTAGAGATATCAGCATCTTTTGAGGTACATCAAAAATTAATAGTGTGGGTGAGAGAGAATTCTATTGACATATGCTACAATTTTGCCATTTTGCAGAAAATTTCTGATCCAAGAAATGAGAGATGGACATTAACCATATTCCAGGTGATTCTCATGCAAGATATGGTTGAAATCTTTGCTTACATCAAGTGCAATGATATTGTTCTTGTTGAAGGGTGAGTGACCAGCGCTTAACAATGAGAACAAATATCCAGTATATCCTTCTTTGGAGGGAGAGATACCCAAGGAAGAAAGATTATTGACAACTGAAATCATCAGTTTTGTGGTGGAATATGATTGGTCAATAATCTGTTTGGATATTGTAGCATGTTTCCAGGGATTAACACTGTAATAGAATCTTGAGGAGTTTGGTGAGGATAGGAGTTAGTTCTTTTGAGCATTTAAGGGGTATGAGAGGAATTCTGTCACAGCCGCTCACCTCATTGTGTTACAATGATTGGAAAATCTTTCATACATGGTGATTATGTGTATATGGTGGTGAGAACAGAGTATGGAGAAAAGGTATTGGGAAGAGTTTTCCTAAGAGTGATTAGGATAGAGTTGCAAGTAAAGTATGAACTACAGGCTAATATCTATAATAGTATCTACAACAGTTAGTCACAATGGCTATAGTAGTTAGTAGTGGCTAACTATTATAGTTATATCAAATACTGATCACATGTGTAGAGCAGTATTTTTCTGACTTTATTTAGTTTTTGATAAATTTCAAATCAGATATTTCTTTCAGTTATATAATCAAATAAGAGGGTGTGAACTGAGCATTGCACATTTGATGTAATCCTACATGTTTACACAATATTTAAGCCATAGGAACAGTTTCAAACTGTTCACTTTTAACACTCTCAAGCTTTATTTTATAATAAAACTTCTGATTTATACTGTCTTCTAATACTTGATCATTTCAGACTGTGGTCAATTTTGTAAGATACACAAATGCAACTATAAAAACGCTTGTAAATTTGCTCACATTTATGGACAAACCCTTCAAGACGTTGACTGTTGGTGACATTATTTGGGGATATAAGGATCCTGTTATTGCAAATTTGGCTAAATATATTCCCAAGTCTATGAATGTCACTCTTCCCAAAAAATTTGGAATATTTTATGGTGTGAGTATATTATGTCTTCTTTTTTTTATTGATCTCTTTTTGTTCTTCAAATAAAATAAAACTGCAAACTTATGCTGTTCTATTTACTTAGGCACACATTGTTGTTTTCAAAATGATTTCCAAATACAAGCATATAAATGTAACACAAAGTGGAAAAACTAGCACTTGAATACCAAAGGTAGGGTAAAATATAGGTAGAGTGCAAATAATGAAATTAGCAATCTGATAGCCACATTTAAATCTGCCAGTTTTAAATGGACACATACATTATTGCTTGGATTTTTGCAGTTCTGGGTGCACCCCATGCATTATTATCTATTTGGCAGGCATCAGCATACTTCAGCAAATAATTTGTGGTCTTGTTAGATTCATCAATGATAGATAGAATATCATAAGGTAGCGTGAGTCGAAAACAGATCCAAAGCGAATCTTGAGAAAACTGCTGAAGTTTTAAAGAGCCAGGGAAAAAGATAAGCTGAGGAGACAAATAAAATTATCAAAACTCTACAGTGTTTCAAAGTCCCTTTACACTTGTGAATTGCATGTAGGAGAAGCTTTTCTCCAATGTTAAAAAACAATGGCAATCAGATATATAGATTTGAATGTGGCTGAAGATTTTTAGAATGAATAGATACATTATAGTGTATGTGTGTTTTTATTATCGGCGGTGCACCAGCATGGCCAGGGCTTTGAGCTGAAACTGATAAAACAAATAGTGATGCATGAGCATGCATGCATACACACACACACACACACACATGTACATGCATATACGAAAGTAGATTATCTGTAATGACTTTTGTGTACTTCATACAGAAAAATATGAATTAAAACATAGAAACAGCAAAAAAGAAAGAAGAGAAACAGGAAGTGTCATACATAAATGTATTAATGCATTTGTGTGGTGCGTATATAAACATGTGTTGGTCTGAAAAATATGCTGTAAATAATTGTTAAATAAATTATGCACTAACTGTATAGTTTTTCACCTGCAAGGAATCGATACAGGATGTGTCACAATAATCATTGTGAGCAATTAAGTTTTCCATGTATTCCATTTTCTGTCTCTACCATTTGTTTTATATATATATATATATATGTGCATGTGTGTTTATATATATATATATATATATACATATATATATATATATATATTTGTACTCAACTACAAAAGAAATGTCGCACTGTAAAAGGTTATTTGTTTGACACACGATATTGAGATTATCTGAATTTTATCACATTTGTAGGTAATTTGACATTAGAAAGATGTCGCTGACCCACAACACCACTCTCTTATGAAAATACTTTTCATGAACATGGTAATGCTCATGAATGCATCTTTATGAAAAGCATGATGCATGTGCAGAATGTTGGTTCATTGGGTATGAAAAGCACCCAAATTTACCAGCCTTTCATTCATTTCCCAAATGCAGCAAACATGCCAAAACTTATACGAAATCAGAGTGAGCAAGCCACTGGACATCTCCATGCTGGTCAATGTCCATGAGTCATTGCTAATGACTTGAACTACAGTATTTGGACAACTGAGCGGCTGAGGGAACAATATAATGCCACAAATAGCATGGATGATCATCCACTCAGTGGCCGACCGAGGGTTACAACAGCACGTCAAGATTGCCACCTGCACTGACAGCACTTGCAGGACTGATTCCAGAGGGCAGTGGAATCAGTTAAGCAGATTATAAGGACTCACCACAGACCGATTTATGCAGAGACATTTTGCTACCAGCTGTGATCTTTCAATCTGTCTTGTCAATGTCCGGCTAGGGGGCTCCATCCTCACAGACTGTCATCAACGGGCACATCTGCAGTGGGCTCAAAAACGTCAGAACTGGCAATGTCAGCTCTGACAAAAGTCAATATTGCATTTCTATGGCAGAGCTAGGGTTTGGAGAAGAAGTGGTGAACATGATGCCAATGGCTGTGTGGTAGAGAGAGGCTCATAGAGGACAGAGCATCATGGTATGGGGTAGAATTGCACTCAACCAGAAACTTGGACCAGTGGTCTTCCAAAACATTGGCCAAGGTTGGGGCAGTGGAATGACCACTGCTCACTACATTGACCAAGTGTTGAGGCCTCACATTGTGTCATACTTTGCCCGTCATCGGAATCACATGTTCCAACAAGACAACACTCATGCCCATACTGCCAGGTTGACAACAGACTTCAGCCAACAGCACAACATCCAGACACTACCATGGTTTGCCCTAAGTCCGGACTTGAACCCCAAAGAGTACCTGTGGTACGAAATCCAAAGAAAGCTAAATAACATCCATCCAAGGCCAACAACTGCAGCACAGCTCATTGCAAGTTTTAACAGAGTGTGGGCTGCTATCCTCATGGCCTTTATCAAACATTTGATGCATTCAGTGTACTGAAGATGCCTGGCGATAATCAATGCTAACGGTGGTCACACAAGATATTAAGTTCATTGCTTTGGATCCAGAACACCCCGTCATCACATGACTCCATGTGACATGAAACATGTTTCAGGAAGTGACGTTTTATCATTCAATCAATGCTATGGCTGTCTGTTAATAAATCGGTTTCTATTTAGTATGTCTATGATGTTTCTTTTGTGGTTTGGTATACATATATACAAACGTGTGTGTGTGTGTGTGTGTGTGCACGTGCACATGTAAATAATCATCATCATCATCATCATCGTTTAACGTTCGCTTTCCCTTCTAGCATGGGTTGGACGATTTGACTGAGGTCTGGCGAACCAAATGGCTGCACCAGACTCCAATCTGATCTGGCAGAGTTTCTACAGCTGGATGCCCTTCCTAATGCCAACCACTCCGAGAGTGTAGTGGGTGCTTTTACATGCCACCGGCTCGAGGACCTGTTAGGTGGTACTGGCAACAGCCACGCTCAAATGATGCTTTTTATGTGCCACCTGCACAGGAGCCAGTCCAGTGGCACTGGCAACAACCTCGCTCGAATGTTTTGTTCACGTGCCACCAGCACAAGTGCTAGTAAAGAGACGCAGGTAACGATCATAATAAATATGTATTTATCATTATCATCATCATTTATTGTCCATTTTCCATGCCGGCATTGGTTAGATAGTTTGACAGGAGCTGGCTAGGCAGAAGACTGCACCAGGCTTTACTGTCAGTTTTGCATGATTTTTATGGCTGGATGTCCTTCCGAACACCAAACACCTCTCAGTATGGACTGAGTGCTTTTTACATGGCATCAGCACTGGCAGGGTCACCAAGTAACTTGCAAGACAAAGATAGTTTGAGAGGTGGGGTGGGGCATTGGAGAAGGTGTCCTTGTGATGATGATGATGTGTGTGTATGTGTATGCTGTGTGGTTGAGAAATTTGCTTCCCAACCATGTGGTTTCAGGTTCAGTCCCGCTTTTAATAGATATATTGCACAATGATAATTATGAACTTCTTTGTTATATCTGTTCCACAGAAAAACGGCACTGATGATGGAAACTACATAATTCATTCTGGAACTAAAGATGTGAATGATCTTGGAATCATCAAATCCTGGAATGGAGTTAGGTTAGAATTACACACATTTTTCATATTTTCAATTTTATTTCTTTCTTTTATCTATTGTCTTTTATTTGTTTCAGTCATGAGACTGGCCATGCTGGGGCCCTGCCTTGAAGAATTTCAGTTGAATAAATCAACCCCAGTACTTATTTTTTTTTAAAGCCTGGTACTTATCCTATCAGTCTCTTTTGGAGAACTGCTAAGTTACAGAGACTTAAACACACCAACACCATTTGTCAAGTGGTGGTGGTGGTGGTGGAACACACACACACACACACACACACATACACACACAAAGACACATACATTGATATATGTATGTATGTATATATATATATATATCAGTTTCACATAGCAGCCCCAGCCCATTCAAAGTACCTTGGATTGCAGAACAGCCTGCTGTGCTTACCTTGGATCATGGGGCAACCTGCTGTGCTTGAGGAGACCTATTGAGTACATCAACATCAAAATAAAAATCAAATAGTAATTGTAGTTGTGATACCTGTGCCGGTGGCACGTAAAAAGCACCATCTGAACATGGCTGATGCCAGCACCACGTTGACTGGCTTCCATGCCGGTGACACGTAAAAAGCACCAACCAGTCGTAGATCCTGCCAGCCTCCTCTGGCACCTGTGTCGGTGGCACATAAAAAGTACCCACTACACTCACAGAGTGGTTGGTGTTAGGAAGGGCATCCAGCTGTAGAAACACTGCCAGATCAGACTGGAGCCTGGTGCAGCCTCCTGGCTTCCCAGACCCCGGTGGAACCGTCCAACCCATGCTAGCATGGAAAATGGATGTTAAACGTAGTGTGAGTGATAAGAGAGTGAATGATTGTGCAGCTCATGCAGAATAAATATCATAAGCTGTTTTTGTTTGACACACCAATTTATTGGCCTATATCATCACCAACATCTTTTACCTTTTTCATGTTTCAGTCATTAGACTCTGTGGCCATGTGGGGGCATCGCCTTGAAGAATTTTAGTTGAATGAATCCATCTCAGTACTTTTTTTTGTCTATGCTTGGTATTTATTTTATTAGTCTTTTTGATTGAACCATCAAGTTACAGGAATATAAACTCAACAAAATGGAAAATATATAATTGATTGAAGTTCATTCTTTGTATTAAAAAAATTACTTTTATTTCACACTGTAAAACTAAAAAATAACTTTCTTGTTTACCCAATATATATATTCCTTACGGGAGCATTCCTATTTCTGTCATCATTCCTAATCTCTCTCTGTCACCAGGTAACCTTGTACCTCCTCTTCAACAAGACACCTGTTTCTGTCTCTCTATGACCTTTCATCCTCTGACACAAGATCACCTCCAATTCTCCCTCCCCTCAAGATATTTGTCTTGCTAGTTACTTGGTGATCCTGTCAGTGCAGGTGCCACTTAAAAAGCATCCAGTCCACACTGTAAAGTGGTTGGTGTTTGGAAGGGCATCCAGCTGTAAAAACCTTGCCAAAATTGACCTCACCTGTACTTGTGCCATGTAAAAAGTACTGAGTCCACCCTGCTGGGTGGTTGGTGTTAGGAAAGCATCCAGCCATAAAAACTCTGCCAAAACAGACACAGAAGTCTGATACAGGCTTCTGCCTGGCCGGCTCCTGTCAAACTGTCCCACCCATGCCAGTATGGAAGGTGAACAGTAAATGATGATGATGATTATATATATATATATATAAAACTGACACAAGCACACACACACACACTCTCACATATACACATACATAAAGGATATTCGTAAAGGTTTGAACCCAACTCACTTCATGACGTGACAGCAATGAAGCTTTATTTTGGAATCACTGAGAAAGGAATCAGAATCTGGCTCAAATCTTTCAGAACATCCCTTATATACCTTGTCTAACCCATGCAAGCATGGAAAAAGGGATGTAAAATGATCAGATGATAGGTTTCTAGATTGTTTCCATTCACAAAATTTCACTTCTAAATCATTGGTCAACTTGAGCTTATAATAGAAAACACATGTCCAAATAGTCAAGCTGTGAAACTTGTTAACACTACAGTCATACCTCCCGGACCACACATTCTCTCTTAGTTTGAATGTGTATCAGTTGATACACAAATTGTACTTTTGTATATGAGTGGGAGAGAACTTTGGTGTATATATTTCCTGCATTAATAATTGTGTATGAATGTGTGTGTGTGTGCTTTTGCATGTCAAACTAGTTCGGCTGTTCTAGTTTTTACCCTCTAAAATCATATCATATGACCTGGATAAACTGGAACAGGATTTAATATTTGTCCTTGTGTATTACTGTATTTATACATCACACATGCACAAGTGCATGCGCATGCACACACAACACACACACACAGAGCCATCCTATGCAAAGGTAAAATATACATTCCTAAGATGCCATGGAATAGGATTAAACTAGTGACCTCATGACTGTAATGTGATCTCCTTTACCACTCAGGCATAATAGATGCAATAGATGCACATGATAGGTGGGTAAGTAGGTAGGCAGATTGTTAAGTACAGTAATACCTCTCTTTATGAGACCCCAGGTTTATGGGTTTTTATTTTTCAGCTCACTTTTGCATGGTGAGATGAAATTTTTCAAGCACAAGATCCAAATTTTGAACAAAGTGAAGGTTTTGCGCTTGGAGTTTCTTCCATAACATGCTAATTAATCCCTAGCCAGGATCCTAACAGAGGCTACTACCCTACTCCAGGCCAGAGGAGATCAGGGAACAATAATGGCTAAAAAGTAGTCATACACTCCCTAAAAATCTGGAACTTCCTAACCAGCATACCACTACTGGAGTTTAAAGTCATATCCAGAGTGAGATACATGGTAGGTAGATTAAATATATAGGTAGCTAAACATTTATCTATTATTTTTATTTGTTTTCTACTTAAACATAATCCGTGCAGGCATGACTTTGTTGTTGAGAAGCTTGCTTCCCAACCATAAGGTTTCAGGTTCTGTGTCACTGTGCGGCAAGTGTCTCTATGATAGCCTTGAGCAAACCAAAACCTTGTGTGTGGATTTGGAAGCTGGAAACTGAAAGAAACCTGCCACATATGTGTGTGTGTGTGTGTGTATAGAATATGAGGGGGTTTAGTTCACTGGTGATCTAAACGGATAGGTACACTGAGTAAGTGCTACAATTGGTCATCAATTAGGTCCCATGTTCACAGCTGAGGCTGGAGCTAGGGATCCATATTAGGCTTCCATGTTAGCAGGTATATATAAGAGGAAAAGGACAACAAAAACAAGGCAGGACAAGTATCTCAAGTCATTTGTAATAATTTAATTAAGGTAAGGTGAATTTGAACTCTTACGACTGTTTCTGGGATATCCCAAGTGATAGGCTAGCATGTCCATACACTGGGTTTTCCATCATTAGAGACAAGATGAGTATATACGAAAGTTCTAGACAGGGCAATTCACAGTTTATAAGGAATAAAATAGAAGAATAAAGAATAAAAGTAGATAGAAGAATACAGACAGAAGATCAAAGTTCACAATTCATCTTTTTCCAGAGGATATGGAAGTTGGTCTGTACTTCCGTGAAGGTATAGGCCCTTAGATATAATCCCAGGTAAATCCAGGCAGTATTTTGAATGATGCATTCATGTTGAGGTGTTAGCTAGTATATACTAGTATATACTAGCTAACCACTTCAGCATGAACATATACTAGCTAACCACCTCAACATGAACGCATCATTCAAAATACTGCCTGGATTTACCTGGGATTATATCTAAAGGCCTATACCTTCATGGAAGTGTGGACCAACCTTCATACTCTCTGGAAAAATTTGAACTGTGAACTTTATTCTCCTGTCTGTATTCTTACATCTACTATTACACTTTATTCTTCTATTTTATTCCTTATAAACTGTGAATTTCCTTGTCTAGAACGTTCATATGTACTCACCTTGTCTCTGATGACAGAATACCCAGTGTAAGGGCATGGTAGCCTATCACTTAGGATATCCAAGAAACAGCTGTAAGACTTCAAATTCATCTTACCCTAATTAGATTATTATAAATAATGACTTGAGATACTCCTGCTGCCTTGGTTTTTGTTGTCCTTTTCCTCTAATATATATATATATATATATAATATATATATATATATACATACAAGTTTGACATGGTCGATTCTTTCTTGTCTTGGAATTCACGGTCAAATGGCTGGGTGGAATTGTGTGAAAAATTACACAGATGTGTAGAATAATCCAGTGGTGATGCTGGGCTTTGTATTTTTTTCATAGCTCCCATGGTTACCAAGATAATCTACTATAATAATACTCTTGTGTTTATGAATGAGAAAGGAAGGATGAATAAGGAAGGAAGGGGTGATGTCATACTTGGTAGTTGGATGATGAAAATTGTACTCTAAAAAAAAAAATAAATCTGTGTTTCAACTCTGTGTGAATGTGTGTGTATGTAAAAGCAGGTATATGAATGTGTGTGGGCGTTTGTGTGGTGTGTGTGCGTGTGCACGCTCAATAGAAGTGGGATGGTACATCTTTGTTTGCTTAGTATTTGGGTTTATTTTTTGATTTGGTTGAATTATGGTAGGTTTTTTTTTTGTTGGTCAGTTACTTTTAGTCTTTTAACAGAAAAAGTCATTCTAAAATTGTTTTTCAATGTAAGCGTGCACAAACAAGTTGAATGCTTACACAGAGCAGGTTTTTCAGCCACATCATCCAAACCAACCAGGTGAAACCGGGCTTAGCTGCTAATATATATATATATATATATATATATATATATATATATATATTTTCCTTCTTTCCTGAGCGTTCAATAATACTATATTTGTTCCACGTCCTTGTGTTGTTGTGTTTTTTTGTGCTTTCATGTTTTGATTAACTTTATATCATCATCATCATCATCATTGTTTAACGTCCGTTTTCCGTGCTAGCATGGGTTGGACGGTTTGACCAGGGTCTGGGAAGCCAGGGGCTGCACCAGGTTCCAGTCTGATCTAGCAGTGTTTCTACAGCTGGATGCCCTTCCTAATGCCAACCACTCCGTGAGTGTAGTGGGTGCTTTTTACGTGCTACCTGCACAGATGCCAGGGGAGGCTGGCAGGATCCATGATTGGTTGGTGCTTTTAACGTGCCACCGGCACGGAAGCCAGCCAAGGCGGCGCTGGCATCGGCACGTTCGGATGGTGCTTTTTATGTGCCACCGGCACAGGTATCACAACTACTATTTCCATTGATATTTATTTCGATGTTCATGTACTTGACTCAACAGGTCTCCTCAAGCACAGCGAGATGTTCTGGAATCCAAGGTACTTTGAATGGTCAGGGGCTATGCGGAACGGGTGCAGGAAGCAGCCCGGGTCTTTGCAGTCACAGCATATCTCCAGAGATCTGCTGTGATATATATATATATATATATATATATGTATATATATATATATATATATATACATACATACATAAATATATATATTTTTTTTATTCTCAATCCTTTCTGTTGAAGAGCATAGGCTCAAAATGTCAAAGACTTTTCCATTCTTCCTGAGCCTTAAACTAATACACCTGTTTGTTGTTCCGTCAACTGTCTTTATCTTTTGTTTTCTGTAAGTTTGAACTAAGTATGTAATGTATGTATGTATACATATCAGGTGTAGATCCATTTCTCATGAGACTAATGAAGGTGCTTTCAATACATTCACATGCAGGCACACACATATAAAGGGAAAGAATTCAAGTCCACAGTAGCCAACATTGTTTTCAATTGGCAAAAAAAATTAGTTTAATAAAGTTCAAAAAATTTCTATACGAAGTGGTGAATTCTAAAGGTTCACTTTAATTAACTTCTTGGAACTTCTGTACACAAACGGGTGTGTGTGTGTGTGCACAAAGAAAATATATCTGCAATGAAATTGTTTAACTAATTCCTTTTTATGTTTTCAGTTCTCTTCCTTATTGGAACAGTCCATATTGTAATATGATTAATGGATCAGGTCAGTAACCATCATTACAATCATCACCACCATCATTATCGTCATCCTCCTCCTCCTCATCATCATCATCATCATCATCATCATTGTTATTATTAAGGCGGTGAGATGACAGAATTGTCAGCACACTGCTTAGTGGCATTTCGTCCATCTTTACATTCTTAGCAACATTTGTGAGCTATAACTTGTAGTCCTGAGTCTAGCTTAGAAAGGCAGCAAACTGGCAGAACAGATAGAGTGTCAGAAAAATAAATGCTTTGCAGTATTTGTTCCAGCTCTTTAAGTCCTGTGTTCAAATCCCACCAAGGTCAACTTATCCTTTCATCTTTCTAGTGTCAGTAAAATAAAGTATCAGTCCCAGATGGTGGATAAGTAGAATTATTAGAGGGTTGGCCAAAATATCTTGCAGTATATATTGTGTACAGTCAAATGGCTGGGTGGAATTGTGTGAAAAATTACACAGATGTGTAGAATAATCCAGTGGTGATGCTGGGCTTTGTATTTTTCATAGCTCCCATGGTTACCAAGATAATCTACTATAGTAATACTCTTGGGTTTATGAATGAGAAAGGAAGGATGAATAAGGAAGGAAGGGGTGATGTCATACTTGGTAGTTGGATGATGAAAATTGTACTCTAAAAAAAAAAAATTGTAAAAAAGTTGTTATATATTTCAACACTTTATGCTGTAGATTTCTTTGCTAGTGTAATGAACTTGCCTGTATCTAACAGACAATATGGTGTATTGTTAAAAATATCCAAGAAAAATCATTGGGGGACCAACTTTGTATTCTCCCATGACAATTCCATTAAAAGTACACAGCATTTGTCATCAGGTGTCATTTGTTGTGTGATTGTGTAAAGAAGGACTTTGCTTAGAATTCAGTGTTTTTTTTATTGTTGTTATAATTTTTTTTCTTTTATTCACAGATGGTACTCTTTTCTCACCATTCAAAACCAAAGATTCCAACATTTATATCTTCTCTACAGATATTTGTCGGTAAGTTCACTATATATAACTACTGAATGAAAATTTCTGCACTTAGTTTGACAAATTCTAGATGATCCCTCAGTTCTTTTGTTTGTTTTCTCAGCAATCACAGCCATATGTGTTTACCACTTTCAAGAGTTTCCAAATATATGTCTTAAGATTCATGATTAAGCCAGGTGTACTCATTAGAAGTTGACAGGTCCTGAAGTGAATGTGTGCAGGCTACCTTACTAACACTAGAACACTTTGTTTGTCAATCATCCACAAAATAATTTTACAGATGCCCTTTAACTTTACTTTACCAACCCACTCAGTACAAGCCCAGTGCTACAATATCCTACATTAAAATATTCAAATTCAAATCTTAGCTGAAACTATAATATCCTTCATATTAAGCTCCACCAGTGTAATGACATCTTATAGGGATAAAGACAGATTGTTTGAGCTAACAGAACCTTTCAGTGTGTATGTCGATTGACTGATTGACAGACAAATGGACATAAAGACAAACAAATAGAAAAAGAGAGATGATCATTGAGAAAATATCTGTGTGTGTGTGAATGGATAGTAAAAGTTATTTGATAATCAAAAACACTGCATTGCAGATTTATTATTTGCAACAACAGATTTTTGAAATGAAAACCTTATTAATATTTATAACCAATTAATATATCTAAAATACATTTGTAAAGTGAACACCAGCATACTTGATGTCATAAGCCAAAAACTGTTTTAATTAATTAAAATTTGTTAAATATGGTATACTGTGTAGCAGTGAATCTTATCTTTAGTTGTACAGTGATAACTACAGACATGTTTTGGTCTTATTAAACCTCATTAGGAAAACATAGTCTAACTGTGACTGCTAAATATTAGTGTGACTAGAGATATATAGATTTTTGAGTACTTAGTAGCATAAATTACTTAAAAAGCAGTGGCAGCTCATAGATAAAATTAGTTGGGGTGCTGCTTCATAAAATTTTTAGTTGTTGTTTTGATATTGTGTAAAAGGAAACAAACATATAAAAAGAAAATTTATACATAACTTGATTGGTTCGCATTTTAGCCACTACCTAGTAGTATGTTTAATTTGTTCACTGAACACTGCCACAAATTCCTCCTTGTTTTTCAAAAATCCCCACTAAATTGCAAAATAAGGAGGGAAAATCTGCCATATTTTTAAAATCCTAGCAGCAACACTGTAGCTGGAAGCAGGATAATAATCTAATCCTACTCTTTATCACATTCAAGAATATAAACACATTTTTAAGCACAACACACACACAGTCAAAAAGAAACACTACCTTTCACCAGCACACCACAGTCAGCACTGCATGAACAAGAGTGTTCTCGTTCCCTAGCATGCAGCTTCCTATCTCAGACATGTAAGCATGTACACAACAGCCAAACACCACATTGCTGGAACAGTGAAGCAATGACCTCGGCAGAATTTGAACTCAGAATGTAAAGACAGATGAAATACTGCTAAGCATTTCGCCCAGTGTGCTAACATTTCTGCTAGCTCATCACCTTACTAAGGAAAAATATAATCCTACTTGAGAACAGGTTATGGTTGTCAACAGGATGGGCATTTGGTCATAGAAAATCAACCTCAATGAATTCTCTCTGACTCATGCAAGCATGGAAAAGTGGATGTTTAACAATAATTATTATTATCATTATTACTATTATTATTATTATCATTTTTGCTTTCAATTTTGCTTCCATTTCTTACTAAGGCACTTAGGGCAGAGAAACTCACTTTATACATTGATAGGCCATTAAACTAAACATATCAGATTGTTTATTTACAATATCAAATAACGTTATGTAGAAAAATAAATTATTTATATAGAAGGTTGTCATTTGCACAGAAACATCACACTTCTCAGTATGTGTGACATTCAAGTTAAAACAATATTTTGCACTTCTTGCAAGGGTGGTAAGCCAGGTATCATTTTCAAATAATTTTCAGTTCCTTTTTTGATCATTCCAAGTGCTCCTACAATCACTGGTATTGTAACTGCTTTGAGATACCACATCATCATCATCACATTTTTACAATTTCAATGAGCATATCTTTATATTTTCTCAGCTGGTCAAATTCTTTTGCTGAGATATCATGATCACAAGAATACTCATCAGTTAATAACCAGACTTTAGTGTTTTGGTCTTTCACAACAATATCTGGTTTATTTGCTTTGATGGTTCAATCTGTATATACTGGGAAGTTCCAAAGAGTTGTTACATTTTCTCTCTCAGTTATAGCCTCAGGCTGGTGTTTATACTATTTGTCAACAGTTTTGATTTTGTAATGATAACATATTAACCAGTGTAGATACTGGCCAACATGGTTGTCTCTTTATTTATACTCTACCGGTGCTAAAACTTTGCATCCAGAGACTAGGTGATCCACTGTTTCAATCTCATCTTTGCATAATCAGCACTTTGGAACTACTCCATTTTTCATCACATTGGCTTGGTAGTTTTGAGTTAATAAGTTTTAATCTTAAGAGGAACATTATTATTTTTATTATTATTATTATTATTATTGCTGCTGCTGCTGCAAGATGGTGAGCTGGCAGAATCGCTAGCACGCCGGGCGAAATGCTTAGCGGTATTTTGTCTGCCGCTACGTTCTGAGTTCAAATTCCACCGAGGTCGACTTTGCCTTTCATCCTTTCGGGGTCGATTAAATAAGTACCAGTTATGCACTGGGGTCGATATAATCGGCTTAATCCATTTGTCTGTCCTTGTTTGTTCCTCTGTGTTTAGCCCCTTGTGGGTAGTAAAGAAATAGGTATTTCACCCATCCTTATGTTCTGAGTTCAAATTCTGCTGAAATTGACTTTGCTTTTTATCCTTGCACCTATAGGAGAAAAGTTTATTATTATTATCCTTTAATATTATAGTGTCTTGCTTTAATCAAGGTAAACCCACCTTTTTTGTGTTGTATATTGACTTGGGCCCTTGTGGCCAATAAAAGAAATCATCATCATCATTATCATCATCATCGTCATCATTGTTATGATTATTATTATTATTATATTATTATTATTATTATTATTATTATTATTAGTAGTAGTAGTAGTAGTAGTAGTAGTAGTAGTAGTAGTCTTCAAGCATGATAAAATAAAGTGCCAACTAAGTACTGAGATCAATGATATTAACTATTGCTGGTCTTGTGCCTAAGTTAGAAGCAATAGTTGTTATAATTTCTACTCTTATTTTTTTATTTGTTTATTTTAGCTCTGTTCATGCAACATTTGACAAAAAACTGACAGTACATGATATTCCAGTGAACAGATACACACCACCTCCTGATTTGTTTGCTACTGGAGATATAGAGCCTGCAAATAAGGGATTTTGTACTCCAAACTGTTTGCCATCAGGTCTGTTGAATGTTAGCAAATGCCATCAAGGTGAGTAGTTTGTCTCATTTTGTGTGAGTGTGTGTTTTGATATATATGTATATATACTGTTGTGTCTGGGAAGAGTCATTCTCTTTTAGTGCCTTATTATTTAACAGTATGTTAAATAATAAGGCACTATATATATATATATATATATACATACATACATATACATATACAGGCTGGCAATTGGAGAAAGTAGACTTCATATGTAGAAGATCCACTGTGGTAGTAATCATTAAACTCAGAGTACATGGAAAATGCACTCATTCAAGTGCTTTGCTGGTTCTCTCAGAATAGTTAATTGAATTTTTTTAACCTGGGGGAGCTAATTATAAAAGGAGATAAGTGTTCTGAAACCATAACAGTCAGTATTAAAATAAGTTTCAAGAACTTCAAGGACCTATTACCTCTGCTGGTGACAAAGTCACTCTCACTCTCAGTGAAGGGCAGATTGTATAGTGCTTGTGTACAAACTGCAATGTTGCATGTTTGTGAGACATGAGCCTTGAATGCAAAGATTTACTAAAACTTGAAAGAAATGAAGTGAGGTGATCTGCTAGATGTGTAATGTTGGTGTGCATGAACAGTACAGTACAAATGAATTAAGAGAAAATTTGGATATAGAAGTACCAGACATAATGTGCAAATATATTAAATATAAAATAAAAGAGCATTGTGTTAATACGGGAGTGCTTAGAACTCTATAAATTTAGCATATGTATAATATTTATGTTTATCATTTTCAGATGCTCCCATTGTGCTTTCTCAACCTCACTTCTACCAAGCTGATCCTGCAGTAATAAACAATGTGACTGGTTTAAAACCAGACCCAGAAAAGCACTCCACTCAACTGGACATTGAACCAGTAAGATCTTTTTTTAACTAACTTATGTTCTTTTTTCCCCCAGATTTATATTCTAGAGTGCTTTTGTTTTCAGGTTCTGGTTGGCTCCAATTCAATTGACTTGTAATCAAAACGATCGTCCTGTATGATTCTTTGTTTTTTTTTTGTTTTGTTTTTTTACAAATAATGTTGGACTTGATTATCCTATGCGTTTCCCTTTTCCATTTCCCTCTCCCCCATCATTTATGTAAATCCCCACACAAATTGTTGTCTGCCCTTATGATGTCCCCCTCATTTATGTCCCTATTCAAATGGTACTATTTTATTGACCCCAAAAAGATGAAAGGCAAAGTCAGCCTCAGCAGAATTTGAACTCAGAATGTTAAGATGGATGAAATACTACTAAGCATTTTGCCCAGCATGAGATCACCATACAATGCTCCTGTTTCATAGATTATGATCATGTACATTGACCTTGCATGTTGGATTTGTTAGTTCATGTAAAACTCTTAACCCACTTAACTTTACATATTCCTAATAAATGAAACATGAAAATCTGATTGCATTTTCATTTGTGCTTCAGACAACAGGTCTGGGACTGCATCTTGCAAAACGTCTACAGATAAATCTTATGATTGAAGCCATTCCAGGAATAACGTGAGTACTGGTTTATTGTATTTTACTTAGTTATTTTATTCCATTACAGCTTGTTAAAAATATTATGATCTCTTTTATAGATATATGCATGTGTGTGTGTGTGTGTATATATATATATATATATATATATATATATATATATATATAGATATATACATATACACATATATACATATATATATGTATAGTTGTATGCTTGTGTGTGTGTTCATGCATATGTGTGCATGCTTATATGTGTATACAAATTTATACACACTGACATGACTGTGTGATTAAGAAGTTTACTTTGAGTTGAGTCCCACTGTATGGCACCTTGGGCAAATGGCCTCTACTTTAGTCCCAGGTTGACCAATGCCTGTGAGTAAATTTTGAGGACAAAGACCAAAAGCAGGCTATTGTATGTATGTATATGTGTGTGTGTGTATATTATCATCATCATCATTTAACATCTGCTGGCCATGCTGACATGGATTGGAGGGTTTGATCAGAGCTGGTAAGCTGAAGGGCTGCACCAGACTCCAGTCTGATTTGGCATAATTTCTATAGCTGGATGCCCTTCCTGACGCCTACCACTGAGAATGTAATGGGTGCTCTTTTACATGCCAGTTGCATGGCACCAGTATCTGCCACGACTAGGATTTTACTTGGTTTGATGGATCTTCTCAAGTACAGCATATACACATATACCGTAAAAACCCATGTAATTTACGCACTTTTTTCACAAAAATGAAAACAAACTTCAAGAGTGTGTAAATTACATGAGTAGATCATTTCCAGAATTGTTTTTTCTAGCGGGGTCATATGAAATTGTCACCCATAATTATGACCCTAGTATTGATCTATTGCATTTCAATCTGTTTTAGGGTTAGGGTTAGAGTTAGGGGTGGGGGGAAGGGTATCTTTTTTTCTTCAGAAATGTAAATAAACCCAATCTGTTTCTTAAACGAGGGACATATTCATAAGGCACAGAATGTTTTTTAGCTCAATAGACGTCAGTGATTGGTTGAAATTGCAGAAATTGAAGAAAAAAAACAACAAATATCTTACAAACTATAGAAGTTTCTCAATAAAGCCAAGAGAAAAAGATGTTTTATAAACACATTCTACCAGTATACAAAATTAAAATTTTTTAGTTACCTAGAAATTATGTTAAAAACTGCCGTTCAAACCGAAAAGATCCACAAAATGTAAACATTCCTACCAAAAGTTGACTCATTTGATGTCAGAATAGGTTTTTACAGAAAAAAAAACAAGGGCTTAAATATAATGAAGTTGACTTTTATTCATGCTGGATAGTATAATGCTTACTTTTTATGTATAAATTTACTAAAACCATTAAATGGTTAACTACTTTTTGAAGTCTAGTGTCATGCTGGTAATCACAGTCTGGGTCATATTTTATATTGCTTGCAGTTTCTACCTAACGCTATGGAGTACCATTGACATACATAGTGATATGGGTATTCTTGACTGAAAAAATGTAATGATTTGGATAATCTTGATTATGATTTTATTTTTGTCTGATTTTCTTGTTTTATTGTGAGACCAGCAAAGTTGGTGAGGATGGTAAGGAAAAGGATGTATATGTTTTCAATTTACATCCTGATTACTACCATTCTTGACATTGCTGTGAGCTACCAACTATTAGGAGCAATGTGCAGCTGTTCAGTTGCAATCATGTCTAAAATAAGATTTTCCTGAACATTACTTAACTAAAACAACAAACAGTTTTAAAACTTTTATGTACTATATGAAAATGTACAGGCAATGCATAACAAATATTATTATATTGAAATGGATAATATTCTTATTAAGCAGTTCGTGTTTCAATCTCATTGGTGATTGAGAGCACTGGTATTTACCATTCGCTTGTTAAAGTCAATCCTGTTTATCAAATCCAAAGAACTTGTCCTCATCATCCGACATAAAAATGCCTCTGCATCAAATTCATTAGTGTCCTTGTCATGATAATATACATCCATGACATCATCTTGTTCGTCAGCATGATCATCGCAAGTAGCAGGTTCGGATTGCCACAAAACATCATTCTGCATACCATCAAGATGGTTGGAAACGCTGCACTTAAGAAATGATTTCACAATGATCTTGGGGTCAAGTTCATTTCATACCTCAAGAATCCATTGGCATATCTTGTCTAATTCGAGCTTTTTCATATGGCCACCTTTAGTAAAAGAATATTTATTGCCACTAATCCAGTTGTTCCGCTTTTGGCACAAAGCACATTTCATGGATTTGTTCACACCAACATCTAACAGCTGCAAAATTGAAGTCATTTCACTGGGGATGGTAGCAAATTCATAGCTGTCACTTCTTAATACATCTTTCATATAGTCCGACTTATGGCATCCAAAACTAATAAACTATGTTCACAGGTATTGGGAACTTGTCCTCATGCAAGTCTTAGCCATTCTTTCATGTTGGATTCAGCCATCCAACCTTTTTCATGGACTCTAATGATTATGCCTTTTGGAAAGTTTAACTTTGGCAATGTTTTTCTTTTGAAGAAAACATATGGTGGCAATTTTGTTCTGTCTCCCAAGTATGCTAGTATCACAGTAAATCTATTCTTTCCATTTCCAGTTGTTCTTATTTTAACTGATTTTTCATTAACATGTGTCACTGTTGTGTCATACAGCAAATCAAATGTTAAAGAGGTTTGGTCTGCATTCCCAATGCATGACAGTTCAATATTATATTTTCTTCTAACTTTGATAATATAACTCTGAAAATTTGTCAACTTTTCTTCATAATCTTCAGAAAGTCTGCGCAATTGTTATTCTACACTTAAGTCATAACAAATCCTAAAATGATAGCATCAGTTGAACAAAGCTTTAAAGTCCACACTATCAGCTATATTTGGTCTTAAATAACTGACTAGCACGTAATGTTATCTTGGTGGTACTTACACCAAAACCCTCATCATGTTTGTCACATATCCAATGATAAATTCAGTCTCTAACTCAGAACATTTTGCAGATTTACCCCTATTGGCATCTTAATTACTAGGCAGTTTTAAGTTTGTCGTACTCTTTATGCCAATTTTGATTATTGTCTTCATTAACATTAAAATGCCTTCTAGCAGCTCTATTGCCATGTTCAAATATATTCAACAATATTTAATTTCACAGTAAACAATTCATAAGTTCTGCCCATACTGACAATAATGGTAATGACAAACTTTTAAGTTTGCTTGATAGTTTATAAGTGTGAAAGGAATTCAAATTTCGATACTTTGTATCAAAGGTTCCAACAAGAATAGGTAGAAAATCAGACCTTTTTCCCCTGGCCATATCAGCAATTCTGAAAACATTTGGCTGTGAATTTTACATGAGTAGCTTTTTTTAGCAAATTTTATCCTGAAAGTTACCTGTGTAAATTACATGAGTTTTTATGATATATATATCAGTTGAATAAAGTTAACACATGATCTTGTTTTCATTTCATTATTGTATTAAAAAAATTCTTTTGCAATGTTGAAGTGTGTTAAACATTGAAAAAATATTTTGTAATGTTCATAAAGTTCAATTAGCACTTTCATACACTCGTAGTAATCATCAGATTTCAAATGTAATTTAACTGACAGTTGAGTTCTTGACAACTGTAGTAAAATGACTGACTTCTTCCTTTTTATACCTCTTAGAAGGCTCCAACAAGCTGAATTTTTCAAATACAAGTGAGGTTGGAAAAAAGATAAAAGAAAAATGTTTTATTAAAATGTTCAAACCTGTTCTGAATGGAAATAACAACAATAATATAACAACCAGTTAATGATGTGGATTAAAAAATTACATAAGTATCCCATCAATTGAAATAAAAGCGATTGAAACCAACTAAGCTTGCTAACTCATAAAACCATTACAAGTAAACCGCAAGGTAATTAATAAAATAAAGGCAGGATTTATGCCAGTAATATTGGTGCACCTGGTAAAATGTGATGTTTAAGCTGCATGTAGATTGGTCAAAACCGTATTCGAAAAATTCAGCTTGTTGGAGCCTTCTAAAATGTAAAAAAGGAAGAAGTCAGTCATTTTACTACAGTTTTAAAGAACTCAACTGTTAGTTAAATACATTTTGAAATCTGATGATTATTATGAACGTATGAAAGCAGTAATTGAACTTTATGAGCATTACAAAATATCTATTTAATGTTTAACACATTTCAACTTTGTAAAAAAATTTTTAAATACAATAATAAAAAACATAAAAACCAAACCATTTTATAACTTTATTCAACTGATATATTATTCTAGACACAAATTCAGAAAATATATATATATATTATATCATCATCATCATCATCATCATTTAACATCCGTTGTCCATACTGGCATGGGTTGGATGGTTTGACCAGAGCTGGCAAGATGGGGAGCTGCACCAGACTCCAGTCTGATTTGGCATGGTTTCTACAGCTAGATGCTCTTCCTAATACCAACTACTTTACAGAGTGTGCTGGGTACTTATATATATGTATGTATGCATGTATGTATGTATATGTTTATGTATGTATGTATGTATGTATATATGTATGTATTGTATGTATATATATATATATATATATATATACTAGCAGTATCGCCCGGCGTTGCTCGGGTTGTAAGGGAAATAACTATATAAGCATTTTTAGAGAGTTATAGCCAAAAAATGCATTAAAAATTGAAAAAAAATTAAGGTAAATATTTTTTAAATCGTTGACACATCGTAGATATTTTTAGAGAGTTACTTCCCTTATATAAAAGCGAAAAAAATGCATTAAAATGGAAAAATATGATGGTAAATTTTTTTTAAATCGTAGACTCATCGTAGACGCACGCTAATACCCAGAAGGGCTCGATATGAATCACGACTATAAGATACCCGCTTTTGGTTAAACTGCACCGCAAAATGTGGGAGTAGTTAGGAATCTAAATCGTAGGAGACAGACACACAACTTCACTCTTATATAAAGATGCTTTTTTTTTTTCAGTCATAGAGTTAGATTTATGAAGGTCTTCAGTAGAAAATCCTTCGAATTCTGACTCGCTGCTTGATATAATGAAATTCGTATCCATTTTTTGTCAGAATTAAAAATTTTGAAAACACAATAGGAACAAATTTCGGAAAAAAATCTCCCATAATTCACGGAATTAAAATTACACTTCGATTTTTGTACAAAAATACGTGTTTTCACGAATGTACTAAAGAGATTTGCTCTGATATTCTCATTTAAATATGAATAGGTAAATTCGGGCGGCTTGGTAACTATATATAAGTGTCGTCTGTTTATACATAAACACTGTTTCATACTGCAATTATATATACATATATCTATATATAATATTATATAATAAAATATATACAGAGTAAAATAAAAACCAATTTACCTTTTCTGTCCTCCGTGTGTCTTTGCAAATGTGTTGGAATGATAAGTGAGTTGTGTTTTTGCGCCTTTTTTACTAATAACAAACACACACGTGTTTGCATGTAGTTGTATGTGTATGTAGTTGTATGTGTATGTAGTTGTATATGTATGTGTATGCGTGTGTGTGAGGAATGACACACACACACTCACGCACGCACACATGTACATCAATGCTTTCGGAGTGATATGTTAAAATATTGAGTTTTCTCGAATTTTGTCTTAATTGGGGGTGAAATTGAAAGAAATATATTATGGCATGAGCGAATGGAGTACTTTGAAAAATCTTAGGTAAATTCTAATTGAAGAAGTTGTGTGAGGATTAAATGGTTATGTATTTATTTGTTTCTGTTTGCTGTGTTTTTTTATTTTTTGAGTAGTGGTTTAAACACTTTCAGTTTAGTCTTCCTCAAATTAATCACTCTGTCACTATTTACTTTCATTTTATTCGTTGCCCACTGTGTGTGTGCGTTTGCGTGTGGTGTAAACCAGACTAAGAAAAGCATTTGACACACACACCAGAATGTGAGTTTTCTGTAAATTTTGCTTAATTGGAGTTTAAATTTTAAAAACTGGACCTGGCATGACGCGATGCATTGTACTCTTAAAAATGCTAGGTAAATTGTAATTGAAGAAATCCTATATTGTAGATTTGTATAACTCCCAAAGGGAAGCAGATAAAATCTGCCTTTTATAATAAGAGATATATATATATGTATATATTTATATGTATACATACACACACGCACATGCATGCATATCTATGTATACACTTGCATATTTCTGCTCTAATACAGATGCTACAAGTGATTGTGTTGTTATTACTTATTTCAATAACATGTCCTCTTGTTTTGCATCTTCATGGATACATAAAATAAGAGATCACTTGAAAAACAGGTTAAGAGTTTACATCCAGCTGTAAAACAATGTCTCAGTAATATATTCTTTTAACCCATGCAAGCATGGAATAATGGATGTAAAATTGTATGAATGAATATTTAAACTTAAACAATGTTAATTTTTATCATCTGTAGTTATTTATTGCAACCTGTTTCTGGGTGCACTAAAGAACTACCAAAGTCTCTATTTGCATTACATGATGCTGAGAAGCAATGAATAAGTCTTTTGTTCACAACATTATCAACATTTATTTCCATCATTCTGTGTATGTGTGCTGTATTTGCTCCTATATACACATACAAGGTGCATTCCAGAAACTTTGAGACTTTTTCAAAGCACAAAACACTAATCTCCTTCGAAGTAGGATCCCCTGATTTCATTGCACTTGAAGTGCTCCAGTTGCTTCCTGAAGACCCCATGGAAACCCTCCAAATAAGGCGGTGAGCTGGCAGAAACATTAGCATGCCAGGAGAAATGCTTAGTGGTATTTTGTCTGCTGTTATGTTCTGAGTTCAAATTCCACCGAGGTCAACTTTGCTTTTCATCCTTTCAGGGTCGATAAATTAAGTACCAGTCATGCACTGGGGTCGATCTAATTGACTTAATCCCTTGTTTGTCCCCTCTATGTTTAGCCCCTTGTGGGCAATAAAGAAATAGGAAACCCTCCAAAGGGAAGATGTCCAGGACCCTTGTCACAGCTTCCTTCATCTTCCTAATGTCTTCAAAATGACTGCCCCTAAAGTTCTTCAGCTTAGGAAACAACCAAAAGTCACAGAGAGCAAGGTTTGGACTGTAGTGGGGGTGAGGTACAGTTTTGATGCCCACCTCTCTCAAGTAGTTGGTTACCAGGATGGGATTGTGGACTGGTGCATTGCCCTTGTGCAGGTGCCACTGACCTGACTGGAAGTGCTTTGGCCTTTTGTGTCAAAATCTCTTTCTGAACTCCCTTGAAACTTCCACAAAGTACTCTTTGTTAATTCTCTGGCCAGGGGATATCCAGTGTATGTAGATGATGTTCTTGCTATCAAAAAATGGAATCATTAAGAGATTTCCAGTGGACTTGCTTTGCTTGGCCTTCTTTTATCTGGGGCAGTTGAAATGCTTCCATTGGGTACTTCTGTTTCTTGGTCTCTCGATCATAACAGTAGATCTAGCTTTCATCACAGGTCACCAGAGACTTAAAAACTCTTGGATTGGAAGTGATGAGTTCAACCATCTCCTTGCTGTCTTTCCTTCTGTTCATCACTGAGCACCCTGGGAACAAACATTGCACAAATTTTGCACATGTTTAGATCTTCATGAATAATTCCATGTACACTTGCCACACCAACTCCAAACGCTATGCTTATTGTCTTTATAGACATATGATGGTCATTCACAAAATTGCAAAATTTTCTCAACTAATTTCAATGTTCTGATGTTCCTCTCCCTTCCACACTCCTCATTGTTTCTCACCTCAACTCTACTATCCTTGAACTTCTGTGCCAGTGAGAAACAGATGCTCAGTTCATACAAATTAATCCATAAGCAATGTGGAACATTTCATAAGTTTCCCTAGTGTTTTCGCCCAGTTTAACAAAACTTTATTTCATAGCAAGCTTCCTAACTATCTTCACACCCCAACTGCATTCTGCAAACTAGTCAGCTGTGACAAGCAGTATTTAGCAGGGAGTGTTCAAAGTGCTGCTATGATTGTCTCCTTCAATCTGGAATAACAAAAGTTGGTAGATGTATAGTAATGATATACTCAAATAAAAATAATTTTTCACAGTTATAATTTGCCTCTCCTAAAATAGTCCCAAAACTTCTGGAATGTGCCACTTGTCCACACATGCATGCATCCACATATGCACTCACACACACACACTCACACACACACACACACACGCACACACAAACCGAAAATATATGGACAGATGAAAATACAAGCAGGTACAATGACACGTACACACACATACATATACATGCATGCACATTATATATATATATACACATTTTTTTCCTCACTCATTCTCTTTATCTATCATGCTTTCTACAACTTTCAACATGGAATAAAAACCGTATGCAGAATATCTCAGCAATTAGATAAAAAAGCTCTTCCAGTCCTGTGGATTGATGAGGTAAGTACTTGACCCTTTTCTACCCTATTCTTCTGGAAAAGTATAGTGCCACCCTCTCCTTCTAGATCTGAAAGTATTTTCAGTTTCTTCTTTAATTACTGCAAATTCTTCTTTAGTTACTGCTCTTTTGAACTAATACATTGTACCCACAACAATCTCAAGATCACTTCATACATCCTTTCTCATCATTCTTACTCTGTGCTAAGCTTTATATTAAGTGCTTTCCTCAAAACCCTCATCTCCAGACCTGCAGCCCTCTGGAACTCCCTTCATGCCTTCAATTTCCCTAAAGAAATCCAAACTGACCATCAGTCACACCAAATTCATCAATTTAAGTGACTTAGCAAAATTTATGTACTCTGTCTTTTCTCATCCCAGGACTAAAAGTTGAAAAAGAAAAGTTATCAAAAGCTTTTAAGGGCTGATACTTTGATGCAGCTTCTCTTGTCCATCATATACAACATTCCTAGATTATAATTATGATTTTCCAAGGTATTAGGTTGGCCAAGATATCCATTCAGTTTTTGTTGACACTAAACTTTAAGCACTCTCGTAAGCAGCTAACTTCAATCTGTCTCTTGCACAAGTGCACTCATCAGATACTTGACACTTCAATAGTTCAATACAAACTTGTGACAAGTTGTATTTTTTGTGTTAGGAATCATCCTGAAAGGGAAAACCAAAACAAACATTATCAACACCTCATGCTTTTTTTTAATTTTAAAAAAGGCAAAAAAGTGGTAGAAACCTGCAGAACGATATGCATTAGTGGAAGCTGTTGTGGAACATGTGTACCAGAAGTGGTTTTTCAAGATTTCAATTGGAAAATTTTTCAGTTTAAGTCACACCTTTTTCCATCCAGGCAACTGAGATTAACAACAACAAAATTAAGGAGTTAATTGCCACAACCCCCGTTGTATGACCATAATGATCACAGATATTCTCCAAGTTTCCAAATCAAGCATTGAAAACCATCTGCATCAACTTGGTTATGTCAGCTGGCTTGAAGTTTGGGTCCTACATTAATTGAATGAGACTAACCTCACCCAGCCAATTTCCATCTGTGATTTGTTGCAGAAATGGAAAGATGCATATATACCGTGATGTACATATACTATGATGCACACATTCTGCAATGCACACATTCCATGTTGCACATATTCCACGATGCACATATTCTGCGAAGCACATAATTTGCAAAGCACATAATCCATGATGCACATAATCCATGATGCACATATTCCATGATGCACATATTCCGCAATGCACATATTCTGTGACGACTCGTTTCACTAAAACAACTAAATTCATATCTTTTTGAATGTTCTATATTATTATTCATATTTTCTATGTACTTTTTTTTCTGTTCACTTTGAAAATGTTTGTATTCTTACATACACACAGGCATGCACTTTTCCTCAGCACCTGGCCTTGCACACATTGTTCATGCACACATACATGCTAACACTGTCACATTCATGCACCACACCATGCCTTTCTCGCTTGTTTTTCATGTTCCCTGCACTCTTGTAGATACAACTCACCTCTGTAAAAGCCTAGGTCAGGCCCATATACATAGAGAAAATTGTTTGTCCCTTACAACACGCCAACATGTCACACTTTTGCTCTTGCACATTCCAAGGCATTTAATACCTCATGCATTGGCTGCATATCCAGCACTGCCTTAAGCACTGGCATATTCAACATTGTACACTGTAATTAATGCACTAGCTCACTGCCTTGTGAGCCTTTATGCACACATGTACATGCAACTCTATTATGCCTCTACTGCCTTGTTTTTCAACATGTCTGTGCCAGCTTAGCTCAGCTCTTTTCCTAACTTGATGCACGTCAGATGTTCACATGATCTGCACTCATGTTTAGACATAGTTTCCCTCTGTTAGACCCCTGTTTGGTTACGTAATGAATGGAGAAAATTACCTGTCTCATGCATCACTCCAGCATGCTCCACTGTCGTTCTTGCTAACCTCAACAATTAACCACGACAACAATATCAGACACGTTTCACTTCAGAAAAACCTTCAAGGCATTTTCACACACTGCAATCTTGCAGGAAGAGCCTCGGTATCCTGGATTGCAAATACACTCACTCGCTAACCTGAGTTCATTTTATACTGAATTTTGATACGTTCACCTGCACTCGTGTATACGTCCTCACACGCACATAGGTGTTAACTCATTTTCCGTACTGCCCAGTCACTGACTGCACATTCTGGCACAAAAAGCGACACTGCTATTCAGACTCACTTGAATAAATATCTATCCCATATACACTTCCCTGAACCTCTCTCCTGATTTGCAAAATTTTTCTTCAACCATGCATTTCTTTCTCTTCCTCGATTGTTTGTTTCCTTTTCTTGTAACCTCTCTGGAGAGAGAGTGATGTAGTGGCTTCATACAGGCATAGCGTGGACTTGATCCTAGATCACCAAATTTCACTTAACAGTTCAACAGCATTTTCTCACGGTGAAACAATAGTTTTTCTGTGAATGATAGCAGTTACATTTGCCAGATGCTTTTGCTAAGCAGAATAATGTCTTTACCACTTGACCCTTCTAACCTCTTCTAGGCCACCAAAAGCTAGAACAGAGATAACAAACCCCAACAAAATCGATTGTTCCAGCAATATGTTTATCCTACTGGCTGGTTTTGGATAGTTATAAAAGCAAGACCTCCACAAGCCAAAGTCAGTTAGTGAGAGTGACGGACAGAGAGGTGGCTGACTGGCTCAAGCAAAATGCTGTCTCGACTGAGGTAACTTCACAGTGTGACAACTATGGAATTAACCAATGTAGGAGCTGCCTCGTCCTACACTCTCTTGCTTTCACTGACTCACTTTCTTTTCTCTCTAACATTACCATATCTCTCTATATATACTACTATGAGATTGTGTACACACATACTGGCTGAAATTAACTCTTTTTACCTCGCATGCTTTTCCATTTACTAATTATACATACCAACCCATCGTGGTTTTGGATATATACAAAGTAACGGTAAATAAATGTTTCTTTACAACATTGATCACTGTTCTTCTTCCATCTTGCTTACTGGCAACCAACACCTTTACTACATTAGTTACAAAATGGTAACTCACCAATGAAGAACTAACCGTTACACATACATATGTATACATGTATACATACACGTGTATACATAAAGGCAAACACACAAAGTCACACAGATACATGCACTAGCGTACTTGCAGGCATGTACATATCCACCCATATATCAAAGTTTATTGCCTCCTTTAACATTTACTCTCCTCTTTCTTTTACTTTTCATATTTTCAGAATGCTGAAGTTGATTCAGAGACTGCTAAGAAGTTCCAAGATGAGGTGGGAATTCCAATGAAAGTAATGTTTGGAGTTAAATATGGTCTCCTAAGTCTTGGCGGTTTCCTAGTACTTTTGGCTCTGTTGCTACTGATGCGTAATGCAATTGTATCTGAAACTAAGGTACTGTCATATTTTTGGTTAAATTATGCATTTTCTGTTAATTTGTATGAGAATAATAATAATAATAATAATAATAATAATAATTATTATTATTATTATTATTATTATTATTATTATTATTATTATTATTATCATTATGAAAAAGCAAAAAACAAAACAAAGGAATAGTTTTTATTATTAATATTATTATATTGATTTTAAAATCCCTCTTAGAGTCTATGCTAACTTTCTTCTTTATAAAGTCAATAAAATAAAATAAAGGTCAAGAACCAGATATTGATTTGCACGCTAACGATCTATCATGGCGACTGATAGATCTCGACTTTTCTCTCCTCGTTTCTCCTTTTTTCTCTCTTTGTTTCTCTCCTTTTTTTTTTCTGTGTCCCTTTCTGTAGAAGAGCGTAGGCTCGAAATGTAAACGACTTTTTCTATTCCTGAGCATTATACTTATACATCTATTTGTTTTGTACACCACCTATCTTCGTCTTTTGTTTTTTTTGTAAACTCTCCCTATATATATATATATATATATATATATATATATATATATATATATGGGGGGGGGGTGTTCTGTGTGTATACATGTACATTCCCCACTTATTCTTTAACTGTTTGTATGAAACATCTTGTATATATGGGCTGCCCATGTGACCAATAAAAGAAAGGATTATTAATATTATTAGGTTCTAGTAGCAGCATAGAAATGTCAAGTTCCTCACTATTTGTCACCACCTCATCCTTTCCTCTACAAAATTGTTGAATGTAACAAATGATTTTTTTTCTTTATTTTTCTGTTTTTAAATTAATTGATGACAAAATGGTTTCTAAACATTTCTTTTTCTGTTTCAGCGACATGGTTACGAAAGCATATAAGCATAACATTAGTGGACAACTGAGTGCTTGGGGTTAAATTTTTTTTTCCAACCAATTTTCCCCTTTTACCAATTTATTCAAAAAAAGTCTCCAGTTCAAGTCACAACTTTAATGACTCTATTACAAGACAGTTGAATGGTTTAAAAAAAGAACATGTTGTTGTTGTTATGATTATTCTTATTACTATTATTATTATTATTATTATTATGATACAGGTGGCAAGCTGACAGAATTGTTAGCATGCTGGACGAAATGCTTAGCGGTATTTCGCCTGTTGCTACATTCTAAGTTCAAATTCCACCGAGGTCAACTTTGCCTTTCATCCTTTCAGGGTCAATAAATTAATTACCAGTTGAGCACTGAGGTCGATGTGATCGACTGTCCCCCTCCCCTCAAAATCCAGGCTGTGTGCCTATAGTAGAAATTATTATTATTATTATTATTATTATTATTATTATTATTATTATTATTATTATCAAGGCACCAAGCTGTCAGAATTGTTAGCATACCAGACAAAAATCCTTAGCAGTATTTTTTCCAGCTTTATGTTTTGAGTTCAAAATACCACTGAGATTGACTTTGCTTTTCATTTTGTCAGGGGTAATAAAATAAGTACCAGTTGAGCACTGGGGTTGATATAATTGACTTCCCCTCCCCTCAAATTGCTGGCCTTGGCTAAACAAAATTACAAATGTGTTCTGAATTTGAATTTTGCTAGGGTTAACTTCACCTTTCATTCTTCTGGGGCTATCAGAATAAGAACAATTATTAGACCAGGCTTGATATAACCTACTGCTGATGCAACAAAATTGATATGCTCTTTTCAAGAGTTGTGCTCTTGAGCCAGTTATTATTATTATTAAGCTGGCAAAATTGTTAGCATGCTGGACAAAATGCTTAACAGCATTTTGTCTGTATATACTTTCTGAATTCAAATTCACTGAGGTTGACTTTGCTTTTCATCCTTTCAGGGTCGATAAAATAAGTACCATTTGAGCACTGAGTTTGATGTAATTGACTAGTCCTCTTTCCCTCAAATTTCAGGCTTTGTGCCTGTAGTAGAAAGGATTTTTATTATTATTAAGGCAGCAACATCTGTCTTTATGTTCTGAGTTCAAATTCCATCAAGGTTGATTTTGACTTTCATTCTCTCAGGGTTAATAAAATAAGTACCAGTTGAGCACAGGAGTCGATGTAGTTGACTTCCCTTCCCCTAAAAAAACCCCAGACCTTGTGCCTTTGATCAAAAGGATTATTATTATCAATCATCATCATCATCATTATTATTGTCTTCATCATCATCATCATTATCATCAGTCTGATAGCAGTAACAGTAGAACACAGGACAAAATATTTTGCAGTATTTAATTATGTCTCCTTATATCTCAAATTCAAATCCTGCCAGGGTTGACTTTGCCCTTTCATTACTCATTTCTATGCTTTGTCTTTTCTGTAATCTTAGCCCAAGCACTACTGAAGTCTACTTTGACTTTGATTTCTCTACAATTAATTTTATTTTACAAACTTCCTACCAGAAACTTTTGGCTCTTTGCATCTTGAAGTCAATCAATTTCATAAGATTTAGAAGGACAAGAAAGCATTGTACAATAGAACAAGTAATCAGCCTTTGCTGAGTGGAATCTATGACTTGGTTTTGATTCTCAGTTTCTGCTAGTTAACTTTATTTATACAACTGGTGTTAATGTTTGCCTTAAAAAAAAGACAATGAATGTCATACAATTTTATTCCCCTTCCCTATTAAAGTTGTGGTTTTGAGTGAATCTGGAGAAATTGTTGAAAAATTATAGTAATTGTGCAATACATATATAATTTATATAAAAATCAAATTTATTATTATATCAATCACTTAATCAATGTTTTATTTATCCCTGGTAAGCATTGTAGAGCAAGAAATAAGGTCCCAGGCTGCTGAGTACCACATTATATGGGCTATGGGTCAGCATAAACAGTAAGGTATTGGACAAAGTGCTTTGCAGTATTTAGCTTCATCTCTTTTCATTCTGTTCCAAGTCGAGACAAGAAATACTAGTTAAGTATTAGGGTCCATTTATAGCCTTGCCCTAAAATTTGTGCTTATGGTAAATTTCAAAATTCTCTTCATTATTATTTAGGTGAGGAATAGCAAAACCTATGGAATAACAAACAAAATGCTCTGCAGTACTTAACTTCATTCCTTTACATTCTAAGTTCAAATCCTGCTCGGTTCAATTTTGCCTTTCATCAATCTCAGGTTGATAAAATAAAATACCAGCCACTTATTGAGGCTGATTTAATTAACTAACTAACCCCCTCCCGCTTAAATTTTTGGCCTTGTGCCCATATAAGAAGTGATTATAATTATTTTGTTATAGTTTCATTAATTTATTTTCAGATATAGTGCCTGGTGCTCTGTATTTTCTATTGAAATTAACTAATTACCTTTATATCAATAAAATTTTATGAAATCTTTTAAACTATTTCTTGTTTATATATTTTATTTTCTCTTTTAAAACATCCATCATCATCATCATCATCATACATCTGTTTTTTCATGCTGGCATCAGTGCATTTGTCTTGCATCATCTCAACAATGTTTCAGTCTCTCCTCATCTACCACGCCCAGAGGAAAAGAGAAGCATCCAACTTTGTTGTTGTTTTGTGTGTGTATGTATGTGTGTTAAAAACAAAAGGAAGAAAATACTTTGAGAACTTTAACATGAACAAAAAAGAGAAATTTACATTTTTATGAAACATGCTACCAGTTTCAGTCATTTTAAAAACAATTTGGTCATGCTGTAAGTGAAGGGAAAATAAATTGAAAATTCTAAGAGTTCATGTATTTTTTCTAACTAAAGTCACATAGTGCTAATTGTTGTTTCCTAGTGATTGTTGCTGGATCACAGTACTAGTAACAGCAATAGCTTTAGCAGTGGCTATATATATATATATATATATATATATATATATACCAGTGGGCAAGCTAGATGTAGTAGATAGCTTCCATTATCTAGGTGACCAAGTTAGTAGTGGAAGTGGATGCTCCAAGAGCATAGTCATGAGAATAAAATTAAGATGGATAAAGTTCAGAGCACTCCTACCCCTGCTGACAACAAAGGGCCTCTCTCTCAGAGTTGATGCTTGTGTGCGAACAGCTTTGCTACATGGCAGTGAAACATGGGCTCTGACAGCCAAGGAAATGTGTAGGCTTGAAAGAAATGAAGCCAGTATGCTTCGCTGGATGTGCAATGTCAGTGTGCATGTTTGACAGAGTGTAAGCATCTTGGGAGAAAAGTTAGGCATAAAAGGCATCAGATATGGTGTGCAAGAGAGACGACTGCGCTGTTATGGTCATGTGATACATATGGATAAGGACAGCTGTGTAAAGAAGTGCCAATCTCTAACTGTGGAGGGAACCTGTGGTAAAGGTAAACCCAGGAAGACATGGAACATGGTGGTGAAACATGACCTTTGAACTTTGAGTCTCACAGAGGCAATGACTAGTGACCAAGACCTTTGACAATGTGCTGTACTTGGTAGGATTCATCTAGCCAAGTGCATCTGTGCTGGTGGCATGTAAAGAACACCTCATGGAGACAAAGTGGCTGAGTTCCTTTCAAGCATTGGGCCTCACGAAGGCAAAGTGGCTGAGTTCCTTTCAGATGTTGGGCCTCATGGAGGCAATGACCGAGACCTTTGACATTATGTCGTGCTTGAGAAGAAGACTCATCAGGCCAAGCAAAATCAATGTCATGGCAAATACCAGTGTCTTGCAAATGACACGTAAAAACACTCATTACACTCTCAAAGTGGTTGGCATTAGGAAGGGCATCCAGTCATAGAACACCCTGCCAAATCAGACTGGAGTCTGGTGCAGCCTTCCAGCATGCCAGCCTGGTCGAACTGTCTAACCCGTGCTGGCATGGCAACAGATGTTAAATGATGATGATGATGATGATGTATGTATAATCAAAGCAACAGAAGCAGTATAAATACCAAAAGTTAAACTTTATCACCACTAAAAAGTGGATGCTGTATTAGAACACACAATATTGCAATATTTACTATTTCCTTTATGACAGTACATACTTTTTCTTGTCTGTCCCAAACAACAATATTCGGCATGTTATGCTTACACTTGACAGACGTTCTAATGGGAATGTTCTACCAGTATTCTTTGAGTTGATGTCTGTGTTCAATAACAGGGTGATCCTTTATGTTTATTCCATATGTATGTACATATATATATATATATATATGACATGTTAAATCATGCCGGTGACACGTTAAATGCCAGCGCCACCTGACTGGCGTCCGTGTCAGTGACATGTAAAAGCACCAACCAATCGTGGCCGTTTGCCAGCCTCCTCTGGCCCCTGTGCTGGTGGCACGTAAAAAGCACCCACTACACTCACTGAGTGGTTGGTGTTAGGAAGGGCATCCAGCTGTAGAAACACTGCCAGATCAGACTGGAGCCTGGTGCAGCCTCCTGGCTTCCCAGACCCCAGTGGAACCACCCAACCCATGCTAGCATGGAAAACGGACGTTAAACGATGATGATGATGATGATGATATATATTAATGCTTGTTTTTATTTGAGTTACATTAGACAGAAAGATTATTCAATAATTTTTGTAGAGTACCCATTTACAAGAATAGTGTTGACATTAACTTCAAAGTTTCAGCTTGTTTAACCTACATTGGACAGTTCAATGAAAGCTAAGCAGACTAAACTGCTAGACTATTCTTGTAAAAGAATAATATATACGTGTGTGTATGTTGTGCTTCCATTGTCTTGATAAGTGTGCACTAATTGTAAACACAAAAATCACTGTTACACAAAAAGAGTATTTTTTATTTTTACAATCATCATTGAATGATTGTTGGCCAGCCATTGAACTGTTCACTGTTTGAAGGTCAAGAAGAAATATCTTTCTTGTAAACATTTGAATTTGGTGACAGGAGGAGCATCTGACTGAGAAAACTCTGCTTCAACAACTGTGCAACTGATGCAAGTATGAAAAAGTGGGCATTAAAATGATGGTTATGATATACATATGTACAGTGTGTATGGGCTAAATTTGACAGTTTGCATAAAATGTAAAATAAAACACAATATCCCATCCAAAAATAAAGGTATTTTAAAAAATCGAAAGATATCAACTGGGTGACAATAGTTTACTCAAAATAGCTGCACTCAGCATCCACCAAGGCCTCAAGATGCATCCAGAACCTGTAGCATGCAATCCTTACTGTGTCCTTGGCAAGATCTTGGCCTTCAGTTCAGTCTTTGTGTTGCAGGTAGAGTAGTTATTTTCTTTCTCAACTATGCCCCACACATAGTAAAACATGGAATTACAATCAGGGGAATTAGGAGGCTAGGAATTGGGGCTGCTGAAGTCATAGAAATTCTCCAATAACTATTTCTAACTTATCCAGAGCTATGGCAAGGGGCCAAATCCTGCCAGCACATAAATGGCCTTCCAAGAGCAACCCTCTCAAGCCAGAATTTGACCACTATCTCTAGCAGTTCCACATAGCCATCAGAATTTAGCCAAAGGCTCTGTTTAATGATGTGGGGCAGCAATACTAGCCTCAGTGGAGACACATACAAAGACCATCACAGTTTGGGGAAACTTGGTTTTCATGATGTCCATGTCCCATCTTACAGCCTTTACAGTGTTCACAGAGCTTTGAGCAGCAGCCACCTGACATGAATCATCATGATACAGGTAACTCTTTTCCAATATTCAAATAACTCCCGGTTCTTCTTGTCAGCTACCTTTTTCCCAGCTACAAGCTCAATCTTCATGCTCTCCACTTCCATTGACTGTTTACCAATACATCAAGCTGTTCCCGAAAAAAGGAAACATAAAGAATTATATTTAGCCCAAACACTGTGTGTGTGTGTGTGTGTGTGTGGTGTGTGTGTGTGTGTGTGTGTGTATGTGTGTGTGTGTGTGCATACATAGATATGTTCTTAACTGACCAACAAATTCTTATAACCAACTTTCAAATGGAGAATCATGTTTTAAGTCTTTGAATTCTAAAGGGAGGGTGGCCATAGAAGAAAAAAGATATCAAGTGCTTCATTTGGTTAACTACATCATGTGATTATGGTTGCTCTCAAACAACAGCAACCATAATTAATCAAAATCTGGAAGAAATTTAAACAAGTTAAAACAGAGTAAGAAGGATTACAATCAACCAAACAGAGAATGAAAAATTCAGGAGAGAACATATGGCTGACTGAATAAGGTCCTGGACAAATCAAGGGGTCAGAAGTTTATACTCTCACTGGTACTGCATTGTGTTGCTGACTGAAATACTTAACTTTCAAATAACCCAGTCTAATTAACTGTAAATAGATAGCCACAAAATAGGAACAAATCACTGGTTGTAATTTCCATGCAGTTGGTTGACTTGTTAGAAATAAATCAACTCTTACTCAAATTGCACCCTATAATAGAGTAGTTCCTTATATACGAAAAAGAATGGATGGTCACAGCTAAAGCATCTTTGATCACAGGTCAGCTCAATGAGGGTTGACTTGAGACTAATTTTATAGTAATGCTAACAATAACCAGAATAGTTCTGGTCAGTGGTAGTCAATTGTTTATTAGGTTGCAGCTATTTTTATTGATCAACAATGCTGTGGATAAAGCTAAAAATGGTGATAGGCCTGATTTACCCATATTATACTACAATAAGGGACATTGCCCTTTCTTTTATGTTTTTACTGGTTTCAGTCATTTGACTGTGATTATTCATTAGTTAAGGGACTGAAGAGATTGACAGTTCACATATTGTACAGATGGTGATATGCTTTGGTAATGATGACCAAACTAACTTTTAACTATTTCTCCCTGGTCTACTCCACCCGGATGTAAATAAAATGCAGTGAGATTGAACTTAGCATTGTACACATGGGGCACTGTAAGAGTAACAAGCATCTTGTTATCTCTGTGTGCTAAGTTCAAGTCTACTGTGTGGCACTTTGTTTTCTACTGTAGCACTAGGTCAACCAAAGTCTTGCGAGGAAATTTGGCTGAGGGAAGCTAAAAGAAGCTTGTATATGTATATATATCATTTAATGCACACAGTGTTTAAATGATATTTATTTCTCACTGGATGGGGTACTTTATTTATTGATCCTACCTATAATCGAACAATAAACTATATATATATATATATATATATATATATATTACACAAGAATATCAAATTCCTCCCATGTGGCACGCTTGAACAATTGTGGAAATTTCTTCATATGAAATCATTGGTTGCCTTGTTAACCCACAAATAAAGTGTGTGTGTGTGTACATATAGAAATATATTAAAGGGAGAATTTATTCTCCTATGACATACACTGCAGTGACTAGCATATTTTGCATCTGAATCTGCTTAGGCATGTTTAGATCTTGCTGTATACTGTAAAAATAACAATTTTTTTCATTGGTTGACAAATATAAGAATCAATCAGAAAATTTGTTCACTGAAAGTTTAAACAAAGCCAGGGGCTTTATGTAGGCTCAAGATTCTAGCTGTTTCAAGCTGATAAAACACATATTGAAACACCAGTGTCCCAAAATGTCATGTGCCAACATGCTGAATGTGTTGAATACACTGTTGTTGTAAAAGGGAGAGATTATTAATAGGCACAGGTGTGGCTGAGTAGTAAGATGATTGCTTCCCAACCACATGGTTTGAGGTTCAGTCTCACTGCTTAGCACTTTGGGTATGTAACTTCTACTCTAGTCTTCTACTTGAGTGGTTTTGGTAGAAAGAAATTGAAAGAAGCCCATCATATATATATATATATATATATGTATATATCTGTGTGTGTGTGTCTTTGTATTTGTCCTCCCCATCACTGCTTTACAACAGGTGTTGGTGTGTTTATATCCCCATAACTTAGTGGTTCAGCAACAGAAACTGATAGAATAAGTACTAGGGTTAAGAAATGAGTCCTGGACCAAGGTGGTGTTCCAGCATGGCCGCAGTCAAATGACTGAAACAAATAAAAGAATATATGTGTTTGTGTGCGCGCGTGCATGCATACGTGACTGTCTCCTTACCATACCATCACATGATAGCTCTTAGCGGGAGTCATTGTCTTACCAGTGGTCTTCTTTGTTTCCAATCATCAGTCAAAATGTGTCTGGCCATTGGGAAATATTTTCCTTGGAAACAGGTAAGTATTGAAGACAAGAAGGACATCTGGCTATAGAAAATCTTTACTTCACTTCATACTCTTGCTTGATGAGGCTGGGGTCATTTCAGGTTAGTGGTCCCAGAAACATCATCATGTATAGAGCCAACCAAGTCCACCAGTGCTCTCCATTGCTGGCAGTCCCATGCTAGCCCATCTGCATCATCCATGGTGACAATGAGCCTCTGGAGATCTTTCCCAATCATATCTGGCCATTTGGTGTGGGGTCTGCCATGAAGCATCTTCCAGCCTGCAGCTGTTGCATCGAACGAGAGTAAAGCTCTGCTAGAATGATCTAGAAGACAAAGTTCTTTGTTGGAAACACAAAGGTACTATATAATGTTCTCAATGGTTCTCAGGATTCTGCAATCAAAGCCATTGATCCTCTTTGCCAGGGTCTTTGAGAAAGGTCATGTTTCTGCTCCATAGAAGAGAATGGAGAGGGTCGATGTGTTGTAGATGTGGAGCTTCATCTTCCATGAGACAGAGCAGTGGCATCAAAGGGGCTTCCATAAGGAGTACATGAACCTGGTAGCCAGACCACATCTGTGGTTGTCTCCAGGGTCAGGTGTCCATTGTTGGTGACTGTGGAGGTCAGGTAGATGAAGGAGCAGACAAACTCTAAGACATCAGGGCCAATATTGAGAGGGGGAAGGTCCAAGCCATGTCCAACATGCATCAGCTTCGTCTTTGCCCAGCTCACCTGAAAGCCAAGCTTTGCCAATTCTCTTTATATGGTCAGTATGTCCCTGAACTGGTTGAGTTGCTGATGATGATATAAGGTACTATTGGTCAACCTGAGGCTAGAGCAGAAAATACTTGCTGAAAGTGCCAATCAGTAGGAATGAACTCAACTCCACATAGTTGAAAATTTCATGACCATAACCATGTATGTGTGAAAAGACATTCTAAGTCTTTGCATGTCACCAAATGGGCAAAATAGTGATGATGTTTATTTTCTGTATGGACATTATAACTGGTTGTTCTGAATTTTCAAAACTAATGAAATAGATAATCCCTCATTTGAAAAAACAGGTAAAAATTGGCAACAGGAAAGGTGTCCAGAAGTAAAATGCTGCCAGAAATATGCTCCTGTCCAATTCATGCTACCTTTGAAAAACAGATGTTAAATGAATAAATGAATGTAGACAAATGTAATAAAATGCCATTTCTGTCACTTCACTACTGCTCTTACAATAATGCTAATAATAATTCCTTCTTATTTGAACCAGGAATTTTTAGAGGAGGGGGGAAAGTTGATTACATTGACCCAGTACAAAACAGGGGCTTTTTCATATCAATCCCAGAGGGATGAAAGGCCAAGTTGATCCTGGTGGTATTTGAAGTCAGAGCATAAACAGCCTGAAGAAATGCTGCTTAGCATTTTGTCCAATGCTCTAAAGATTTTGTAAACTTTTCACCTCAGTAATAATAGTTTCTAACATAGGTACATCAGAAATTTGTGGGGAACGGATAGTCAGGTATATCAATCCCAATGTTTGACTGGTATTTTACAATTCTGGATGGAAAGCAGGCAAAATTAAGCCCAATAGGATATGAACTAATAATGCAAAAGAACATAATTCAATACCACAAGGTATTTCTTCAGGTATTTAGCCAATTCATTGCCCTAATAATAATTGTTTTTAATTAAGACACAAGGTCAGCAATTTTGAAGGGAGAGCAGGGTTAGTTGATTATCTTGGCCACCATGCTAAAATTGGGTTTTTTTCTATCGATGCCAGAGGGATAAAAGGTGAAACTGACCTTAATGGTATTTGAACTCAAAATATAAAAGAGTAGAAACAAATGATGCAAAGCATTTTTTCTGATGCTCTACCACTGTTTAAAAAACAAAGTTGACTTTGGTACGATTTGAACTTGGAAAGCAAAACACTGGAACATGTACCACAAGGTATTTTGCCCAATACTCCAGTAATTCTGCCAATCACTCTCCTATTAAGTAATGATTTCTGATTTAGGCACAAGGCCAGCAACTATTTAGAAGAGGGACTAGACTATTAAATTAACTCTTTCAGACCTGAGTGCATGTCTAACTTTACCCTCCACCTGGGCCCTTGAGCAAAAAAATAAATAGTTGCATACACATCTCAAGTGTAATGGTTGCAGACAAACTAATGGACAGAATCACACACAAAAAAAAAATAATAATAATTTAAAATTACAATAGGCCTATCTCTCAACCACAGAATTTGTTCACCCTAAATGCTACTTTTTCCACATTTTAACTGGTTTCATTGTCCAAATCACTTTCACTGTCTGCATAAGGGTAAACTTGTTGAAATTCTTGCTCATACTCATTGCAAGAATAAATATCATCAATAATTTTAACTGTAAAAAGTCTAGACTTTGCTTGTTTACCAGACTAAGTGCTAGGTTCATCACATGCTTATTTCATTGCAAAAAAAAAAAAAAAAATCTGATTTTTCAATTATGAAAAGAAGTAAACAGCTGCTGTGGGGGAACATCATTAACAATGAGTCATTAACACACTTGTCTACAAAGCTGCAATGGGATTGGTTGTCTAATTTTAGTATTTTATCTTCTTTTTCTATTTGTTGTTAATTACCACTGTAATGGGAATCTGGCAGAGATGACGAGATGTTATCAAAAAGTTCCATGGAAGTGATTTTCAGTAAGCAAGTTGACCTGTGATTCATTCATGATCTTGACAACAGTTTTAAAACAGTAACCTTTGAGCTACATTTTCATCTTGGGGAAGAGATAGAAGTCTGCAGGTGCTAAATCTGGTGAATAAGGTGAGTGCAGAAGCAATACCATGCTGTTTTTGGCAAGAAACTCAGGAGTGAGGAGAGCTCAGTGACAGGGTGCTTTGTCATCATGAAGAAGAATCCAATTCTTTGTGCTCCACAGATTCAGTCGCTTACGCCAAATGTCCTCCCCTCCCTCAAACACTTCAAAACATCGATTGTCCTCCAATGATCATCATGCACAAACCGATGAATTTTCTTCACATATCAGTGGGCAAAGCTTGTAGCAGGTCTACCAGGAATGTTCTTCCACTTTTCAAGCACCTGTGCTACTAAAAACATTGCATACAACCCATTGCCTCAATGACTCTGTAGCAAACTTCCCAAGTTTAAGGCAAAATTTCACATTGGCTTTTTGTTCTAATTTCCTGTCTACGACAAAAATCACAGACTACAGCTTACATGTGATCACAAAAACACAAATTTCACAACTTGTAATGTAAATACAGTAATGTCACTCGGCACACTGCCACTGCTAGCTCTCACTGTGCACACAACAGTGTGCTGCCATCTACTGGTGCACTACAGAACTAGTCCAGGAACTTTTTGATACCACCTCATGTGTTTAGGCCATTCTCACTATAGCAGGAATAAGATGCAACAGGGTTAACCAAGTAATGGACTGATATGTTATTTTATCAATCCCAGACGGATGAAAAACAGAGTTGGCCTTGTCAGGATTTGAACTCACAATGTAAAGAGACAGAAGAAGCCCTCTCAAGATACCTTTTTTTTTCTGATGCTCTAACAATTCTGCTAAACCAAAAGACCTGAAATTTCAGGGAGTAGATTAATCAGTTATATCAAATCAGTACTTGACTAGTGCTTTATTTTACTGGTCCTAGAGAGACAAAAGGCAAAAGTTGACTTTGGCAGGATTTGAACTCAGAACATAAGGGACCAAAAGAAATACAGTAAGATATTTCCTCTAACACTTTAATGATTTTGCCATCCCACCACTTTAAAAAAAAAGATTAATGCAAGAAAATAACAATGAATTGTAAAATAATGATAAAGACAAAGTGTGAATATACTGACAAACCAACTTTATTTGTTAGTCCTTTTATTAATCTTAAATAACAATAAATATTAACAAAAGATAAGTTAATGGAAAGTATAAAAGAATGGAATGTGTTCAGTTGGAACACAGATTACGCAGAAGTTGGAGGTTTGATTAAGTGAAAGAAGTTAGTGGAAGAATTAGACAGGTATGTTAATTATCATTAATAAAATGTGAAGTAATGTTAATTATTTTCACAATAAGTGAGTATGGTTGAGTTGAGACAAGTGATACCTCTCTCACTTGTAATAATTTAGGTAAATTGCATCAATAAACCTCCTACGATTACCAAATTATGGAAAAAAAAAAAGAGCAACGACTCTGTAATTTATCCTACAAAATTTAATTACAATAAGAGGAAGACCTGGAAGAAGAAACAAACAGATGTTATTGTCTTGAATGTGGCCCAATCCCATTTCCCAGTTTTCAGCAATGCAACAGTGCTAATAACGTTACCCATTCTGCCAAGCAATAATAAAAATGATTTCAACTTTTGGCACAAGGCCAGCAAGTTCAGGGGAGAGGGGTAAGTCGATTACATTGACTTCCAGTATCCAACTAGTACTTATTTTATTGATCCTGAAAGGATGAACGGTAAAGTCGACCCTGGTGGAATTTGAACTCAGAACATAAAGATGAACAAAATGCTACTAAGCATTTTGCCGGGCATACTAATGATTGTACCAGCTCATGACTTTAGTAATAGTAGTAGTAATAATCATTTCTACTAAAGGCACAAAGCCTGAAATTTTGGAGGGGACTAGTCAGTTACATCGAACCCAATGCTCAACTGGTACTTATTTTATCAACCCGAAAGGATGAAAGGCAAAGTCAACTTCGGCAGAATTTGAACTCAGAATGCAAAAACAGATGAAATGCCACTAAGTATTTTGCCCAGCATGCTAAACACTTTTGCCAGCTCGCCTTATTAATAATAATTATAATAAAAATGCTTTCTACTATAGGCACAAGGCCTGAAATTTTGAAGGAAGGGGCTAGTCAGTTAGATCAACCCTAGTACTAACTGTTAGTTATTTTATCAACCCTGAAAGTACGACAAGCAAAGCTGGCTCCAGCGACATTTGAACTCAGGATGTAAAGCCAGAAAAATTGCTGTATGCTGTCAACTCTGCCAGCTCACACCTCCATATAATGATGATGATGATGATGTTTTAAAAATTAATAATAATAATAATAATAATAATAATAAATAAATTAATAAATAATAATAATGGTTTTTTAAATGTTGATACCACATATGTTCAAAGCCATAAATTGTGGGATGAAGTGAGTTGATGACATCAACTCCAGTATGTGACTGACAACTTTATTTTATAGACCATGGAAGAATGAAAAAAAAAAACGGCTTTGTCGATCCTGGCATGATTTGAACTCAGAACAAAAAACGAATATTACTAAATAAATAAAAAAAAAAAGATACTCCACAGCATTTTGCCTTGTGTTCTTCTGATTCTGCCATTGACCATCTTTAACAGTAGTGATGATGATAATGATGATGATGCTGTTAATGTATGAGGGTAGGGAGTAGGGAAAAGGCAGACAAAAGAAAGAAAGAGCAAAAGAAAAAATATCAAGAGATAATAATAATAATAATAATAATAATAATAATAATAATAATAATAATAATAATAATGATAATAATAATAGTTAAGTAAAAATTAACAAAGATGTGTTATGCTCAAAATTTATCAAGATTTTCATAATCTTGAGTTGGAGGATTTTCAGACACATTCTTGGAAGCTGGTGGAGCAGTTACTGGTTCACTGCTAGTTTTTACTGAATGAAGTCTTTCTTTCTCAGTATTAGTTTTCTCTTCCTGTAAAAGACAGAAACATTGAGATTTTATTAAATGATTGAAATTTTCCTTTCTTCTTCTTTTTTTTTTTTTTGCAGTTGCTGTCATTCAGATATAAAACCCCTCACTCCTTCCACCTACATGCGGGAATTCATATGAATATAAAAAAATATTTCTTTCAATTTTTAATCCTAAAACTCCCACTCTTTTAGAAATGTTTTTTTAAAAATTAGAGTTTAAAATATGGACAGTCCGAATTTTTTTGCTTAAATCCCAGCAATGGAGCACCCTTGGGTGCATCATCATTTCATTAAATGTGTAAACGGGGAGAAAAATATTGAAAAACATCAACACATGTCAGAGTGACAAAGAAACAAAAAAGATATCAGGTGGTCATGAGATGTGCTAAAATAACAGCTAAATAGTCCCTAAATCACACAATTTTATTTTGCATAATCATATGAATTCCCATGTATAGAACACAAATTCACAAAAATTTTCTGAAAATTCCAAAAAGTAAAAAAGGTGAGGGGTTATATGCAATGCTTGAACCAGAATTCTGCCAAAATACCCATCAATAATATATTGGGATTGATAAAATTGATTGCACACTTTTTTCAAAACTTGAAATGTTAGGAATTATATATTATTAAATTCAGTGAAAACGATAGGCAGCGATTTGATCTCAAGACCTATGGTTTTACTGTTAGTTATCATTTTCATTTGGTAATACTCCTTCAACAGTACCAAGAGAAAAGACATGAACCCTCAATTTTTAAGTCAGTATGCTAGCATTCCTACTGACTCAGTAAACTTTGACCTGGGACAAGCACAGAAAACAGAATTTCTAATCACTTGACACATGCAGCCATATCTCCTACAAGCTATACTTAAACATATATACAAAAAGGAAGAGCATATCATATGTAATGTTGTCTGATTTGCAATATTTTTCTTCAGATATAAAAGATAGGAAGGTCATGGCTGGAATGCCTTTGATAACAGGTCTGCTAACCTGGGGTTAAATGACAACAACTCTACTACCTGTAACACTAAGCCAACAAGGTGACCTCTATGCAGTTGTTTGACTTCATGTTTGGAAAATTTATGTGTTGGTCAAGAATAAAATACTTCTGATCAGTCAGGACTGATTTGAGTCTAAACAACAAGACAAATGTAATGTGTTCTTGTTTAGTCCCAGCTCAAACTTGAATGAGAAAATGTATGATTAAAGGTGTTCCGGTTGTGAATAACCTCTTTTTATTTGTGTATCATAGTGTATATTGTTCAATGTAGGAAGGTATAATTTGAGGTTAATTTGGCTACTCTTTCTAGCAGGTCGAACTGTGGAGAGTCTCTCTCATTTTAGTTTTAGTGTGTGGCACAACAAACTTTGCAACAGGGTTGCCTAAGCTTGAACACTTGTGATCTACACATGTATATAAGCTGCCACTATGAAGAAAAAAAACAAAAAGTATATGGGTTGGGCTGTGATGAAATGGTTACTTACCTGTTCTTTGTAATATTCATCAATTGCATATTGGTATTTGGGGCTTGTGATACCAAAAAACCAAGCAAGTTTTTCACCGCACAAATCAGCAGCTGCAAGCAGAAATAAACAATCATCACCATCAACATTATTATTACTATTATCGTTAACATCAATATTCTACTCATCACCACCATACACATCAGCAGCAGCAGCAATCCCTTCATCAATATTCTACTAATTATCATCAACATTCTACTCATAAACATCATTACCATCAACAATACTCTACATCAGTGGTTCTGCAAATCTGGTAATCTGCAAAGGTAGTACTAGGAGTCCATGAACTAAACTTAAAATTGCATATATAATTATATATATATATAAATATAAGCAGTGGCAGACTGGGTCTAAAAATATTGGTTGTCAGGAGACTAAGGAGGCCCAATCACAACTACAATGCTACCATTTATTTATTTATTTTTTTGTTCAAAGTATTCTTTTCAATTTTCTACAAACATAGCCAGGCTGAAATAATGCATTCTTCTAGGAGTCAACAAAAAATTCTCAAACTTGAAGGGATAGGCCTCTTAGATACTAACATGGGCCCCTATATATGGATTCTAATGGCGCAGGGGCCCACTTGCCATCAGGCAAGCTGGCAACCTGCCCAGTCCACTACTGAATATATGGATAACTATATTAAAAGGGGTCTGTGGGAAAATTCATTTAAATAAAAGGGTTTGGAACCACTGTGAAAAAATTGGAAACCACTGCTCTACATCATTTTCATCATAAACATTATCATCATCCTTGCCACCATCAACTTTTGACATCAATTCAACCTCTTTATCATAGTCTACTCTCATCAACAGCCACCACTTTGCTTTTGTTATTACAATTAAACATGTTTCTCCTTTCCTTAATGAGATGCTGTACCTTTGTCCTTTGTCCAGAAAGTGGACGGTGTGTGTGTGAGTGTGTATGTATATATATATATCCTATCAATGTCATTGTGCCGTGTCTATTCTTGGTAAAAAATATTTCACTCAACCAGGTCCAGTTCAAGTAGCCATTAATAGGTACCATAGTGAAGTACGGCAAACTACCAAAAGCAGCAGTAAGATTATTGTAAACAAGTAATTCATTAGCTTACAGTGCTGAGTTCAATACTATCTATGGATTACTGGATTGAGAGAAGTATTTGTCACATGAAAGTCTTGTTTAAACCAATGTTATTAGCACTATACCAAAGTGAAACTAAAAATAAGAGGAAAGAGAATAACATATATGTTAGTGTATGGAACTAAATGATTTGCAATATTTACTTACAACTTTTTACTTTCTCAGCTCAAATCCTACTAAGGATGAATCTGTCCTTCTGATTAAATAGTCTAAATCAGAGGCTTCCAGCCATTTCTTTTTATCTATGGGACCCCTTTGATTTCTATTTTATTCTGGTGGACCCCCATAGCCATTCTATGATTAAAAACTAGTTTTATATAAACTTTCAAAATTCCTATTTTGTTTTGCGCACATTAATTTGTGTAGATTGAACTATGTAAAATGTTAGAGAAAGAAACCTAGCTGTATTTTGCTTTACATACCAATACATACATCTAAAGCAAAATTTTTTCAGGGACCCTCAAAATACTATTGCGGATCCCTGATTTATTATTTTGTGTAGAACCTGAAAAATATTATATGGACCCTCAAGGGCCGGCCAAATAAGAGAACCACTGGTCTAAATGTATCACAAGAGAGTCAAAGTAATATACTGGCATGGTATCAATACCTGCTCTTATAAATTGTGTAGCCTCAAACAAATCAATGAGCCTCTGCCTGAGCAGTGGAACTATTAGTAATAGCAGCCAAATGATCAAAGATTATTCAAATGAATGAATGTAGGTGGTCTAGTGGTTAAGTTATTTAGATCATGATAGTAAGACTACAGGTTCAATTGCTGGACTGTGTAATGCATTATGTCCTTGAGCAAGGCATTTCATTTTGTGTTATTTCACTCTATTCTGCCTCTCTCCTTTCACATCCTGGAGACTCTGCTGGTTCAAGGTTGAGGGAGGCGGGGACAAGAGGATGTTTGGTTGTGAGTACATAGGCACCTAAAATATTTCCCAAAAGGATGGTATGTGCTACCAAGTCATACATGTCTACAAGAGATGATTAGCTGTATTTTGTACTCAAACGAGAATAGTTACAAGAGCAACAACATGCATACCCTACCATCCAAACTCACTCACTCTCTCATTCTAGGTCTCAGAAACAGTAAAGAAATGGAAGCAATACAAACCATTAAAGGTTTTGGCAGAGACAAGTACCATATAGTACCAAATCCATGGCAGCCAATTGAGTGTACTCTGTAAGAGCAAATTCAGATCATTATATATACATAGATACATACAGAGTAATATATGAACACATTTTACATTTAAACAGACATGTATGAATGACATATATAAGCATAATTATTGAAGTATCAATATTGTATAGGGTTATAAATTAATAAATACAGATTCATAGCCATTTGTATTTTAGTCTTGCTGTGGAATAAAGCCCAATGTGGTTCTTTTTTAGTAGTTTGAAACAAGTTATAATGATAATTATATGATTATATATTATAAATATATACAAACATTAAATATGTACAAATTATATGCAAGTATAATTATCCCACAAACATCATTCTATATATTTTCTCACGATATCTACACAGACTACAATTAACTTCCCACTACCACTTTTAAATCAGTGGTTCTCAACCGGGGTCCATATAAGATTTTTAAGGGTCCACACAAGCAAAATAGTAAACTGGGGATCCACAGTGGTATCTAAGGGATCCATGCTTTAGATGCATTTACTGTGAGAAAAGGCTAGGTTTCTTTCTCTAACATTATACATAGTTCAAATTACACAAGTGAATGTGTGAAAAAAAAAAAGGAATTTTGAAAGAAGTATCTATAAAACTTGTTTTTAAACACTGAATGGCTATGGGGGTCCACAAGAATAGATTTGCAATCAAAAGGATCCTTAAGTAAAATATGGTTGAGAACCACTGTTTTAAATGGTTTCGTCAAGAGGAAGGAGCTGTGTGCTCAAGGCTGTTACACACAATAATCCTTGTAGAGGAGAAGGATATAATTTTAATTCAGACCTGATAGTAGTAGCAACTAAAGGATAACTCAATACTCCATAGTTCTCTGGTAAAGGAATTCAAGAGATTCAAGATTCAGAGAAGGGCTGGTCCCCTAGACAAGTTTCATATAGGCCAACGAGTGTGTGAATATACTTTGATGTCAAGTGAACCAGTCCCCTTGCCTAAAGGTTACATAGGCCCTGTATCTCAAGGATAAGCTCAGAAGATCAACAGACAAGCAGAATAAGCAGTAAATAAACTAGCAAAAGACAACAGGAAACCACTGTGCTATTGTTCCCTAGAATAATCTTGTATCTTCAAACAAGGTCATGAAGATCTATGAATGCTAACATATGTAGATTTGGCACAGTAAAAGAGAAAGAACAGACTAGTATATTATTGTCATTTATTTCAGTCACTGGAAGGATAAAAGGCTAAATCTACTTCCATCTCCAACCAGAACAGGTTTGAGCTCAGAACACTAACAAAGCTAAGTACCTAAGATTTATCTGATGCTGTTCTACTCAACCAGTTCTGCTAACTTTGCTATCGTTAATCTTAACCATCATCACCAAATCCAAAACTAGGTTTCTCTATATGGACATTCACTTGTCAAAAATAGCAGCCAAATTTTTTTCAAATTAACTATTTTCATTTTAAAAAGGAAGGAATCACACATCCAAGAGTATTTAGTCCTGAATACATTATAACTTAAATATGGGGGTTGGGGATGAAAGAAAGGTGACCTGTTTTTGTTTAAACACTTCTGATCATAAGTTAGGGATGACCTGAGGCTAAACACAACAAACCCTTCCACTAACATCAGAAAACAATATCCTCACCAAAACTATCATGAAATGATCATTGCCATTATTTTCACTACATCACTCTTGCTGCCTGCTTCTTCTCAAGATGACATTTTCTTTGACACAGATATGTATGTCAAACAGTCTCTTCCTAGCTCTACTACAACCACATTATCATTGCTGAGAAATGCGGGTGGGTATGCACAATATAATCAGATGCTTTAGCTGTGTGGTATACATGGGGTGTAACAAAAATTGTCTTTCACAAGTACAATCCCGCCTTCCCTCCCTCCCTCACATACACACACTCCAAAGTGATAGGATGAGCACAGAATATTGGAGAGGGAGGGGAATGGAATTCAAAGAACTCGAATTACTGCCAATTCCACAGCCACACAGTAGCAAGTGCGACAAGAGAGGAGCTTATGACTGCCTAAATTGTCAGAAGTGACAGTCAAATTCCCCTCAAATGCCAACTTTAAAGAAAAAAAAAACTGGATAGTCATAGCTGGAATGCCTTTGATTGCATATCTGCACAATTAGAGCTGACCAGATCGGGTGGGATGGAGGGGACTAAACAACAACAACTGTAATAAGGAAAGTTAAGCTACATATGTTTCTTTATCAAATCAGTAGGTATTCATAGGCCTGATGTTTTATTTCCAGTTTACAAAGAGGGTAACAGATGCCCCTACTTACCAAAAGAATGTAGGTTTACCACAGAAGAATTTGATCTCAGTGCTACAAGTCAACAAATTACTTGTCTATTTCACAGAGCTGTTACTACTTTGCAGTGAACTTAACCTACACAGTTGTGTGGACTATATTTTGACTGTGGTACCAACATAGAGCAGTGAACTACATCACACAGTGGCACCTATTTACAGTTGTGTGGACAGTGTCTCACTGTGAAGTCCTACATAGAGTAACAAACATACCACTCTGACAGCTACTATCAATTCCAATTTAATGATTCTGTACAAGTTCTACAGCCACACAACTACACTGCCATCAATTTTTATGTATGACTAGGTGTTTCATTCAGTATTTGGAATATTCCCAAGATCCAATAAACTTTAAATTAAACAAATTATTATAATTAAATTGAATGGCATTGTATTGAATGTGTAGACTATTTCTGTCAGATGCTAACTAAAAGACTTGCCGTTCTATTTCTCTAAATAGATACCTTAACCCTTTTGCCTTCAGATTACTCTCTCAAAAGCAATTCTTATTTATCCACATTGTTTTGAATTAATTATGCATTATCTTGTAGCTTTGAGACTTTGATGAGGTAACTGTTAAATTTTAGAATGATATTGTAGGGTTGGTGTAAGAGGCTAAACTTGGCCAGTTTGAGTATAAAACTGAGAAAATATTTTAGCCGGACACAGCTGGTTTGAATGCTAAAGAGTTATTAATGAATGACATTAATTATTCTTCTTGTCAGTTTGTCAGTTGAACAAATCAGATTATTACCAATACGTTGTAATACTAATCCTCATTAAATCAAATCAGGATTTTTAAACAAGTAAGAAACATTTTTTGTGCATAAATTCTACTTTAATTTTATGTATTCAGCAAAACTAAAACACAAATAACAAGTTTAAAATAATAAATCACATTCTCAATGTTAAACTTCCAAAACAAATTTACATTGTATTAGGGTTACATGTAGGAAAGTACATTTAATAAGTGCATCTGGGTTGCTTCATAAATTTGTGTAATGTAGTATTTAAGCATCAATTTTTTTAGGTGTGGTTTGAAATGAAATCAAAACTGAAGTGTCCACACAATCAAATATGCTACAGGGTAATTTTGGGATAAAGGTATTGTTGTCACATTTGTTAACATCAATATACAAAAAGGAGTGATTGGTAAGGAAAGATTATAGGTTTCTGGTACATCGAAGGCGCTAGTGGTTACTAGAAGTTCATTACTAAAAGCCATTTCATCTTGGGTTGCTTGTCTGAGTCATTATTCAATTCTGGATCACTGCAGAATGGGAGCCTCACTTGGGTTTTTATAAGGGCAGAAATGATGATGAGGTAGGCAATACTAATATTATTTCCCATAGCTAAGCTGTTTTCTTCTTGACGTAACCTTCTATCAGTTAGCAGGTAAAATAATAGTAGAACCATTGCTTTCATGTCAAATAGTGAATGAAAAAGTGGCATGTACTGACAGTAGAAACTATCAGTAACAGCAGAAGAGCATGGACAACACCAAAAGAAATGATGAAATCAGGTTTAAAGATATCAAACTTCACAGACGAGATGGTACTATCTCAAGATAAATAGAAATCTGCCAAAACACAACCAAGCAAAAAATGAAGATAGCAATATGCTTTATTTTTTAAAATCTCTTTATCTTTAAACTTTTGCAGGAAGATGACAGATATTCAATTTGCCAGCAAGTGAGATAATGATCTGTTTGATTTCGTGAAAGGGAAAACAAGAACTTTTATTTATTACTTTAATTCATTTTAACCTATAAAATTAATCATACAAATGTTTAAGTTCAATTATTTCAAACGACATAGCTCCAATATGAATAGAGAATAGTTTTGTTCCATCTTCCTCCTTCCTAGATGAGCTCCATCATGGTACAAATTAGCATTTATTTATCAAATATAAAAGTATGTTACCTGAAAAACCTGACCTTTAGAATTATAGCTTTTAGAACAATTCTAATAGGAAGATTTTAATATTTCCAGTTAATGCTTTGCCAGTCCAAATACCCAAGGTGATCAAACTGTGGTCTTTGAGCCACATATGAGTGACATGTTATTGTAACTTCCAAATTTATTGTAGCTAACCTATTTTTTGCAGTTCAATATAAATAAAATGAAGATTTTAAAAATGCTTCAAGTTTTGTAATTGTTCACTAGAGTCCACTGCATTGGAATATAAGTTCAATGTTTATTATGACAATTATGACTTGTGGATTTCAAATAACTAAAGTTTATATGTGGCTCTTACGTAAACGCTCTTATATCAGTCCACCTTGAACCAACTCTCTTTCTGTGAAACAAAACTGCCTGTTTATAAATGTTTGTATTTAATACAAATTTTCCATCATAATCTTATGTAAACCAACCTTGACAACCATTTAATGAAAAAAATTAGCTGTTTTATTAAATCTAACCCAAATTCTTGATTATTTTTCAAAGTTAATTGAAACACATTGCCATTTTATTTCAATAGAAATATGGTCATGAAAAGGTTAAGCAAGCCTTACTAATCTTATCATGCACTATTACTTCCAATGAGGACAGCTATTTCTTTAATTATGACAATCCACTTTGGGAAAATACCAACAAATATTTCTTTCAGATTTTGTGCTGGTTATTAGGGAAATAAAACTGAAAATGATTTTGATATTTTATATCAAACTGACTATTCTGGCAAAGATTTCATTCTTCCTTAAAATACATGTGTTTCAAAACATTGCTTCTGACCATCTGAGTACAGTATTCTAGCAAAAACATACTGGAATGATATTCTATTGTCTTCACCTGACAGGCAGGAAATGAATAGGCCTTAGAACACAAGAAAATGGGAGTTTTGACAGTGTTGTGCTTTCAATGTAGAATGGAAGTGAAATAAAGTAGTTACAATCCAAGAATCAAAAACTGTTTTACAAACATGGGTTACTGTGAGCTTACCTTCTACTTTATGACAAATGTGATAGGTTGGATAGATTTGCAAATTATAGAAACAAGTTTATATAAAGTGCAGTAAAACTTATTTTGGAATATGATTTACAAGAAAATTTTTTTAATCTTTTTTTAGTGTTGATATTTAAAGTTGGATAACATGTTTGAATGTTGTTTTTAAAGAACACTAAAGGAAGCTGAAACAAACTTCCCTGATTTCATGCTATCAAATTGGGGATTAGGTGTGTACCATGCAAATATTGCTTAAAAAGGTACAAATAGTTGGGTTTTCGATTTTGATTAAATGCAAGTATTTATAGAGTAACAAATGTTTTACATTATAAAAACTATTCTTCACAAAGAATTGATAAACTCTTAAAAGCTAATAATTTCTTCTGAAACATTTCATTATTTTTTCTTTTGAAGACTAACTGAAGTCTTTTGCAATCAATTATTTCAAATAAATAATCATAATTACATTTATAATTTTGTTTCTGAATGGATTATATTAACAAAAAAATTATTTTCTGCATGTAGAAATTATGAAAATGCTGAGATATACAGACAATAGCAATGATTCCAAGATGCATAAACAGGTAAAGAGTCAATAGGTTATCCGTTGATGCAAAGATATAAGGCTTTTAAACTTAGAAAACGACTAAACAACATTCATTATACAAATCCTGTTAAATGATATTAATATATTCATGTTAAAAATGATGAAATGATGATATTAAGAAAAACCCAATTGCGAGAATGATGTGCTGAAAGATTTTTCTACAACCATAGAAAGGTAATGCACCAAGAAGTAAGAGCATAGTCTGGTTTGAATGAATAAAACTCTTTTACTATGATGGCTGAATTTAATCAGTTTCAAGCAGAAGAGATAAAGAGAAAGAAATTAAGGCATGGCTGTGTGGTAAGAAGCTTGCTTCCCAACCACATGGGTCTGGGTTCAGTCCCACTGTGTAGGACCTTGGGCAAGTGTCTTCCACTATAGCTTCAGGCCAACAAAAGTCTTGTGAGTGGATTTGGTAAATGGAAACTGGAAAAAGCCCATTGTATATAATATATATATATGTATATATTTGTGTTTCTGTGTTTGTCATCCCCCCCATCGTTTGACAACCGATGTCAGTGTGTTTACACCCCCATAACTTAACAGTTCGGCAAAAAGGACTGATAGAATAAGTCCTGGGGTTGCTTTGTTCGACTAAAGGCAATGCTCCAGCATGGCCACAGTCAAATGATTGAAACAAGTAAAAGAATAAAAGAATAGAAACATGAGAGGTAAGAAGAGATTCCTGCTAAACTGAATTTATGTAACATGCTACTTTCTGAACACTAACTAGAGGAACTAAGCTGAAAGTGGGTTGGATGGTTCTGTAATTTCAGACTCTTGCAAGAACTGTTACAGCATGTTTTTACCACCCAAATGCTTATCTCTCCCACAACATTTCATGGTAGCACACAATGTACCAAATTTCTGCCTATATCAGACCACAAGATATGGAGTAAGATGCCATGTCTAGAGACATATACAACATTGATTTAAGTGGCAGGGTTTCAACTTAGATTACAGAACTTTAGATCATCATCATCATCGTTTAACGTTTGCTTTCCATGCAAGCATGGGTTGGACGATTTTGACTGAGGGCTGACGAACCAGATGGCTGTACCAGGCTCCAATCTTGATTTGGCAGAGTTTCTACAGCTGGATGCCCTTCCTAACACCAACCACTCCGAGAGTGTAGTGGGTACTTTTTACGTGCCACTGGCACAGAAGCCAGTTGGCTGCTCTGACAATGATCACGCTCGGATGGTGCTCTTGGCACCCTACTAGCACAGGCACAAGTGCCAGTAAGGTGACTCTGGTAACGATCACGCTTAAATGGTGCCCTTTAAGTGCCACTGGTACGGAAGCCGGTTAGTCGCTCTGTCAATGATCACGCTCATATGGTGCTCTTTGCAACCTGCTAGCACGGACACCAGTCATCGAATTTGATTTTGATTATGCTTTTGAATAAAACATTTTAAAAACCACCAATCATTATATTCAATAGACTCCATTCTATCCATACAAGCATGGAAAATGGATGTTAAAATGATGGTGATGATGATTGCCTGTATCTATAATGTTTTGTTCTTGAATTTCAATTTGAATTATCCCTGTGATTGATATCGCAATTGCCCTTACTGTTAACCACTCAGCTGTGAAGTGTAAGTAGAACCTATTTTGCACAAAAGTAATACTTGTTTACCAGTAAGGCTGGCTGAGTCAATGGATAACTAGGTTTGTTTACAAGAAATAAGCCAAACAAATTAAAAATAGGAGCTGCAATAAATTGGGTCATCCCATGAATAATGTGGTTTTTTTATACTTCTTTTATTTTTCAAAATTAGGCATAGGAGTGGTTGTGTGGTAAGTAGCTTGCTTACAAACCACATGGTTCCGGGTCCAGTTCCACTGCGTGGCACCTTGGGCAAGTGTCTTCTACTATAGCCTCGGACTGACCAAAGCCTTCTGAGGGGATTTAGTAGACGGAAACTGAAAGAAACCAGTTGTATATATGCATATGTTTGTGTGTCTGTGTTTGTCCCCACCCAACATCACTTGACAACCCTGTAACTTAGTGGTTTGGCAAAAGAGACCAATAGAATAAGTACTAGGTTTAGAAAGAATAAGTCCTGGGGTCGATGTATTCGACTAAAGGTGGCACTCCAACATGGCCACAATCAAATGACTGAAACAAGTAAAAGAGAGTATAAACAAAGTTCTTTTTTAATAAAGTTCTATATTTAAGAGATGAGGAATTATGTACATTATTTACTTTTGATGGATATTTGTCCTCATCTTGTTTGTTGTTAACACCTAACATTTCAGCTGATATACCCTCCAGCCTTCATCAGGTGTCTTGGGAAAATTTCGAACCTAGGTTCACATTCCTAAGGTATTTTTCGTCGTTGTCATTATTATCATTATTATTATGAATATGGTGGGTGGAGCATCGTTTCCCATTTAAACTGCTCCAGCCTTTGGAATGTCATCCTCGCTATATGTGGCTGAGCATTATCCTGATGGAAGAACACCTTTTTATTTTGAAACCAAAGATGGTCGTTTTTCTTCTAGCGCTGACTTAAGCCACTCCAGCTGCTCACAGTAGATTTCCTTTGTTATCATTTGGCTTGGGTTTAAAAGTTCAAAGTAGGCTAAACCTTTCATATCCTACCAAACAGATAACAACACCTTATGTGGATGAAGACCTTCTTTAGCCTGGGGTGCTGGTGTTTCTCCTTTTCCTACTCACTGTCTTCGACGCTTGACATTTTTATAGAGAACACATTTCTCATCACCAGTCACTATTCAGTCCAAACAAAAGTTCATTTGTGAGATCTGACAGCAAAGAAGAGCACGCATTTACTCTCTGCATACAATTAAACTCAGAAAGTTTGTGAGGAACCCACAGACCCAATTTGCTGACTTTTTTAATGCCATGCTGGTGTCGATGAATGATTGAATGACCAAATCCAAGCTTCTCTGCTAGTTCCTCAACAGTTACAATGGGATTTTGCTCCACCAAGGTTTGCAGGATGTCCTCGTCAAGCTCTACAGATGTTCTAGGCTGTAGTTTCTGGCCCAGAATTTCTGGAACCACTGTTGACACTGGTTTATGCTTATTGTCCGATCCCCATATACTGTATTAATATTCCTCGCATTTTCCGTTGCGTTGTTGCCTTTATTGAATTCATAAAGTAAAATATGCCAAATTTGCTCCTTTGTCACTTCCATTATAGCTTTGAAAAAATAACTGTTAAAATTGAACTACACTCTTCAAAACTTGCACTAATGAATAAGTACAAGGTAAAATTACTACCTGCTTTTATAGCAAGTTGATGCAGGTAGTTTATCCTGTCCCTCTCAGACTTTTAATTCATGCAATTGAAAAAAATCACATTATTTATAGAAGTACAGACATTTAAAGCTGAGGCATTTCCTTCCCAACCAAATGCATCCCTTGATAACCACTAACTAAATATAATGTGGAAGTGGTACCATTATTTACATTACAACAAACAGGTAACCTTGCTGTGTTCTATTGTAGCAACATTTGAACTCATGAACTTCTAGTCAGTAGCCCAACATCTTCAAACCCTGCAGTCAATGAAGACAAATATTTATTTCTATAAGATTAAAAAAAAAAGTTGAAAGAGAAAAAGTGAGAGAAATGAGATGAGAAGATAAAAGTTAGGTAGAGCAAGACTAGACAGGCGAAAAGATGACCAGCAAGAAACTTGAAAAGAGCGCTCCACAATATTTTAAAAGAGAAAGCAGACAGCTAATTGGTATGTGAGAGTAGCAGTATGAATGTAGCAGTGTTAGTGTAATATCAGGCAGTTACATAATAAGCCCTAGAACCAACGTTTGTACAAACTGTTAGTCTTGATAATTTAATAACTACACATATTTTTATTACCCTATATATCTCTCTATATATATAAAACTGAAGTTGTCTGTGTATGGCAAGTTTGGTAGCCTTCAACTAACACTATCTCCTCCGAGACCCTGTGGCGCAAGTCGACCAAAATTGAGAGTATGATAGAAGAAGGCTTGCTCTTCCTTCCGTAGAAGAAAAAAATTCAAATCGGACTATGTTAACACCAAAAATTATTTACATCAAAAAGGTGCTTTTTTTTCTATGAAAATCCCTATTTTTTATGATTTTATTTACTGCTGTGTCGCCATTTTTCGGTGTATTTCAACCAGAAAAATGTTCACTTAAAGAGAATAACAAGCTACATAATGCAAAATTTTTACTTTTCAAAAATTCCAATTCTAAAGGGTCTAAACAAAACCGAGCAATGCCGGGCAATACTGCTAGTAATATATAAACATAAAATCAAAAGATGGAGTCCAAGGGAGAGCAATGTAAAAAAAATATAAAGGATCTGATGAAACCATTGGTGATCTACATTGACAATTAACAGATCAGTGGAATTTACAAAATGGAATATGCATAATGTTTTGGGCAGTTCCTTTGTCAAAATATTTTCTCACACATATTTATTTTATTTTGGAGAACTGTTCTGCCAATAATGTTAAATTCCAAATTAAATTTAGATGGTTAGGTATTATTATCAACAACCAACTTTTAAACTTAGTTATCAGACACATTCCAAGTTTTGGGGTTATTTTTTTGAAACACAGTATGTGTGTGCATGTGTGTACTTATGTATAAATATATAAGCATTTATGCATGTATACACATACACATTACAAAAAATAATATACATGTGCACATACATATGTCTATACAAAGCTATATAAATACATATACACAAATGCATACAAAGCAAATTATATAGATACATAAATCAGACATATATATATATATATATGAAATATATATACATACATATATAAAGCACATATCAATAGAGGTATATATGTATAAAGCACATATGAAGTTGCTGTGGTACAAATGAATTCAGAGAAAAGTTAGTGCTGTTATTACTTGTTACAGTATCCATGAAGAAGATGAGAATATGCTAGAAAAGAAAAAAAGAGGAAGAAACTAATTCTAAGAAGGTCCTCTATGGAAGTCATCCCAACAGAAGCAGTGCTGGTTCAATACTTACCACATTTACACGGCGCTACAACAGAAATTGATTTTTTAAATATTATATTAACTGACTTGTAGCAATAGACTTTTACACACAGACACACACACATTCACCCCTCAAGAATTCATGGTATGTGTAAGAGTTAAGAAGCTGCAACAGCTTCAGTCTGAACATATGAGGTACTGGCCCTTGACACATTTTGTCTATTTGGAAAGATTCATAACTCTGTTTTGCCTCAGTTTGTTCAATTAACAACACATTCAACCCTGGCTTCACAGATAAACACTAAGTAGGAGAAGTAGATAGTCAAAACACTAAAAATGAGTTAGTTTACAGAGCAAACAAATTACACCTCCCTCCCATCAATATTTCATTTTGCTATTTGTAAAATGTCAGAAATAATAGGATATGATAATTTTTAAGGCTTTAGCATTTACTACTTCCTACATGTTTCTTGATACTAACATGGGTAGGATTAATTTTATGTAGAATTTTACATTTTCATACTATAAGAGAGATTTTTTTCTCTTTCCCCCTTCTTGATTTTTCCTTTTGTTATTTTTAAATCACAGATTGGAGGAGGAGGATCATCATCATCATCATCATTTAATGTCCATATTTCATGCTGGCATAGGTTAGATGGCTCAACAGGATCCAATGGGCCCAAGGGCTGTGTCGTGCTTCAATGTCTGTTTGGCAAGATTTCTACAGCTGATGACTTTAATGTCAACCACTTTACAGTGTGCAACTACTAGTATCTCTTGGTTAGTAAACTTAACCCATTGATCAGCTTAACACAACCATCTGACAACTATGTCTTTAACAGAGCACATTGTGTAGTAAGCCTGTGGGCTAGGTTACTGGTCTGAGGGATCCTGCAAGATGTATGGATGCTCCTTTGCTTTCTCTAACAAAGCCATGATTTTTTTTTTTTTAATTTAGTAGATATAGTGTGTTCTTTTAATGGTTGCAGTCACTGGACTATTGCCATGCTGAAGTACCAGCTTCAAAGATACAGTCAAGTATACCAACACCAAACTTAATGAACTGTTAATTATTTTAGCAACCTTGGAAGGATGAAAAGCAAAAGGCAACTTGAGTGGGAATTCAGGGCTTGAAACATAAAGGAACATAACCAAATATTACAAGCTGTTTTTAATTACATATTTCTACATGTTTACTCTATTAGAAATAGCAAAAAAAATCACACTTTACTGCCTTACAAAAGGAAGGACAAATTGAGTAATATAGTCCTAAATATAAAAAAAAAAAAGACAGAAGGTTCATGGCTGGAAAGCCTTTGATCATAGATCTGCTATATCAGAGTTGACTTGGGGTTAAACATCATTGGGAGTTTTGTTCCTGCTCTTAGAGGGGAAACTTAACCTGTTGCCTGGTTCATGCTCCCTCTCCTCCTCTCACAAAGTTATTCAAAAGAATTTATAACTTATGTTGTATATCATTATTGCCATGTTTCCATGGCATTAAATAGTTAAATACAAAAAAAAAAAAAAAAGAAAAACTGGTTTTATGAATTACAAGTAGCCATATCTCTAAAGTTTAGTTCCAATTTATGCAGATGAGAGAATACGACAGCCTTGGGTAGTAAAATAGGCAACTTTTCCCAGAAAACTTGGTAGCATGTATTTCCCAGCAAGAAACAAACTGATGAGACATTTACATACATCATGCAGTTGATCTCTACAACAGAGCATAACTTTTGCTCCTTGTCACATACAATATCTGGTCTGTTGTGCTTCCATTAGGCTGTTGTTTTTATTGGAATGATTCACCAGTATTCTATATATACATGTGCGTATATGTGTGTATGTATACACACACACACTATAAACCAGCAGTGTAGTGTGTGTACATGTGTGTACACATACACATACACACACACACACACACACAAATATGTGTTGTAAGTTAGTAATGTTTTTCCTCCCTCCATACACCAACATTTTTCAAATCTTGTTCTGACAAGTTGCTCCTGTTTTCCGTAACACTTGTCACCTTTCCCTCTTCCTCACACCAGCTCTCTCACCAATCCCTATTTGTCCATCACACCAGCTGACATTTCCTCTCTCTCACTCTCTCTCAGTGTTAAGTTGAAGAAGAGAAAGAATAACGTCTGTGACCTTTTAAAGCATTTCCAGACTAGAGCCATTTCCTAACTCTTCAAAATGCCTAGAAACTCAACAAACCACATGCAAATAAATGGAACTCCTGACTTGTGAACCAGCAGTATAACATCTTGCACACTCACACCAAAATGCAGACAACCAAACCAAAATGCTAATGTGAAGAAAAACTTACAGGATCTAGAGTCGTTTGGGTTTTCACCTCTGGTTGTTCCTCTTCATCTGTGGAATATTCCTCCAAGATACCATCACTAAAATGAAGAACTCGTTTGGGTGCTTTCTTCTTCGAGGCATGGTTAGCATCACCATCCAGTGGAATGCTGGTGAAATCTCTATCAGGGGTTTGAACCTGGAGAAAAATAGAAATATTTATTTTGTGAAGAAAGACAATTGATTTTTCTCCACTACCCTCACCCCACCAAGCATAAATGATATGTCATTAATAACACAATGTTAACCTCATCGGTTTTCTTAGAGTTTTAGACAATAACTGAGTTACTAGTGCCGCAGCACACATTGAGTATAGTATAGTTTGCATGAAGCATTTATATATAGTTTCATATGTATATATGTATATATATATATATATATATATATATATATATATGTAATTATTATTACTACTACTACTATAATTTTAGCAGAAGCAACAGAATGACTCAAGGTTCAAGAGATTTGTGCATTGACACTTATCACATGCCAATGCACAAAATTCTCGGACACTGAGTCACTCTGTTGCTTCTTCAAAATAATACTCATATTTTGAGTTCTATTTTTCCTGTTTACATCACAATACCAATATATATATATATATATAATATATATATATATATATATTATATATATATATATATATGTTTTTAATTTTTTTTTATAAAAGCCAAAACAATCCAACTTATAAAATTAATACAGATCAATGATCTTTACTTGGTATTTCCATATTTCAGAATTAGGGAAATCTTTGGGAAATCTTTGGTTGACTTTGGCTGTCTTTGAGGACAGAAAACTCAATTAACAACACCTTTTCTCTCAACATTACCAGAAGAAGAGGTCCAAATCCTGAAATATTGATATACCAGGTAAAACCATCAACCTGTATTAATTTTATAACTTGCATTGTTTTGGTACTTTAAAAGAAAAATTAAACACATACACACACATCATTATCCTCATCATCATCTAATGTTTCTTTTTCCATGCTCAAATGGATTGAACAGTTCAACATGAACTAACAAACCAGAGGGGATGCACTGAGCTCCAGCTTCTGATTTGGCATGGTTTCTACCACTGGATGTCCTTCCAAATATCAACCACTTCAGAGTGTACTAAATGCCATTTTTTCCATGGCACCAGCACTGGTGAGGTTACCTCATATCCACAAAACAAGGCCCTTCAATTGAGTAGGGTACACAATCGAAGGCTATGAAAGTGTAACAAAGAGATGGGAGCAGGTGTCTTGTGGAAGAAGAAAACATGTGGTTAAACAGTTTGTTTTGTTGTTTTTCTCATGAAAAACCCTAAGGTACTCAACATGTTCTCACAGATCATATACTTAGTATCTCAAGCTATATTCATACCATAGATTCATGTGAGTATCTAGAAAGCTGATCACAACAATTTTCAGTAAATTCAGCAACAACAGTGATAGTTGAAGATTTCTGTATGCAAATTACTACATACTAGCATGAAATATTTAGTAACTAGAGACACTAAATACACCACATTCACAGAAACACTCTGTGTGTGTGTGTGAGTGTGTGCATGCGCGCTGATCAGAGAGTGACCATTGGTTTTGCATCTATAACGCGCTTAGCTGTACAGATTTGAGTCTGCTAAGTCACCTATACAGCTAAGCGAAACCAATGGTCATTCTCTGATCAGCCATAACAATCAACTTTCTAAAAAAATATACTACTGCTCAAATGTTTTAAAATGTGCTTCTGTTTTGGATATATGAACTGCCATGTGGTAAGAATTTTACTTCTCAACCATGTGGTTCTAGGTTCAGTCTCAATGTGGCACCTTGTGCAAGTGTCTTCAATTATAGTTTGGGCTGACCAAAGCCTTGTGAGTGGATTTCATAGTCAGAAACCAAAAGAGGCCTGTTGTATATAAGTATGTATATATCTACGTCTGTGTATGTCCCACACCACTGCTTCACAGCTGGTGGTGATGTGTTTACACCTCCATAACTCAGCGGTTCAACAAAAGAGATCATTAGAATAAGCTTCAAAAAAATAAATCCTAGGGTCAATTTGCTTGATTAAAATCCTTCAAGGTGGTGCCCCAACAAGGCTGCAGTCAAGTGACTGAAACAAGTAAAAGATAAAAGAACAGACACACACACACACATTCAGAGAAACAATATATATAAATATATATAACCAAGGCCATCACTCACAAACATATATGACTTGGCAACATGTACTACACTCTTGTTAATTATTTTAAGAGTGGTTAAGAACAAAGATAGACACCCACTCTTAACCCAAGAAGATATCAAGATTGTGGTAACTGGAAAGAGAGAGGGCAGCACCTGTTTTAAAAAAAGTGACTGAACAAGTATTACTTTGCAAGCTGTGTGTTCAGTTATTTTGTAATGAAGGCTTACTGAATGTTTAACAATTAATCTTCTGCTGTCTCTATAGCAACACAGTAAGCTGCATACATAATATTCCAATCATGACTGTAATCCCACTGGCAACCAGTGACACGTAGCAAAGTTCCATGTTGGTCAAAGTTATGAATCACACACATATCTACTTGAAACATGACAGCAGACTTCACTTACACAACTTTGCTCTGATTTACTGTAAAATTTACCACTCCTGACTAGTACAACATCACTGTTATGTTCTCGGAGAGCTCTATTTCTACAATCACTAACTAAAAAACAAAACAAAAAACCCTCTAACTTCTAATAACTATACAACTGTTAACTTGAGGCCCTCATTTTTATCATTGCTACTACAATTAACTTTAAAACTATCACATCTAACGAGTAGAGTTTATAGAAGTAGATCTCACCCCTACAATTATTAATTCTAAAAGTACTACCAATAACTAGTATTTCACTACTAGAACCCATACTTGTTGAACTATTGCCCACCCCTTACTTTTACCAACATTACTAATACTAATTCTAAAATTACTACCAACAATAATTCAAAACCTATTAACTATATGACTATTATATTGTATACTTGTTGGATTGTGGACCAGATCTTACTTCAAATGTCACTACAAACACTAATTTTGAAATCACTATCATTCATTATTAAGACTTTAATTTAGTGGGTTATCAAAACTCTCATTTTTACAGGAGTAAATATGAAAGCTTCTATTGTGTGTTATTTTGAAAACTGTTTGCTGCAAGCATCATAGATTGAATCAGTAAAGACCTTGTATCAATTAAGAAAGGAGTTACTAGACTGCAGCTGTGCTGGGACACCTAAGCCATTTTGTACTTAAGTTAATTACAATATGTTGTAAGAAAGTGTAAAACTTTTCACCACTTTGCTGCTTTTGCAAATAGTCATGTTACAGTAGAGGCAGGTCACCACCATGTTTTCTTTCTTTAACCCCTTACCCGGCAGAAACGAATATATGCGTTTTGACCGAAATCGTTTCTTTCTATTTCTGGCGAGTTAATTCATCAAAAGATAGACTCGCCAAAATCGACAGCAAACGAGTTCCTTCGTCTATTATAAACTCTTTTTTGACATATACGAGTATATGTAAAATAAAACAATTAAAAAATATGTCTGAAAAAATACATTTATTTTCAAAATAATTGTTGGGTAAGGGGTTAATATGCTCTACAATACTAGCTTCATGGGAATTATAAATCACAGGACTTTCCTATAGACCAAATGTGCAGTAGATCATGTTACAATAAAGTCATTAACATGTCACACTCTACACCCCTACACAGTTATTAGAATTCGACACTGATAGTATTAAGTCTATTATAAATACAGAATACATCATGCGATGTGTGTTGACCAAGAAGCATTAATTCAATTCTGTATAAATTAGCTTTGCACGAGTCACATCATTACAATAAAGTGACTCACTTGAGGATTGGATTATTATGTCATAGGTGCATCATTTTTGTTGAAAGAATTTCATGCCATATTAAGGAATATCTCATGGTAAACAACTTATTCTAGTGTAACTATCAGTAAGAATGGTATATAGATGTGTGGTTGCAATTTACTCTACAGTAATGTGACAATCAATAAGGGCAGACTGAAAAGAAGTTGCTACGCTATCAATTTTCCACAGACTATCTTTGCAGACAGTCATAATACATCAGAGTATATCTACTGTAATATTGTTTTTTCCTTTCTTTCTTTTTTTTGTGTGAATAGTCATGAGTCCAATTGCAATAGAAATAAGGAACTTGCAGGTTCAATCTGAAATGTGGCATAGGCAGTAAACAATTTTCAACAATTTGCAAAATTGGAAGTCCTTTAAGTCCATACATTACGCGAGTAATATTTCTTCTGTACCATGTGAAAGTAGACTGGTTCCTCTCTGAATGTGGAATTACAAGATAATAACATACTTAGTGGAGGTACATGGCTTAGTGGTTAGGGTGTTGAACTCATGATTGTAAGATTGTGGTTTTGATTCCTGGACAAGGCAATGCATTGTGTTCTTGAGCAAAATACTTCATTTCACACTGAGTAATGTTTCAAATGAGCAATCCTGTGACAGACCAGTGTCCTATCCACTTGGAAAACTTACACACCATGAAAACTGGGAAACTGGCCCTTATGATTTGGCACAACTCAAGAAGGTAATTTTTACTTTTAATAAAGTACTTATATAGCATTGTCACTGGTGGTAAAGTAATCACTTGGCAGAGTTGATAGAGCATCAGATAGAAAGCCTTGCAGTATTTCTACTAGCTCTCTATATCCTGAGTTCAAATCCTACCCTAGTCAACTTTGCTTTTGTTTTTTCTAAGGTTGATAAACAAAGTACTAGTCAAGTTACTGGTAGGAGGTCAACCCTTTTCTCAATCTGGGATCAGTAGTTGCTTTGTGACAAGGACATGGAGAGGGAGACCTCTCACAACACCTTTTCTCCCAAGAATGCAGACAAATTCAAGGGGTTAACAACTTTATCTCATACGCTTCAGGGCAGGAGACCACCTAAATGACGGAAGTCATGTTCAACATGGCACCTAAGTGAAATACAGAAGTCACTAGTATTGACTAGCTCTAATTAGTGGTGGACTCTACTTTCATAAGGTAGCTATTTATAGCTAAATAGGCGGAGTTGACAAGTAGTGGTGCTCTTTATCATTGACAGTACAATGTGACTACATATAAATCAATGATCCTTGAACAAGCAGACTCTAAAATTGTTGACTCAACCAGGCTGTGACCCCAATAATACATTAGATATTAGTCAGAACAGTAATCTAAATTTAATATTTGAAACAAACTAAGATGTAGCAATTAATCTCATAAATACATTAACTTACAATACTTTTTGTTTAAAATAAACATTTTTATATAACATTCAGCAATTTCATTAAACAAAATTTCTTCATTAAAATACCATAGATCAATAAAGGCTTAAATAAATACATTTTTCTCAACACATGGTAAAATAGCAGACAAATACCATGCTATCTCCCTATTAATAGTTAATTCAAAATCATTACGAACATATGGTGTGGCTCTGTGCATAAATAGCTTTCTTCCCAACCATGTAGTCTTTGGTTAAGTCCCACTAAATAGCAAATGTTTTCTACTATATTCCCAGATCAACCAAAGCCTAGTGAGTGGATTCGGTAGATGGAAACTGAAAGACCACTACTGTGTTTTGATATCACGACTGTTGAAAATGAGCATCATTGTCATACAAGTGATGTTGCTTGTCCTGAGTCTTCTGTGAAAAACAAGTCTGGATATGGGGAAATATTACTTTGCTTGGAAACAGATGAAAGTTAACAACAGGAAGGACAGCTGGTTGTAGAAAACCAATCTCAACAAATTCCGTTAGAGCCAACAAACATGGAAAAATAGATGTTAAATGAAGGTGATAATGATATTTACATTACAGATATAGGGTGAAAGATAATTAATTTAATAAAATCAACAAATTTCACCTAGTAGTTTTTCGGTATGGAAAAGGACTATAATCGGTAAAAACTTATACAAAAAGTTTTTTTATATATAATTATAACAATAAGGGTTTTGCAACAAGTTGCTTGACCACATACCGAAAATTTTAGAAATAGCAGCTATTTGTGTAGAAAAAGGAAATAGTAGTCTTTTAGCTGCTATTTCTAAAATTTTCGGTATGTGGTCAAACAACATATATGCCATCTGTTGATATTGACAATGACTGCCTACACATGTGGTCTCAAATCAGTCTCAAAAGTGGATTTCTCTCCTTCATACATTTAAGTCCTGCAATGATTTTTTTTTTTTTTAATTCCTTTCTTTTAGTCTTTACCTGCTTTAGTCAATGGACTACAACCTTGCTGAAGCACTACTTCGAAGAGTTTAACAGGTCAAATCAACTCCAGTGATTTTTTTTTTAAATCTGGTACTTACTACATACCTACATACATGCATGCACACTTGCATACTGAGAAGATCATTTTAAATTTGTTCTTAGTACAGAGTCAACTCACTCCTAGAAAATGTGCCATTGTTAAACTTAAACTTGCTTTTAAATAATAGCCTGATTTTAACATTTGTGTGCATGAGTGTGTGCATATGCATTATCATCATCATTTAACATACATGTTCCATACAATGTGCTAGCATGGGTGGGATGGTACCACAAGAACTGGCCAGGTCAAAGCCTTCACCAGACTTCTATGACTGTTTTGGCAGGATTTTTACAGCTGGATGCCCTTCATAACACCAACCACTCATCAGAGTGGACTTAATGCTTTTTATGTGGCACAAGCGCAGTTTACATGGCACAAGCACAGGCGACGTCAGTTTTGGCAAAGTTTTTACAGCTGGATGCCCTTCCGAACACCAACCACTTTGAAGTGAGGACTGGGTGCTTTTAAGTGGCACCTGCACTAACAGGGTCACCAAGTACTTGCAAGATAAAAAAACTTTTGAGAGGGGAGGAGGGATTGAATGAGGTGATGATGAAAAGGTTATAGTGAAATAGATACAGGTGTCTTGCTGTAGAGGAAGTACAAGGTTACCCAGCTGGAGAGAGAAAGATCAGGAATGAAAACAGAAACAGGTGTGCTACTGCAAAGAAAATACACAGTTGCCCAACAATGAAGGAAGAGCAAGAGAAGGAGAGAGAGTGGAAGACCACAGGATGGAGATGGTGGCAAAATGCCAGGCATACTCACAAGAAATGGGGATCAGAGTATAAATGTGAATGGTTGAGTAAAGAAAGAGAGAGATATAGATAGTGGCAAGTGCTAGGGCAAACCCTTGAGGTTCAAATGCCATAATATTAGTGACAGGATATTGCGAAGGGAGTGTGATTAAAAAGTGCAAATAAGTGGCGAAAGACCTAGGTATATATAGAGTTGGAGAGGCTACTGGATAGCAATGATACAGAGGATTGGGGAGTGAGAGCTAGGCGTAGTGAACAAAGGAAGAAATGCGAGAAAGAAATATAGATTGGTTTGTTGGGGTAGGGAGTGGGAAAAGCTTTCTTGTTATGTGTGGGTGGAACACCCAGGGTGGGAACTAGTGGATAGTAATTATAGAGTGAAACAAGGCATGTGGATAGAATGCACAGATCATGGGCAAGCAGAGAGCAATGATACAGTAGCACCAGGTCAAGAGAACAAGATTGGGGAGTGGGTGATAATCATAGTACATGAAGCGTAAATGTGAGGAAGAGATGTAGAGACGTAGTTTGGTTCATTGTGGTAGAGTGTATCAGAAGTCTTCTTGTTAAGTGTGGGTGGGAGACACAATGCTTCTAGAACTCAGTTTTGCTAATGTGGGCAGGTCTTTTCAAGAACTTCATATCATCAGACATTCAAGAACTTCATATCATCAGACATCTCAGTCCATGGTCATTTCCTCCATGAGGTCCAACTTCCTGAGATCAGTCCTTACCACCTCATCCCATGTCTTCCTGGGTCTCCCTCTTCCACAGGAACCATCCACTATCAGTGATTGGCACTTCTTTATGCAGCTGTCCCCATTCATACGCATCACTTGTCCAGACTAACATAGTCTTCTCTCTTGTATGCTACATTTGATTCCTCTTATGCCCAACTTTTCTCTCAATACATTTGCACTTTGTCATACATGTGCACTGATGTTGCACATCCAACAGAGCATACTACCTTCGTTTCTCTCCGGTCTATGCATGTCTTCAGCATTCAGAGCCCATGTCTCAGTACCATGGAGTATAACCATTTATACACAACCATCATATAGTCTACCATTCACTCTGAGAGAGAGGCCTTTTGTTGCCAACAGAGATAGTAACTCTCTGAACTTCCTCCACCCAATTCTTATTCTAGAAACAATACTTTCAGAGCATCTTCCACTATTGCTAATTTGGTCACCTAGGTAACAGAAACCTCAAGAGAGCCTCCTGGGCATTTGAGAGAATCTAATTCTTGTGTGCAGGAATTAGATTATCTCAAATCTCTACTAAAATTATTTTTCAACCATGTGTGGATTATTTGTCGTGTTCTTTAGCTTGGCTGTGAGCCAAACTGAAGAGATCCAAAAATACATTTAATAGCGATGACCCTGAAGTTGTTGCTCTTTGATTACTATCGCAAAGAGCAGTAGGTTTCTTCGGCTGAATACACGTCGTTGATTGGTTAAAATTACCCAAATACGACAACTTTAACCCAAAATAACTTCTAAATTACAAAATTTTGTCAAAAATGTTGAAAGTAAACTGTGTTCAGAGTGAGAAATTACATCAGTATGTGAAGTTTCAAACTGCTTAGTTTAAAAAAATAATTTAAAAATCCAGGAACCAAACTGAAGAGATCCAAATGGACATTTATACTATGATGATGAATGGTGAACTGCAAAAGTATAAAGTTTCTCAGTTGATTGCATTTTATGTTCAAATAGATTATTTCTGAAAGGTCATGCTTTGAAATGACCTAGATATTTTTAATGCTGAGTGTCATAACAATAAATCATTGTCCAAAAAGTTTCAAATTTAGTATGAAATGTTCAGAGTTACTAGCTCTTTTCTGCAGACTGAAATAGCTTAGCTAATAAACTGATTGACTTGCTGACTGCTAACTACTGTACTTGATAATGTAAGAAATGGTTAACTGTAAAAAGAAACTGAAGATCAGACCAGCTGTTGATAACTGATGTATGTATATAAACTATAAATCTGTAAGCAGTGTGTGTGTGTGTGTGTGTGTGTGTGTGTGTGAATGCAAGTGTGTATGAGTATGTATGAGTGCCTATACAATGATTTAACATCTGTTTTTTTTTTCTGAAAGCTTAAATGTGCATTATATTTATAGATAGAAAAAAAAAAGTGAAGTGTGTGGGTATGTATATGTGGATTATGCACAACACACATGAATATGCATGAGGTGGGGAGACAGACAGACAGAGGAGGGTGAAGAGTAGAGAGAAAAGATCAGCTAAATTAGCTTCACAGTTTCCCTGCAGAGAGGACATTTATTAGGAGGACACTAGACGGAGCCTATACCTAATTGCTCAACCAGCTAAAAATAAGAACCAAATCTCCTCAAATCACAACCTACTCTCTTTAAATAAAGAAACATTCAACAATGAGGCCCTAAATACACTGTCTCAGAAAAACAAAAAAAAAGAGAGGATGGTCAAAGCCACATTGCCTTTAGATAATATGCCTGTTAGGCTACAGCTGACCTGGAGCTAACACAACAACAGACAGATGGACATAGTCAGATAGTGATAGGTGGGTGGCAGGAACAATTCAGATCAATTTCCTCTCATCATCATTCTAATTATCAACATTTTATACTAGACAAAGTATAAATTATGTAGGCTACACTCCACACACACATACTCACACAAACACCTAAAGACTATCTGAAGCTTTCTTCAGGTTAGCAATGGTAATAACAGTCTGATAATGAAATAGACCAATTGCTCTTTCCGAAGTAAATGGATTGAGAGACCAAAAATAGACATAGCTCAAACAATAAAGGTTGGTTATTTAAAGTACTAATTAAGTGAAATGTGGAGGGAGAAGAAGTAATGTGCAAATTATACAAATTAAGACATACACACATACATATGATTTGATGAACAAATGAGAAAAGGAGAACTCAATAAACGTAGCAAAGTTTATTTTAGTTAGTTGAAACTGATGCTGCACTCTGTTGCTTCTCTGTTTCTTGATTCTTTTACAACTGCTCAGGCACAAAAGCAAATGCACAAAGTGTAACACTCAGAGTAGTGACACCGAACAGAGTCCTTAGGCACCTCTTCTGTAGGGTCCTATCAGAAGTAAACAACATAAGAATTCTTGGCTGGATTCTCAAGCATGACCAATTGAGACTATGGATGTTATCTAAGTATCATGTTCTCAGTTGACCTTTAGGTCTCCTGCTAGTTAGCTCAGCTTGAAGAATCCACCTTGTGATTCATTCCTGCAGATCACCCGTCTGTAGTACTGGAGCTGTGACCTCAATGTTGAGAAGTAGTAGCTCAAACAATGGGGGGGGGGGACGTGTGCATCGATGTTGATTTTCCATAGATTTGTTTGTCAGATTGAAGTGGTGGTGTGATGTTTACATTCCTTGCTGACATAATGAACAATCATTCTGAGTTTTTGATGACCAGTGGAATAAAAGATACCTCATTTCAAAAACAACTAAGCATTGGTGACAAGATGGCCATCCAGCTATAAAATGTTGCCATAAAATACTAGCAAAGGAAAGCTGATGTTAAATAAAGGAATGTACATGTGTGTACAGTCATATATGTACACACAAGCATATGTGTATGTAAAAATGTGTGTTTGGTGTGTTTGGTGTGTGTGTGTGTGCAAGGAAGTTTTATACTTGTGAAGACATATCCATGTTCATATTGTCACAGAAACATATTCAACAAAAGACCAAGCCATCAACCTATCTAAAGACATATGACAATAAAGTATTAACACATTTACAGAGACAATTCATATAAAATACATATAAACTCTATGAAACCAACCAGATATAATTGCATGAGGCAATGCCTTAACTTGGATGAGAATGCTCACAAAGAGAACAATGTCATGGGAGGAGGTGGAAGCCTTTTATTCTTCTTTTGCTTTAGGGCAGACAAATCATAGAAGATTATTATAGAATAATCCTATAATCTCATATGAATAAAATGAAGATAATTCTGATTTCTCATAGTGTAAGAGAACCAGACTAAGAAGTGACTTGTAATTTGGTGTTACAAGGAGTTTTGTTGGTCTCTCGCTCAACTGCGTGCCACACAATAATCAAGGAGGTGACAGTCTCGGGAGTTAGGTGGCCAGATTTTAGGAGTGATGTGGTCACAGAAATTGTCTGACAGCCATGACTGAGTTCTGCATGTGTAGCATGGTGCAGAGTCCTGTTGCCAGACATAGGGTCTTCCAGTAGCCACTCTCTTGACCCAGGGCAGCACTACTTCCTTCAGTCACCTGATGTAGGCCTCCATGTTGAGTCTGAGGCCATGTGAGGAGATGAATGGAAGCATAATGTCACCATCACTAGTGATCACTCCAAATACCATAATGTTGACTGGGTGAGAGTGCAATGGGTGAATTGTCGCTCCTGTGCTGGTGGCATGTAAAAAGTACTATTTGAACATGGTCGATGCCAGTGCCACCTGAGTGGTTTCCTTGCCGGTGGCACATAAAAAGCACCCTTTACACTCTCAGAGAGGTTGGCATTAGGAAGGGCATTCAGCTGTAGAAACCTTGCAAGATTAGATTGGAGCCTGGTGCAGCCTCCTGGCTTGCTAGTCCTCATTTAAACCATCCAATCCATGCCAGCATGGAAAGTGGATGTTAAAAGACAACGATTAATTATATATATATATACACACACACAAGACCTCTTGCAGTTCACTGTTTGAGAAGACACATCAAGCTAAGTAAAATCATGGTTGTCATTGCACACAGCCATGTCCCCTGCATCCTTCTTCAGCTGAGTGATCCTAATCTTGTGGGTGCTGGTGCCGCATAAAAAGTACCTGTGCCATGTAAAAGTGCTCATGCTGATGCTTTGTAAAAATATCCAGTACACTCTATAAAGTTGTTGGTGTTAGGAAAGGTATCCACCATAGAAACCATGCTAAAACAGACATGGAGCCCAGGCAACTCTTTAGCTGACAGCTCGTGTCAAACCATCCAACCCATGCCAGCATGGAAAGCTGACATTAAATGATGATGGTGCGGGTGTGACTGTGTGGTAAGAAGCTTGCTTCCCAACTACATAGTTCTGGGTTCAGTCTCACTGCCTGGCACATTAGGCAAGTGTCTTCTACTATAACCTAAGGCCGATCAAAGCCTTGATAGTGGATTTGGTAGACAGAAACTGAAAGAAGCCTGTTGTATATATATTTATGTGTGTCTTTGTGTCTGTGTTTGTTTCCCACCACCACCATTGCCTCACAACCGATGGTGGTGTGTTTATATCCCCATAAGTTAGTGGTTCAGCAAAAATGACTGATAGAATAAGTACTAAGGAGGGAAGAACTCCGTCGGTTACGACGATGAGGGTTCTGGTTGATCCAAATCAACGGAACAGCCTGCTCGTGAAATTAACGTGTAAGTGGCTGAGCACTCCACAGACACGTGCACCCTTAACGTAGTTCTCGGGGATATTCAGCTTGACACAGAGAGTAACAAGGCTGGCCCCTTGAAATACAGGTACAACAGAAACAGGAAGTAAGAGTGAGAGAAAGTTGTGGTGAAAGAGTACAGCAGGGATCACCACCATCCCCTGCCGGAGCCTCGTGGAGCTTTTAGGTGTTTTCGCTCAATAAACACTCACAACGCCCGGTCTGGGGATCGAAACCGTGATCCTATGGCCGCGAGTCCGCTGCCCTAACCACTGGGCCATTGCGCCTTGACAGAATAAGTACTAGGTTTACAAACAATAAGTTCTGGGGTCAATTTCTTTGATTAAAACCCTTCAAGGCAGTGCTCCAGCATGGCTGCAGTCAAATGACTGAACTATGCAAAAGGAAGGAAGGAAGGGAGGGAGGGAGGATGGATGGATGGATAGATAGTGGTGACGGAAACAGGTTGCATAAAAAAATTTTTTGAAGCAAGAATAACATCTAAAGATACTGTCCTATCAAGAGCTGTTTACTCAGCTCCACAGTGGGCAAACATTGCTGAGAGAGAAACATGACAGTCAACAAGCGTCAGCAACAAGAACACTGCCAACTAACATACTACTACTACTACTACTATTTTAGATACACACCCAAACTGTCACATACAACATGTATGCATCATCATAATCATTTAATATCTGCTCTCCCCATGCTGACATGTTCCAGCTGAACCAACCAACCAATGCTAGCAAAGATGATGATGATCAACATCATCACCATCATACACACACATACATGCATACACACACACACTGGAAGCTATTTCTTATTATACTCATGAATAATGTTATCAGCTGATTATTGTTTACTAAACCATGCCACTCCAAAGTGATCATAATAGGCAGCTTCGTCAGTGTGTAAATATAATGTGTAGATATAATGTGTGTATATACTATATGAGTATGTATGTGTGTGTATATCTTTTATTTGTTTCAGTCATTGGACTGTGGTCAAGCTCAGGCACTGCCTTCAATGGTTATAGTCAAACAAATCAACACCAGTACTTATTTTTTTAAAAGTCTGATATTCATTCTCTTTTCCTGAACTCCTAAATTATGGGAATGTAAATAAACCAACACTGGTTGTCAAACAGTAAGGGCACACATAAACACAAAGATACACACACAATGGGCTTCTTCCAGTCTGCCTACCAAACCCACTCACAAGTTTTTAGTTGGCCCGGGGCCACAGTTGAAGACACTTGGTTAATGTGCCACACAGTGGGACTAAACCTGAAGGCATGTGATTGGAAAGCAAACTTCTTATAACACAGCCATGCCTGCACCTATATTATATATATATATATACATATAATAAATTAATAAATAAAACATATGCATATATACATACATATATGTATGTACCTACCTCTACATGTATATATACATGCATATATGGGTACAGGACACCAAAAAAACGTCGACACAATGAGAAACGAAAACATAAACACAAAACCAAGGAACTGGACATTTTTCTTAAACAATGAAAAAATAGAGTATAGGAAAAATAACACAAGGAAAATTCCCCTTCTTCAGTCGCCATGGTTTCATCTACTCTGCGTTTCGAAGGTGAAGGCGATACGCATCTTCGATAGAAACTTTCCTTCCCGCGAAAAGCAAATTTAAATAAAATTTGAGATCTTTTTGCAGAGGGGGTAAAAATGGTAACAAAAACAGGACAGTAACAACAGTACAAAATATAAACAGTAAAAGACAGGACAAGGAGAATAACAAGACAATATATACACACACACACATATACATATATTACATTTATACACACACATATATCTATCAACATCTAACATCTATATTCCATGGAGGCATGGGTTGGACAGTTCAACAGGATCCAAGTCAGAGGCTTGTGTTGAATTCCATTGTCTACTTTGGCAAGGATTCTATGCTTGGATGCTCTTCTTAATACCAACCACAGAGTGTAATGGGTAATTTTTTACTGTCACTGCACCAGCACTTGTGAGGTCACTAAGTAACCTACAAGACAAGAGAGCTCCTTGGGAGAGTGAGGGTGAAGTATTAAGAGTGGTGGCTTTATGCCAGGTGTTTAGACGATTAGGTATGATAGGAACAGGTGTCATATTGTAGGGGAGACACACAGCATCCCATCCTGAAAGAGAGAAAGAATGGAGATGAGGTATCAGGGTGTGTCCTTAAGTTACAAGAAGGTAGATAAAAACAGAATAGGGACCAAGAATCAAGGATGGCTGGGTAGGTAGATTTCCAGGAGTGTAAAAGGAGAGTGGTAGTTGGTAAAGATAAGGATAGGATGAGATACAGTGAATGATAAACACTGAGACGTTGGCAATGGTGAATCTGTGTAGGGGGGGGTATAAGGAATATTGGGGTAGGTCAGGGTGAAGGAGGTAACAAATGGTAATACATAGGAGGAGGGCTGGAGAGCAATCAATAGCACAATAAAATAGTTGACAGATAAGAAATAGAGAGACGATGTGAAGTGTGGGGGAGAGAGAAAATGCACAGTGACAGAAGTGGATACGAGAGGCACATAGCGATGGATATAGTGAGGGACTGCAAAACTGAATGGATGAATATATATATATATATTATATATATATATATATATATATATATATATATAAATTAATAATAAAAAGGTAAAAGTAATTAATTAGGCACAGGAGTGGCTGTGTGGTAAGTAGCTTGCTTACCAACCACATGGTTCCGGGTTCAGTCCCACTGTGTGGCACTTTGGGCAAGTGTCTGCTATGGACTCGGGCCGACCAAAGCATTGTGATTTGGTAGACGGAAACTGAAAGAAGCCGGTCGTATATATGTATGTGTGTGTGTGTGTGTTTGACCCCCCCCCCCCAACATCGCTTGACAACTGATGGTGGTGTGTTTACGTCCCTGTAACTTAGCGGTTCGGCAGAATAGACCGAAATGCCTTGCACTTTTTTTTTCTAGTTCTTTAGGTTGTTAGTTCAAATCTTACAGAGGACAACTTCGGAATTGATAAAATAAAATACCAGCGAAATCCAGGAGTCGATTTTTATCGACGAACCATCTCGCTACAAATTTGTAGCTTCGTGTTTAAGTTAGAATAGATAATTATCATTATTATCAATGGTGGAATCGGTAAAACGATGGACAAAACACTTTGTAGTATTTGGTTATGTCATTTTACGTTCTGTGTTCAAATCCCGCTGGGGACGACTGTAATTTACATGCTTCCAAGATCCACAAAATGAAGTACCTGTTAAGTGCTGGAATCGATCTGATCAACCACCCACCTCATAATTGGCAGAAACTGTTGTTAGTGAGCGTTGCATTGTTGTGGCGTTTTAGTGACGTACCTTTACGGACTAAATTCAAATTTCGTCGAGATGAACTTTACTTTTTAGTATTAGACGATTGGTAAAACAAAGTAGTTGTTTTTGTTTTTAACTACTAAGTCGGCCGTAATATAAAATTTAATTTCCAAGATACCTGACTACATTATCGAATGTATTTTCTTTAAGAATTTAGGATGTAATTCGAGGGTGATTTGGTTGTAATTTCTAGCAGCTCCAATTACCACTTAGAAAAGCCAGCGCCTCACTCGTTGACTGTGGTCTATGTAATAGATAATCAACTATGCCAAAATATGCAGCCTTATGCAAGAAACCATTATCATTAAAATGCTGTCAGATGTACCTCCTTTGGCAGAAACGCAAAACAAACGAAATGTTTAATTCCACCAAGTCTAAAAAAAAAGAAAAATCAAAACGACAAAACTGCTATAGCTACACATTTGTGCAACCCTAATGGTGAACTAGTATCGTCAGCGGTGAAAAATATTTGGCCCATATATTTACAGCAAAAACAAATTTTCAATAAGAACAAGAACTTAGCAACTATTTACTATCATTACCACTAATTACTATAGAGAAAAATGACGCCTCAATGTAGTCGCTCCACTAGCTAGAAATAGCAGCCGAATTGCTCTTGCATCATACCCTCGTGAGTTTTTGAGTTGTTTTTTTTAAATACACACATAGCCCAGCGTAGTTCTTTACTATTATATGCGTCTTGTAGAACGAGTGGAGTAGTAAAACTTCGCCGGAAAAGGTAAATTAAAGTATTGGACAGAAAATTCTTTCACAACAGGAAACGATAATTTGCCATTTTCTTTCTCCATGAGGTAGTAATAACTATTCCGAAAAGTCTGCGGATTAGAGTTTTCACTTGTCTCACAAAACGGGGGTGGGGGTATAGCAAAAATTCATCTTGTCCAGGACTACATCATCTTGTGTTCCTGGTTAAAAACAATGGTCACGGTTGGAACGGCTTTGACCATAAGTCCGCTCGATCAGGGACAATCTAAGCTAAACTACTTCCACCACAACTGTAACACAGAACTGTTATTTCGAAAGCTACAATACTAACAGCAGGCAATATAAACGAAATATCACTGAACCAGTATGTGTAAGTATGTAGTGAGAATAAGGAACCAGAACAAATGAGTAAACAAGAGAAACTCGAAGTGATAGCGAACGAATTAAATAAACTGTATATGTATTGAGTACTTTTTTCTGTGTTTACAAGTAGACAGCAAGTATTTAAAAACGCGCACATATTATTCGCACACACGTCTCCCTAATATTTTGACAGTTACTATCCACGTAGGTAGCAATCAATGCGATGACAAAACAACTTTTACAATAATGAGGATTCTTTTGTTGGTACTATGACACACAAATTATTATTGTCTGAAATCAACAATTATAAAATTAAGAAGAATAGACCTACATAAGACCCAAAAATGTATATCCGTTGACAGTGCAAATGTTTTAACTATAGTAGTTCTAAGTAGATAATTTAGACACGAATTATTCGGAGGATAAAACATGTTTAAAAACGTTATTAAGAACGCCTGTAATACGACATGTAATAATTGGAAATGTATATTGAGATACAATACAATAAAGGACTGCTGAATGGACATTAATTTTATCGAAAATAGAACCAAACTAAAGACAGCTTAAAAATATGTTACTAACCTGAGCCATATTGGTTGTTTATATTCATATAATCGTGTTCGTTGAGAATCACCGGGTAGTAGTAATAGTAGTGGAATATAGGAATAAAGGAATAAGTTACAGTGTTCGTATATTTTGTTATTCCGACCTATTTATTTTTGGGCGATGTGATGGGATGGTTTGTTTAATCCCAAATCGGCAGTTTTTTGTTTTGTTTCGGATTAGTCTGATGGAAGGGGGTGTGCTCGTTACTTTCGCAAGCTCTCTAAGTCGACAGTTTCAAGGAAAAACCACGTGCAGGGTAAGAGACATTCCAGTGTATCGACGTTCTTGGACAAAGATTAGCTTTTGTAATTAGTATCCAAATGGAGGGGATACAAGTGAGGCGGAGGTGACTGAGTTGACTCGAGATCATTTAGCAGAAATTTTGTAAAGCAGAATATTATTACTTTTGTCTCGCCTGGTGAGAATAGCATACTCTCGAAAACTCGCGCAGTTTCCTTTTCGAAGGGCGCGCATCAGATATTCACGAGCACTTCATTGGTTCTCTGGGCCTCCGACCGATGTACGGACTGAGTCCCACTCTGTATAATAAGTACAGTTAGTTACATTTTTTCGCCTACGTTACGTTTCGGCCAATTGTTATTGTCCATATTTGAACCTTTAAAGTACATTATAATGTTATAAAACAATGGTCTCTTCTGGGCTGCTATTTTTTCCACATTTCACGAAAGGAGAATTTATTCCGACTGAATGGTAAGCTTTTAGTTCTACCACTCAGTTGTGAGGTGCAGGGCTCACTATAGTAGCGGTAGAAAAGCTGGAGAGAAGACAGAACACATCTGTGGGTTAGAAGTTTAAGTGTGTTGGTGCCATGATTGAGAAAAGCAAAGCGTTCTAGCCGTGATCATCCCATTACTTTTTAAGACATGATTTATCTAGGACTCGATTATCCATTTTTTCTTAAACTTTGTTTTAAGGGTGAAATATGATTTGAGAGCGATCAGGTCAAACGATCGCGTAAAGGCTCCTTCGTTAGTTCGGGTTCTCAGTAAATTGGTATTGTTACCCAGATAGCACTGTTTTCACGCGAGTTTTCAATGCTAGTAGGAAAGGTATGAACTGAACATGTTTGCTTACTTAACAATGTCTATAAAACAACGTGCTTAAGATACAAAAGTAAAATAGTTAATCCGAGTCGTTCCTTTCCAAAAGGTTCACTTAAATACTTGAGAAAGGTATGAACATACATTCTTGCATCCCTTCCCTTGCAATCTCAACAGACGACGTATGTGAGATTTGGATTTCTCATTTTATTTTTTCTATTTAATTTAATCAGTAAACAAAATTATTACTTTTTAAGCATCTCTCCACAAGGCTCTAGTAAAATCAAAACTTTTTAAGCTATGTAGAATGCGATAAGTTGAGCAGATCATTTGATCTACAGTATTAAGACACCCCTCGATTGGAGACTAGGGAAGTAGAAACTAGGATATAGCGTCTTTCCAAGAATGAATGAAATGAGAGATATGTCTTCAACTAAGAATCGAAACAGCATTGAAGACTATTCGGCTACACTTTTTACGTCACATCAAGTACTAAAACTTTACAATCTTTGATGATTTCTTGCAGCGGCTCCACATAAAACCGCATCTCACAGAGTAACCTCCCTCTATAGAGTTAGGAATTAGACGTCAACCCTGAATAAAAGTTGGCCTTCTACGAAACTCAAGTAAAAGCTGCAATGTAATACAGTACATATAAATGACACATTGATGAATTTATACATGCAAACATTGTAGGCCACATCAAAATGAAGACCATCCAACTGATTTGACAAAGATAAATTCACAATACACTTCAGCATGTATTTTACAAACGTGTAGTTCCCGGGTTTTTTTCCTGTTTCTTTTCCATTGCTATCACAATAACTACACCTCTTCTAACTTTCGTATGTGTACATACATACATACATACATACATACATACACACACACACACACACACACACACACACACACACACACACTAGCTGGTGTGCCCGGTAATTCCCAAGGGTAAAGATGTTCTATTGAAACACCTTATTACTCTGATATAAGAAAGCAGTTTCGTTATTACTGCCACAAAAGGTGTATTTTCCGTCACGAAAACGTACAAAAACTGTCAGCTGAAGGAGGGAGAGATTGTTGGAGGTTGGCGAGTGAGGTTTTCGGAGGTTGGTGAAAAAGACTGTCGGAGGTTGGTGAGAGAGGTTGTCGGGGGTTGGCTATAGAGGTCGTCTAAACTTATCTAGAGAGGTTTTCGGAGGTTGGCAGGAGAGGTTAGCGAGAGAGATTGTCGGAGGTTGTCGAGAGAGGTTTTCGGAGGTTGGCAAGAGAGGTTGTCGGAGGGAGAGGCATCTTTATTCCAAAATTTCAGTCTTGCAGGGCTTCGTGATACACAATGTTTTTGGTTTTGCCGTTGGGTGCATAGATGAATAAATTTTCCGGATTTCCAAATCTAGAGCATCTGACATAGAGCTGTCCGTGAGAAAATCAGGTTCTGCAAAGATTAAGGCCTACCACTTCCAATATCTGACCCTGTGCTTTGTTGATGTTCATTTCAAAGCTTAATTTCAGTGGGAATTGTAGCCTTTTGAAATCAGTTTGTGTGTCGGAAGGAATCAGAGGAATCTTTGGAATGAAAACATCTTCACCACTTGCTTTCCCAGTCAGTATTGTTGCCTCCAACACTGTCTGCATCAATTTTTTTATAAGTCTTATGCCATTGCATAATTTTGGAGGATCAAGGTTTCTTAAAAGCATAACTGGGATTCCAACCTTTAGATGCAATTCATGCAGTGGTAGACCTGAAAATGCAAGGCTATTGAGGAATTTAACGGGGTAATGAACAGCATCATTGGTGTGGAGCACAGTATCAATTTACTTGTATGTTCGACGATCGCCAGGCAGTTGTTCCAGAAGGTGATTGTTTACGCCATCTACTGCGACATTTTTTGGCGCCAAAATTGCACGTTTTCTCAGCCAACAATGATCTTTGAATTGTGTGTTCAGATTGGAGAAAACTCTCGCCAATAGTTCGTGTATATTTGACACTAAATTGCCAAAGGGTAAATTAATCTTCCCGTCCTGCTCAACAATTACAGCACTGTTTCCAATATCCATTAATTGCCCGCAGAAGTTCTCCATGCGCGCATCACCACCTAACTCCACTCTCATGTTTGTTGAGAGTTTCAACTTTCTAACCTTGCTCCAAAGGTATGAAGATTTGATGCTCACATTTACCTCATCTGCTCTCGTTCCTTTTGGAATGACTAGGAGTGTTTGTCGAAAGTCTCCTGCAAGGAGTACTGTTAGGCCGCCCATTAATCTTGAGATGCGCCTCAGATCTTGAAGTAATCTGTCAAGAGCCTCAAAAGCCCCCTTATGACTCATTGTTGCTTCATCCCAAATGATCGATTTGCACTCGGTGAGAATGTTTGCTTTTGTAGTGCCACGACTGATATTGCAAATTGCTATGTCTTTTTCTTTTTTTTTTTTTTGAAAGGTCTAGAGGCACAAATGAGCTGTATGTCCACCATTTAACAGAGTTATAGCTATTCCACTTGACGCCACGGCAAGGGCTATCTGTTTATTTTGTCGTAGCTTCGTCAAAATAAGATTGATAATGAATGTTTTGCCTGTTCCACATGGAGAATCGAGAAAGGAGATATTACCAGTCTCACTATGAGTGAATGAAATAATGAATTGGAAGGCAGTTTTTTGTTCCTCGTTTAATTTGTGTTCATTATCAGCCACAAACGCTGCCATTTCTTCGATGTCATAATTGATCTCCCGTTCATATTCGATGTCAAGGTTTTCAGGTGACACATCTGGTTGAGGCAGACCCAAAAGCAGCAACTCCACTGCCATCCATGGATTTCACTCGGTTGTCTAGGTCATTGAATGCCTCACTGTATTCGACAGTTTCCGATGGGTTCTGCCTTTGGATTCTGTGTAATTTATCCGCTGACATGCTTTCTCTGTAATTTTCCCAAAGCGTTACAGGATCACTCAAGGCACATGTCATAAGCATGATGGAGAATAATCGGCGTAGTTGAGTTGGAATTTTGGCGACAGAGGCCTTGTCGAGTGTTTGGTGCTAGTGAGTATCATCTTCAAGTAGTCCATGTTTGGTAGAAGCCGCCCCTAAAGGTTGGACAGAGCTCTCCATTAAACACACGCAGATCTTGAAAACATGTAGGACCTCAAACAATGTGTAGGAGGAGACTTAAAAAGAAGCACTTTTGTTGATTTGGATGGACTGTGTAAACTCTCCCAATAGCATTGCTTTGAAATATCTCTTCTGCCTCATAGGCGGTAACTGGAGTTCCATTTATACGTTTTACCTATTTTTTTTCGTGACCAGGTGTAATAGTCAGGTACTTCAACATAAAGCAAGGATCGGGCAAAATTGTCTGTTTTGCACAGGTTGAAGAAAGCTGTAAGAGTTGTTTGTGGGGAGTTGTTGAAATTGCTGTCGAGCATTATCTTCCCTGAAATAGACACGCTCTCCGCTTTCAAGATGAACAGCTAGATTCACAGCCGTTGGATACCGTCTGTGAAGTGGGAATAATTGTTTTATTTTGTAAATATGAAACATAATGAATCATAGACTTACTTGAGATCGCCGTTGTCGCATTAGAGCAGCTTGTGAAGTAGAAGCACCCAGTCGTACTCTGACTCGTCGTGGCATTCTAAAGGTGAACTTTATGAAGGCTAATTTATTCAAGGTAATATATGAATGTAGCATATATGTATAGAAATATATGAATGAAGTGTTATAAGAAAGTGCAAAAATAATGTTCACACTGACTGGTGGTCGCTGTCAGTAACTGCGTTTAGCTTACGGAGTTCTTGTTTTTATAACTATCGAAAAGCAGCCAGAAGGATAGACATATTGTTGAGAACAAATGATTTCGTTGGAGGTCTGTTATCTCCATTCCAGCCCCTGGTGGACTAGAAGAGGTTAGAAGGGTCAAGTAGTAAAGAAATTATTCAGCTTAGCGGAGGCATCTGGGAAATGTTTAATTGCTGTCATTCATAGAAAAACTATTGTTTAACCGTGAGAAAAGCACTGTTGAAGTGTTAAGTGAAATTTGGCAATCGAGGATCGAATCCACGCTATGCCTACATGAAGCCACTACAAATACGTTGTGGAAAAAAATTTATCTACTGTCATGGATAAAGTGTAACTGTAAAAATGCAGAATTATCGGAGTAAAGGGCATTCAAAAAAGTATGTATGTATAGAAATGTATGAATGAAGGTTTAAGATTCAAATTAAGGAAGTGCAATAATAATGTTTAGCAATTCAAAACTGTGAGTAGTGAATTAGGTCGGTTGAACGATGGTTCAAAGGAACATAAACAATGAAATGGGTTATTTCCCTTGACTGTTTAAAAAATAGTGTGGTGGTATAAGTTATTTCCCTTGGGTGTTTAAAAAAATTAGTTATATAAAGTAGATATAAAGGTCCCTTCCAGGTGCCGTATTATCGATTTTTTCAACAATCTAAGTATGTCACAAGGTTTCCAGACATGAGTTGTACTCACGTATCAAGTTTCATCAGAATAAATAAAACAATGTAGGAGGAGTTAGCTAACAATGCCACAAACAAACACACACTACATATGTAGTATACACACACACACACACACCACACACACACACATATATATATAGAAAATAGTGAAAAAACTACAGAAGGCTTGTTTTAAAAGGTTAAAAAATATATATTTGAGTCATTATGTTTGAAGAATGTTATAAATTTTTTTCATACAATGACATAGTTTTTGAAGAAATGACCGGTTTCGCGTTCAGCTTTTCAAATTTCTTACATCGTTATGTTTACGTCGAGAAGTGTGAAGAAAGAGTTCCAGATAAGGGGAGGTAATAAGTGATTTCTTCCGGTGTAAGGGAGATAATCGCTTAATATTTTTTGCCTTTTTTTTTTGAGTGAGTTTCTCTGTATAAGAATATTGGAATGGTTAAGTTTGGGCTTGTATTTTTCAATGAAGAATGTTTCCTTGTTTAGTCTAATTTGTGTTGGTGTTCCGATAGCACATTGGTAAAATAGAAAGATCTAAAATTGTGTTAGTAGTTGCTTTGCGCATTTCTCAATGTGCTCACTAAAGGGTATCATTCTGTATTCTGGGAATGCAATCTGTTGTCGATGCAGTGTGCATCTACGTTTAAACCATTAAAAAATCACCAAAGACATATATACACACACCTAACCCGGGGGGACCTAAAACTACGACCCATTGTAGCTGGCCCAATCTGTGAAACACACAGACTAAGTCTATTTATGGACATCTCCTGAAACCCTTCCTTAAACATATCGATAGCCATATCAGAGATGACTTAATTATGTTAAACCACCTTCCAAAAAAAGCCAAGGAAGAAACAATCATGGTTTCATTTGATGTAGTTAACTTATATACCAGTATACCTCATAATTATGGACTAGAGGCAATACAGTTCTGGCTGGACCAATTTCCGGAAGAAATACCAAAAAGGATCAGTAAAGAATTCATTACTAAATCAATTGAATTCATCCTACATAATAACCACTTCATGTTTGACAATACATTTTACCATCAAAAATCCGGAATTGCTATGGGTACAAGGGCAGCACCAGTCATTGCGAACCTAACAATGGGCTACCTGGAAATAATCATTTACAAAGAATCTTTATCAATCTTTGGAAACCCCCTCTCTCAATACATAAAAGAGAATTTGAAACGATTCCTGGACGATTGTTTTATACTCTGGAATGAAAACACAAATAAACTCCTAAAATTCAAAAACCTATTGAATAGCATAAACCCAAATATACAGTTCACAATGGAATACAACCAAAAGGAGCTCCCGTTCTTGGATATACTAATTAAAAAAATTAACCTTAAAATAGAAACAGACATTTTTTACAAAGCCACAGATGCCAAACAATACCTTCTTTTTAATTCATGCCACCCAAGACACACTAAAACAAACATCCCCTTCAACCTTGCAAGAAGGATATGCACAATAGTATCAGAACAAAATACCAGGAACTTTAGACTGCAAGAACTCAAAAACACCCTAATTGACAGACATTACCCAGCTCAACTCATAGAGGATGGGATCAGATGTGCAACAGAAATCAACATAGAAACTTTGAGAAAAGTTCAACACAACAACACACCTTTCCCGAAAATACTACCTTACATATCCACATACAACCCATGAAACAAAGAAGCCTTCACCATCATCACCCAGAATTTACCAATACTTCATAAGGACCCCAAATTAAAGGAAATTCTAAACATACACCAAATCATTAAAAGCTACAACCTAAATCACTTAAAAAGATTCTCACAAAGGCAAAATTGTTTTCTGAAATTACGGATGCAATTTTTGGAAGGTGGTTTAACATAATTAAGTCATCTCTGATATGGCTATCGATATGTTTAAGGAAGGGTTTCAGGAGGATGTCCATAAATAGACTTAGTCTGTGTGTTTCACAGATTGGGCCAGCTACAATGGGTCGTAGTTTTAGGTCCCCCGGGTTAGGTGTGTGTATATATGTCTTTGGTGATTTTTTAATGGTTTAAACATAGATGCACACTGCATCGACAACAGATTGCATTCCCAGAATACAGAATGATACCCTTTAGTGAGCACATTGAGAAATGCGCAAAGCAACTACTAACACAATTTTAGATCTTTCTATTTTACCAATGTGCTATCGGAACACCAACACAAATTAGACTAAACAAGGAAACATTCTTCATTGAAAAATACAAGCCCAAACTTAACCATTCCAATATTCTTATACAGAGAAACTCACTCAAAAAAAAAAGGCAAAAAATATTAAGCGATTATCTCCCTTACACCGGAAGAAATCACTTATTACCTCCCCTTATCTGGAACTCTTTCTTCACACTTCTCGACGTAAACATAACGATGTAAGAAATTTGAAAAGCTGAACGCGAAACCGGTCATTTCTTCAAAAACTATGTCATTGTATGAAAAAAATTTATAACATTCTTCAGACATAATGACTCAAATATATATTTATTAACCTTTTAAAACAAGCCTTCTGTAGTTTTTTCACTTTTTACTATTTTCTATATATTCAACCACGTGCTTTCACACACCAACTTTCTCACCTATATATATATATATATATATATACACATAGAAGAGTATTGTAGTTCGCTTGAAGCATTGTGTATTGTTTTTAAAATATATTGTGTCTTGAATGCACAAAATGCATTATAATAACCACCATGGATTATATTAACTGTTATAATTTAATCATCCATAGTCTGATATAATATTTCAGAACACAAAAATTCCTTCTTCAGATATCACTAGGAATTAACTCGATCAATTCTTAGTATGAATTGTAAGCTTTTCGTTCTTTTGTTTAATTGTGTTGGATGTTGTTGTAAAAATAGTTCAATAGCCCAAAACTGATGACCACTTGGATAACATATCCCTACAAAAGAAAACTTCTTTACGAAGAAAAATTTTGAGCCTTTTTAAGCTAAATCTTTTAATGCTTCATTGAACACACCTGAAACGTAGCACAATTAAAACTTTGGTATTATTTGAAACAGTAGTGCGTCTCTTCTTTGTTCCTAACTAAAAATAGATTTATCTTTCAGTCTGGTTACCCTTTATTGACAGTTGAAATGGATGGCCAAAAATTCGCTTTTTAAAAAAAGGAGAGAATACTGCAAAGACTTGCAAAAACATTTGTGAAGCTTATGAGAATGATGTTGTAAGTGAATCAACTGTTCGAAGGTGGTTTGCAAAATTTAAAGCTGGAGAGTTTAACTTGGAAGATAACAGTCACAGTGGAAGACCTTCAAAATTGGATGAAGATGTTTTGAAGGCAAAATCGTAGAAAACTTAAATATCAGGAGTAGAGAACTTGCAGAGGAGTTGGAAGTTTCTAAAAGTACAGCTCATGAACATCTAATGAAGCTATAATGTATGGGTCCCTCACAAACTCTCAGAAAAGAATTGCTTAGACTGGTATTCTGTTTGTGATATGCTTTGGAAACGGAATGAAAACATGCCTTTTTTTAAACAACTTGTGACTGGAGATGAAAAACGGATTGTGTTCGAAAACATAGTGCGAAAAAGTTCCCGGAGTTTGCGTAAGATTCTCCCAAAACAGCAGCCAAAGACGAATACCCATGCCAAAAAAGTAATGCTTTGCATTTGGTGGTACCATAAAGACATTATTTATTATGAGCTTCTCCCACAAAACCAAACCATTAATTCTGATGCGTATTGTCGTCAGCTGGTTAATTTGAATCAAAAAATCAAAGAATTGAGGCTGGAGATTGTCAACAGGAAAGGAGTAGTGTTCCAACAAGACAATGCCCGGCTACATGTGCCTTTGGCTACCCGAACAAAGTTACATGAACATGGCTGGGATCTCTTATCCCATTCACCATATTCTCCTGATATTACGCCATTCGACTACCACTTGTTTTTATCTCTACAGAACTCATTGTAAGGGAAAACATTTAACGATTTAGATGGAGTCAAAATGAACCTAGATAACTTTTTTTCTCCAAAACCAGTCAAATTCTATGCTGATGGAATATTTAAATTACCTGATAGATGGGCAAAGGTCATTAATAATAATGGAAATTATTTCATTGAATAAAATTTATTGAAAGATCAATTATTTATATCCTTTTTTGCATATTAAACAATGCTCAGAACTTTCCGGACAACTTAATATATACGTGCCCATAGATACATGCAGTAGTGGCCAAAATTAGAGAACAAAAATGAAATTTAAAGATATTTATATTTCTACTTCATTTCCTGAATGGGATCTTTACTGTATATACTTTAGAGTGTGTTCATTATTTTCAATAAATTTTGCAGGAAGTGATTTATAACTCGGTAATTTATAATAGAGAAAATGTTTATGTAAAAATACAAGATGGACAAAATTAGAGAGTGTATGGTGTCAAATTAAAAAAGTAAAATCTGGCAACACTCTGACCGATTTAAACTATGATTTATATTGAACAGTAGTGAATTAATAACCATGGAAAGCAACGTAAAGCTGATGAAAGCCTCAGGAAGCGAGTGGTCACATTGAAAAAAGAAGGAATGGTAATTTCTGCTATCGCCAGAGACATTAACAGATCAAAGAGTGTCGTTTCAAGAATATTCAAGCTTTATGAAGAAACAAGCTCGTTCGTATCATTAAAAAAACAAGGTTAGACCGTGGAAAACAGGTGTTTGGCAAGACCGTGTGATTCAGAGGCTGTCATTAAGAGATCATTTCAGTACTACTTTAGGAATTTCTTGCCAAGTAAATTGTGATTATATAATGAATGTGTCTCGTAAGATTGAGTCTTGTCGTTTGAAGGAAGTTGTTGTTGGTGGTGGTTGCTTTTGCAATATTTTAATCTAGGCAAAAATGACAAGAACACCTGTGACTTAGATTCATTATCAGTAGATTAAAATTTTTAGCCTGTTGATATGTTAAATTGGGCATTTCATGAAATAGTCTCAAGACATCTAGAATTGATTATCTGTGACTTGAGTCTTGCTTTATATTTTGCTATTAATATAACTAGTTTTAACTAAAAAAATTTTTTTTTATAGGAAGAGTGCTTAGTTCTTTATTCATTTGATCATTTTTTCTTTTGTAAACTGCGATTAATAAAAATTTGACGCGTTCTATATATATTATATTTATGCATTTTATATTTATATATTATATTCATGTGTTATGATTTTGCAGGAAGAGAAAGATTGCAAGTTGAAAGAGTAAGTCTACAGTACCTGATGAAATTCTTACTCTGCTAATATATCTGTATATTTATGGCAGGATTTCATCTATTCTTTGGAAAAGCTCCAAAATATAAATCTGTTCTTTCACTATCAATTGTCCAAGTTTCGGATTCTCTTATATATTTTTTAATACTTTAAAACTAGATAGAGACAGAAGACAGCAGAGGATGAACAAGAGAAAGAGGGGGTGGGAAGGAAAAAGAGAGAAAGATAAAGAAGGATATGAGAATAAAGAAAGATATGAGGAAAGATATATTTATAAGCTTAACTAATTTTGTAATTTTCTTCTGTAAAGGAATACTTTTTGACCATTTTTGTCTCGATGTGCAACTGAAAACCAAAATCCCAAACCCAAAAGTTACATATTTTCTCCACAGAATTATTGTATATTGTTGTTTTATAAGTATAAACAAGTTTCTAACAACCATATTTCCACCAAAGAATTTAATCCACTTCTCATTTCGCTTTTTCCTTTGATCGATTTCACAAAAGTACCAAAATATTCTCATGTTTTTAATAGTTCTTTGCAACAATAAGGTGATTCACTGAAGACAATTTGCTTCCAAACGGATCAATAGCATCTTTTCTGAACTCAGTGAAGATCTTTACAGTATTCTAGCTCCTCTGTTGCCCAGTTCTTTATTAATTTTTCTTTTCTTTCTTCCAAAGACTTAGTAGTATAAATATCAATAACTGCAGTAATACAACACAAATAAAATATTTATGCATTTCAAACAAAATATACTTCTTTTCAAAAAAGGTGTTTGTTATTTTCCTCAGTGTATACAAATTATTCATCCATAATCATATTTTGATTTGGAGCATGTCTGTTCTAACTTGGGTTTAAAACATGCATTTTTGGATCTCAAGTAGGCTCAGACGACACCATAAGTTTTCAGTCTGTGATTGGCTGAATAAACAAGCTCCCTTGAACAGGTGCTCTCTGCTACATTCATGTCCAATCGAGTTCCTTGGCCTTCTTCTAAATGACTCCTTGCATGCAGTTTTGTTCTATCGCGTTAACGCTGGCCTCTCTCACACAAGAACATTCTTCGTCCACGTGCGCTAGCAGTATAGACCAAACTCAATATCGTTATCTCATGTTTATTAGAAACACTTCTATCAAGTATCTTTTTGTATATACAAAGCAAAACTAATGTCTTCACTTACTCATTCATTACACATCAGAGACATCTCTATTAAACACTACACATCTCTATGCGGAGCTCTATGCAAGGCAATTCATGTGCAATCAACTGCAATCAGCAACTAACATCGCCGACATCGTCATCTTCAACTAACAACCATGGAATCAACCCGACGTGAGGACAACTTTTTTCGAACTAATAACCAATGGACAACATTAAGGTGGTGGTATCAACAAACCGCCACACTGGTGACCTCAGAACCTTTATATTCATAAAGCAAATTTTCCTTTGCTATAGATTTTACAAAATTGGGATATTTTCCTTTTGAACGGCAGTTTTCAACACAATTTCTAGTTAACTAAACACTTTTAAACTTCGTATACTGGTAGAATGTGTCAAAATAAAACATTTTTTTCTCTTGGCTTTCTTGAGAAAATTGTAATTTGTAAGTTTAACGTAGTTTAATTTTTCGAATTTTAACCAATCCTATGGCCTCTATTGAGCTAAAATCATTTGCTGCGTCTAAAACAGACAGCATCCTGTCACTAACCCTAACCCTAAATTTTAGCCTTTCGTTTTTTTTCTTAATTGTTAAATTAATTTAAGGATAACAATTAAGAAAAAAAAACGAAAGGCTAAAACGAAAGCAAAAACTCAAAACAAAAACAAAACGAATAATTTTAGACACACGCGTAACAATTAAATTAATTTAACAATTAAGAAAAAAAAACGAAAGGCTAAAATTTAGGGTTAGGGTTAGGGTGAGGGTTAGGGTTAGTGATAGGATGTTGTCTCAGTTTTAGACGCAGCAAATGATTTTAGCTCAATAGAGGCCATAGAATTGGTTAAAATTCGAAAAATTAAACTACGTTAAACTTACAAATTGCAATTTTCTCAAGAAAGCCAAGACACATTCTACCAGTATACGAAGTTTAAAAGCGTTTAGTTAACTAGAAATTGTTTTGAAAACTGCTGTTCAAAAGGAAAAGATCCTAAAATTGTGAAGATTCTGAATATCCGTTGTTTAAAACATATAAATCCAAAGATCTTTGTTTTTAAAGTCCCAAGGAAAAAAAATTAGATGGGTATGACGGTTTAAAAAAAAAATTTACACTTGAATAAATGTGCCCATCAATTATCCCTTAACTTATTTATTATATTGACTCCGCAAGAATGTAAAGTAAAGTCTACGTCGGCGAATTCAGCCCAGAATGTAAATGGAAATTACTCGTTACGGGAAAACATTTTGTCTGATGCTACGCCGGTCTTGTCAACCCACGCCCTGGATAACCAATAACTGTATTGGGTTGTGTCATAGTTCCCTGCTGTCCGGGGAGGAGGGAAACAAACAATTTTAGCTTGGAAAAAAAGTAGCATTTTATTTGAATACAATTAGGGTAATAAAAGAAAACTATTTAAAATAAGTTATTTACTAGTAGTTAATGACTTGTACACAATTTATATATGATGGCATTACACATGTGAGAAGATAACATTTTCATTAATTTACTATCAGTCCTGTGCATTGCATTACTGAGACTGATTGAAATATTACCCTTAAAAGATGTTTCAACAATTACTGTATAACTGGTCTTCACTTCAGCTTTATTATTCTTATTTTAGGATGTATGACGAAAGGTTTAAGATAAAAGAATACTAAAATAAGAATAAAGTTTCAACAATTAACATTACTTTTACTTGTTACATTTTATTATTTTTTAAAATAGAATTCATATTCACTTGAGAAATTTTAACGTCGGAAAACGCCGACTGAACAAGGGACACAATTCAAAAGCAGGGAGAGTGATCTCCCTTGAATTATATGTCACTATAACAAAGATGGCATCCAGCGATGTTGATGGTCAGTGCGACAAGAGCAAAGAAGATGTGGCGGAACGTAGATGTCTACATATGGAAAAATTTGCGGAAGCAACAGTTCTCAAAGACATGTTGGATGAATTAAAGAATGTAGGCGAAGATATTCGTGCCCAGGAGGTGGCTTTACAGAATTTTAAAGGTAGTGTTGTTTTAGCAGTATTAACTTAATGCTTTCGTAACTAACTTTCGGCGTTCTTTGTTAGTACATACATATTCAGATAGATAGGTAGATGCTTGTGAGAAAAATTTTATACACGCATTATATATATAGCTTTTAGTATTGTTAACTGAAAAACTATTATAGGGAATAACAAACATTTACCGATGTGACTTTTAGGGTTAAATTTAATGATATTAAAGTTGAGTGGGACTTCTAGCTTCGCTTTCATGGCCTATACAACTACTCTATTGTGTGTGTGTAAGTATGTATATGAGTGGTCTTTCGAATTAATCAGAAGTGTGTTCGTGTTAACTGATGGTAGGAGTGCACGTTTACAATATTGGAATTAGTGTGAGCTGGCAGAAACGTTAGCACGCCGGGCGAAATGCGTAGCCGTATTTCGTGTGCCGTTACGTTGAGTTCAAATTCCGCCGAGGTCGACTTTGCCTTTCATCCTTTCGGGGTCGATAAATAAAGTACCAGTTACGCACTGGGGTCGATGTAATCGACTTAATCCGATTGTCTGTCCTTGTTTGTCCTCTCAGTGTTTAGCCCCTTGTGGGTAATAAAGAAATAGGAATTAGTGTACGATGAATATGGTAAACTGACAATATTACAGAAGATACTGTAAACATCATAACTATATAAAAGCTAAACATTTTATAAGTTTATTTAACATTACAGCATGTAAATAAGAATTACTGTAGATTCTTAATTTGATTTAATTGTGGCAGAAAATAGATGAACTTGTCGAATGGGAGACGGGTACAGACGATAACTTAGTAGAGTCTGAAGTAACTAAAAAGGGGTGAGTCACGAGCAGGTGTGTCATCGATATCACGCTGCATCAAAGTTGAGATCAAACTGGCTTGAAAAATGCGTCGAGTTCCACTTGTTTACTGACTAATGCTACTTCCCGATAATAATGTTCTTTAAGGTTCTAAGATGTTGAGAAAATCGGATTGTTGTTTCTCCATCGAAATTGTGGTGATGAAATTAATAAATCACGTTAAAATCACAGGAAGTTGTTGATGCCATCACCCAGAAATCTTAAGAATGCATTGTTAACAGTAAATTTAAATTGGAATAAATAAGATATGGTACATGTATTCATACGAATCTATGTTTTTGTCATTCATTTTGAATCCCCACAATTTCGCTTTTATTCATTCATTTCATGAACCCATGTATCACATATTTGATGGGGAAACAGCACGATTTTCTTCTAAAATTCTACTATGTGGTCAATGTTCATAATTTCCTAATGAATTCTCTGTAAATAATAATTTGAAAATGGCAGATATATTTAAGTTATACCTAATATACTTCAAAATTGTACAGAAGCTTTTTACCAAGCATTGACTAGAGTGGAAGTCTTCTGTACCTTTTTTTGGAACTGCTAAATTGAATATTGCAGACTTGAGGCTTTAGTCTTTAATATTATTAGTAGTTTTGGGCCTTGTATGTTTACCTTAAGATTATCCTTTTATATCACTGTGGGGATTTCATTCCAATAGCTTCATTGGTATAATCCCTTGCAGGCTACACAAAACTTGATCCATTGGCTAGATTGTTGACCTAACTTGTGTAGCATGATCTCATTGCTGACATGCTGGTGACAACCTAATTGAGCAGGTGATTTGTCCTAAGTTAGTAGTGCTTTCACTTCATCAGCAAGAAGTTTGAGGGCAGCTTCCTGGTATTTATGTTCTGCAGAAATGAGATGCAGTTAAAATCAGTCAGTAAAGACATAGTAATGCACTAGGTGTTATTGCTTTATGTCTTCAAAACTAACAGATGTGCTGACCTCTCAATCACTAAATTCAGATGGTGTACACCTCTGTAGTCATGCAACACAATGTAGAGAAAAGTGCGGAAGCTGCATTCTTAAAAGCTTGGGTATTCTGGAGTAGTCTACTCCAATATAAGTCATATCCCCTTTATACACTTGGGAAATAAGGAGCATTTCACACTTTAAGTTATTTAGCCTCTTCTTGAATTATTCCATTTCCTTGGTTGGTGTGCTACATGTTTCACGATAAGTAATTTTATTACTCATTCCAAGTAGTTTCTAAATTACCATAATCATCTGTAACTAGCTTTGAAATTCTTCAAGTCCATATTTGTAGCTAGCTTGGCAGCAGCACTTTCATTTTTTATTCAATTGTATTACAACTAGATCGTTGATGGACAAAGTTTTGTATCTTTTGTAACTTTCATATGCTTCCTTGCACCAACAGATAATGATTTAGAATTTGCATCAACATCATATACAAAATAATACAGTAAATTTCTCCTTTGCTTTTCTCGTATCCGAAACTATTTGCATTTTTCAACATCATTTCTTCAAAAAGTGCTGCAAGTGAAGAACCAGCCTTTAACTTCCTTGTAAGCTTCAATTTCTTGTCCATAAATACAGTTATATATTCTTTATATTATTACTGTCCCTTGAAGCTATGGTGTAAAATATAAGGCTGAAAGAATCCTAAACTGAAATATCAATGAAAATTGTTAGACAACATTATTTGCATTGTGTTGCACATGATGTTATTTTTGTCAAAGTTTGCACTAGGCTACCATACTGAAATTGGTGTACACATTACTGGAAAACATACAAACACTATGCTACTTCAACATAACTTAATCTTTGTTTGTGCCTTTGTATTGTTAGATTTGAAAATGAATTATGGTCAGATCACATCATGATACTGTTAAGAATAGGATTATCATAAAGGAAACAAGTTTCAATAAATAAATTTTTAACGAACTTACACATACAACTTCTCACAACAGAAATGTAGTTTTATAAGATGGGAGTCATCATCATTATCATCATTCAACATCCTCTTTTCATGCTGGCATGGATTGCACAGTTTGACAGTAGCTGGCCAGCTGAAGAGCTGCCCGAACTCCATGTCTGTTTTGGCATGATTTCTATAGCTGGATGCCCTTTCTAATGCGAACAACTTTACAGAATGTACTGGGTGCTTTTACACAGCACCTGCACAGGTGCTTTTATGTGGAACCAACACAGGTACTTTTTATGCGGCACCAGTACCTATGAGCCTGCAAGATTAGGATCACACAGCTGAAGAGTAAATCTTGTATACGTAACAGGCTGGAAATAGAAAGCATCAGGAAGAGATGAATGAATTAAGAGTGTAAAATACTAGAAAGAAAGGGTATATTTCTTATGAAGGGTAAAAGCAACTAACAAGCAGATTGTTTATTGGTGAAATGTCTCTCTTCTTTATTTTTATCAGTCTCCGTTTTCTCAATATCTACCCTATACATATCATGATATAAACTAACTATGGATTTACAGGGGTATCGCAGAGCAGCTGCTGCAATTTTTCATTACAGAAAACTTAATGATTTGTGATTATATTATTTTTTCAGTAATCATCTAAGTTTGGAACATAGAAATCTGAAAACAATTTTATTAACAAAAAAAAAAGTGTTGTGTGTTAGTCTGAAACTTTCTCCATTGTTTATCCCAAAGTTTCCTATATTTAAATGAATTACTGTGTGATGTTTAGCATTAATTCCCTGAGCTTTTAGCCTGGGCATGACCATATATGTATGTATATATGTGTGTGTGTGTGTATGTATATATGTGTGTGTGTATCTATATATATATGTGTGTGTGTGTATATGTATATGTGTATGTATACATGTGTGTATATGTATGTATATATATGTATGTGTGTGTGTATATATATAAATATATATATGAGCAAAAATAGGTTGATGGTCACTGCATCCTTAAGGATTCGTGCTAATTTTATATATATATATATATATATAGCAATAAGAAAATAGAGGGCATCAATAGATGGTTCATCAACTTTTAGACATTACATTATATATACATATATATATATATATATATACATATATATATATACATACATACATGCATATATATATACATACATGCATATATATATATATATATATATATATATATTGCAAAAAGAAAATGGAAGGGATACAAAAATCACATACATCAGCCGGTAGACATTCTATTATGTCTATCTATTCCAAAACAAATAGGAGTATTGTAAGAACACATACTCATGCAAAGACTGTGTGCTACACAAATATATACTAGTAATACATAAAAGATTAAAAGATCAGTTCCTTACGGCCATTTCTGCCAAGAGGCCACGATATCCTCTATGCTATGTAGGTCATTTTTGTATCCCTACCATTTTCTTCGACTTTTTTTTTTGTGAATTCTCCCTATGTGTGTGTGTGTGTGTGTGTGTATATATATATGTATATATAATGTTATTGTATATATGTATGTATATATATATGTATATGTGTATATATGTATGTATATATGTCCATTTGTGCGTGTGTATATATATGTATATTTGTGTGTGTGTGTATATATATATATATACGTGTGTGTGTGTGTGTGCATGTATATGTTTGTGTGTCTGTTTGTCCCCCCAACATCGCTTGACAACCGATGCTGGTGTGTTTACGTCCCTGTAACTTAGTGGTTTGGCAAAAAGAGACCGATAGAATAAGTACTAGGCTTACAAAGAATAGGTCCTGGGGTCAATTTGCTCGACTAAAGGCGGTGCTTCAGCATGGCCACAATCAAATGACTGAAACAACTAAAAGAATATATATATGTCCTTATATTTATATGCATCCATAATATATATGCACAAACTTGTGTACATATACACTCATCATCGATGTTTGCACTACTGTTACATTATAATGTACACTGTTACACAGATGTTTAATTCCTGTTATTGTTTGTTTCAGCCATCATTGATAGATATCAGTTACAGCCAGCTGTCATGGATCCATATCTTGGTAAGTTTTCATATTACACATATACCATTTTTCTTCTTTATCTCCCTCTTTCTAGTTACTACTACTCACCGTTATAATGCAAGGTAGCCATGCACCTCCTCTATAGCAAGGCACCTGTTCTTGTCCACTTTTCTACTTTAGTCTCTCAGCACCTGATATAAAACCACCTTTCCCTTCCCAATACCTCCACCTACTTAGTCTTGGGGGTGGCTTTTCTCTTTATTGTTCTTTTCTGCCTTGGTGACCTCACTACTGTTGGTGGCACAGAAAAAGCACCCAGTACACACTATATAGCAGTTGGCTTTAGGAAAGGCATCCAGCTGTAGAAAACCTGCCAAAGCTAGCACTGAAGCTTAGTGCAGCCCTGCAGCTTGCAGAATCCTGTAAAACTGTTTAACCCATGCCAGTATGGAAAACGGACATCATCTGATGATGACAATGATGAAGAACTTATTGAACACTGTCTGTAAACTTTTTTAGCCAGCATCCATCAACCCCTCCTCCCAAAACTACATCCACTCATACTCACAACTTTCATAAATAATAATTCCAATATGAATTGAAACTTGAAGATATTTGCATGTTGAAATTTTTACAAACTTTTACCTATTTTTATAAACTTGCTAGAAATAGCAACCAAATTCAAACAAAATAGTGTTAATCTGTGTCATGATTTATATATTGAGTTTTTACTCTTTTGCTTCTCTCTTACAGAGGGTTACATTAACCAACTAATGGGATATATCAAGGACCCGAATTCCAGTAAAGTGTTATTTCGTTTGTCGTTCCAGCATTTATATCTTATAAGCAAGGTTAGTCTATTCTCTTAGTGCACATTTGTAGATCTGAAATCTATTATATTTGGTCAGAGTACTTTTTTAATACATCTTTTTTTTTCCAACTTAATTTGTGATATTTTGTTTCATTAATCATTTCATTCAGCAAAATTTGGAAAATTAGAATGCTGTGCTTGAGAAGACCTGGCAAGCCAAGTGAGACCATAATCTTGTGGCCTATGCCAGGGGTGTAACCAGCCCACTTATGCATACCTTTCCTTCATTGGACACTAAACTCTGCTTGCGAAGACCTGTTGAGGCAAGTGAAATCGAAATCAAATTCGATGACTGGCATCCGTGGTAGTGGAGCGCTAAGAGCACCATCCGAGGGTGATCGTTGCCAGAGCAGCTAACTGGCTTCTGTGCTGGTGGCATGTAAAAAGCACCATTCGAGCATGATCATTATCAGCATTGCCTTTCTGGCACGTGAAAAAACGTTTGAGCAAGGTTATTGCCAGTGCCACTGGACTGGCTCCTGTGCAGGATGCTAAACTCTGCTTGCGAAGACCTGTTGAGGCAAGTGAAATCAAAATCAAATTTGATGACTGGCATCCGTGCTAGTGGAGCGCTAAGAGCACCATCCGAGCGCGATCGTTGCCAGAGCAGCTAACTGGCTTCTGTGCCGGTGGCATGTAAAAAACACCATTCGAGCATGATCATTACCAGCATCAACTTACTGGTACTTGTGCTGGTGGCACGTGTAAAAATGTTTGAGCGAGGTCATTGCCAGTACCGCTGGACTGGCTTCTGTGCAGGTGGCACGTAAAAAACACAATTTGAGTGTGGCTGTTGCCAGTGCCGCCTGACTGGCCCTTGTGCCGGTGGCACATAAAAGCACCCACTACACTCTCAGAGTGGTTGGCATTAGGAAGGGCACCCAGCTGTGGAAACTCTGCCAGATCAAGATTGGAACCTGGTGCAACCATCTGGTTCGCCAGTTGTTGGTCAAATCGTCCAACCCATGCCAGCATGGAAAGCGGACGTTAAACGATGATGATGATGTACGTAAAATAATGTTCAAGGAAAATATAACATCCTCAGTCTCTGATATTTCTGATCCTTTCAAAGTTGACACTCCTTGTTTTACTGTCATATTTTAACCCTTTAGCATTTAAACCAGCCATATCTAGCACAAATATTCTATCTGTTTTGTGTTCAAATCAGACAGATTTGGCCTCTCACATTGACCCTAGAATGTCATTCTAAAAACAAATGATCACCTCATTGAAATCTTGAAGTTATGAAATAATTCATAACTGAATAAATAAACATTACATTTGACTGAGTAATCTGAACACTAAATAGTTAATGTACTTTGTTATACTTTATTTCTATATCTATTTTTGTATTTTTCTTTTTTTCTTTTAGATGCGATCTCAGAAACTGCTTGCACGTTACCTCCCTCATGAAGTTACAGATCTCCCATTTGCATTGAAGTTACTCCAGGCACAGGACACTGAAGATAGGACTGTTAGTTATTGCAATACTACATATCTTTTTTCGTCTATTTATCTTTGTCATGTGTAGTAGTTTGACATGTACTGCACCTTTGCTATTGTTTAGCTTCAAGTTAGCTCTGATAGAGAAGGCCTGTGATCAAAAATGTTCGATCTGGGACCATCCTTTCATTTATTCAGGCAGAGTGTATCTTAGTAGAACTACATTATTCAATGAGCTTCTGTGATTTGAAGAAGATTTGGCTGTTATTTCTAGCAAGTTAAGCAGTGATGTGAAGGCTTCATCACTGTAGTTGAAAATGGAGAACTGTTTGATTGCTAATCAAATCATTACCCTCACTGACATCCCTGTGATTCCTTGATACATTCTTGAGATTGAGTTCACAATGTTGACTGGCATGAATCGCCCATGATGTTTTTACCCATTACTATATTAACATGCTGTGTCTAAACCCAACATATCACAACCAGTAGTACATGAAAACAAAATGTTTTCTCCCTGTTTCTTTATTTATCACCTCTACAACAGTTCTATCAACACCACTACTAACTGACCAATCCAATCTGATTTGACCAGCCTCTTCTGCCCTCTGCTTATCATTCTCAAAATGTCCTACTAAACCCACCTGATATTCTATCTCTGTTCATATTGTCTGAACAGTGATTGAAACTGAACACCAAATACAGCAATCTCCTCTGTCTGGGTAGATCCTGAAGGGGTTAAGGGCACTCCTACTCTCTTTGGACTAAAATATTAGAATAAAAAATTGTAGTACAGTGTTATATTTTTGTTTTTGTTTTTACTACTACTCAAATACTTTCCGTTTTTGTGAACCCAGAGAACTACCACTTTCATATTGCACTCATCTTCATTATCACCTTCGCTCTGCTTAATTTTGTTTCATCTGAAATACAGAGACATTTTTCTTTAGTGAGAAAAAGATTTTTTTAATTATAAGTTATGTTTTTGTTGTTTATTCTTGGTCAGTCCTCATCCTACTGACTTGTGAGGAAAGGTATTTCATAGGTACTGTAGATGAGGTAGTTCCTTGCTGTAAATGGTACCATTGTAGGTATGGTGAATTCACATAGATCTAAGAAGCTTCTGCTGCAGGTACATTCCAATTCACTGTATGTTGGCAGTGCAGTGTGGTAGCACTTGCTGATGTAATCAAGTGTCACACTAATGTACAAGTAGTCCACCTACCTCTAAGTACTTCCAACAGTGACTTAAACAGAGAGGGTACAGTCAGAAGAGTAGAGACATCAGACTCGCTACCAAATGCAGACTGGTGAATGCAATTGTCTTCCCAATAGCAACATATGGATGCGAGACCTGGACACTAAAGAAAGCTGACCAGAAGAGAATTAATGCATTCGAGCTTTGGTGTTGGAGAAGACTTTTACGGATTCCATGGACAGCGAGGCTCACCAATGGAGAAGTTCTTAAGCAGATAAGGCCAAAAATGTCGCTAGAAGCTAGGATCACCAAGCATAGATTGGCATATTTCAGTCATATTATGCGGAGAAAATCCCTGGAGAAGGGATTTTCTTGCTCGGAATGGTCAATGGCAAGAGAGGAAGAGTGATACTGGAATGGACATAGCCATTCTGAAAGAAGCGGCCCAGGATAGAACACTGGAGGACACTGATCCAACAAGTAACCAAGAGTCGACTTCGACTGAGCGAATAGATAGATAGATAGATAGATAGATAGATAGATAGATAGATAGATAGATAGTGGATGGTGATATAGCTCACTGCTAAAAGCAAGTACCACACTAGAGTATAGTCTACCTAGTTCTAAATAGGTAGCGCATGGTAATATAACTTACTGCTGGAAACAGTGGCAGCACTGTGACATTTGCTCAGTGTTCTTTTAGCATTTTAAATACTTTTGTAAAAATGACATTGCCCTTAGAATCTTCAGCCTTATCTTGCTTTCTTTCTTTTTTTTCTATCTAGACATGGGAGACCCGTTATATGCTTTTACTGTGGCTCTCTATAGCATGCATGATTCCTTTCGATCTCAATCGTCTTGATACAATGACTGATGGCACCAAGAGTGTTATGGACCAAATATTAGAGCTGTCTCAGGTAAACTTTTATTCTCACAATTTCCTTTTTTATTTTCCCCCAATAGATGTTTTCTCTCACTGTAACCACTGTTTTATCTTCCTCTCTGTATCATTCTTTCCTTCATTTTCAGTCTTATGTCTGTAAATCAGACAAATGCAGAGACGCAGCAGTGTATTTGCTGGCTAAATTCATGACCAGGGATGATGTGAAGAAGAAGCACCTGTCTTCTTACCTGGACTGGACATGCAAGATCATGCATTCATCTAAATGTCAGTAGATATTTGAACTATTATATAATTAAAAACGTTTGTTCCTTGGGTATTTATTGATATAAATGACTGTTTTATTTCACCCTTTGAGGACTTTGCATTTCATTCCTTTGGGACTTCTTATAATTTATTCCTCTAGTACACCTTCATTATTCTAGGCTAACTTGTATTTCATTCCTTCAGAGCATCTTTGTATCTCATTCCTCCAAGGCATTTTATATTTTATTCCACCAGAATTTTACATTTGATCCCAAACCCCATCCAAGATCATTTGTATTTCTTTCTTCCAGTGGCACTTCCACTTTGATCCTGAGGGAAGACTATGCATTGGTTTCCTCCAATGGGTGACTTTATATTTCATTCCTCCTGTAGTGGAATGAGTGTGGACAAAAATCTGAGTAGAACTTTTTGTGTTCATCATCATCATTTAACGTCCATTGTCCATACTGGCATGGGTTGGACGGTTTGACCAGGGCTGGTAAGCTGAGGGGCTGCACCAGACTTCAGTCTAATTTGGCATGATTTCTACAGCTGGATGTCCTTCCTAATGCCAACCACTCCAAGAGTGCAATGGGTGTTTTTACATGCCATCAACATAGGTGCCAGTTGTGTGACACCATTATCTGCCTTGACTACAATTTCACTTAGTTTGGTGGGTTTTCTTTTGAAGCATTGCACATTGCTAATGGTTTCACTTATTTGTCATTGCCTCTGTGAGGCCCAATACTTGAAAGGTACTTCTTACATGCCACTGGTAAGGGTGTCAGTTACATGACACTGGTATGTTAAATAAAAACAATATATGTATATATATATCATTTATGGTAAATTAAATGTTGATCCTACTTTTTATTCATCTCCCTTCTCTCTAGTGGAAGAAATGGATGGAAAGAACCCAGTTGTTGGCATTATTTGGAATTTAGCATTGCTGCTTAAATATGGTAAACGAGAGGATTTATTGGAACATGGCAAGTACTCTTTCACTAAATTTCCTTGTTATATTTTTCCTTTCTTATTTTGGATCTATTTTTGCTGTACTAATAGTTAATAGTTTAGATATTTGCATGTATTATTATTTAGTCCCTGATCAAGCTGGCCTGTGATTAGAGACATTCCAGTCATAATCATCTTGTCTATTTTTTAAAAGGTTATCAAGGACTACATTATCAAGTGTATTCTTTTTGTTATTTAGACTAGGCCAACTATGATCAAGTAAAACAATGATCAAAACATTTCAACCCATGACTGTTATTCTGTTATTTTTCCTTCTGACTTAATATATCTAGGACTACAATATTCAAAGTAGCCTTTCTTTTCTTTAAAATTAGAGTATGACACACAAGAGATTAGACTGCTATGTCCAGCATGTTGAGTGACCTTTTTTGACTCAGAGATATTTACACTGAACTGTGATGTGACAAGACACCAAGGGGTTGTTGTTAATTTTTTAGCTCAGGTCAACGTTTGTTAAGCAGGTTTATGATCAGAGGCATTCCAGCTATGACTATCTCATCTTTTTTTTCAATTGTCAATTTCCAATTTCTACTCACAACCCATTGCTTGTAAATATTCCAATAGCTTACTCCATGCCATAGGCCTTTTCTGGTGGAACTGACAGGGGCTGTACAACAGCAACAACTATATCTAAAATTATTTTCAGGCAGATTCTGTTTATTGATTCTATGCCTTCCTTTACAGCTGGTTACTTACTAAAGAATTTCTCAGCTTGTTCTCTGAGCTTCACTGGTGATACATTAATGAGAAAAGCCAAGATTAAGTTCCTTCAGAGACTAGGATTAATTTTCCTAAAAAGTAGAGTAGCATCATGGCGGTAAGTGGTATTTTATTTTCAGTTTTATTTGCATCATTTTGAACATTATCAATTGCAAATGTTTCCTTCATCTTGCTAGCCCGTAAGAGGTTTGTTATGGTTTTCCTTCCAAATGGGATTATATGCACATTTGCATGTATATATGAACATACATAGTTCTGGTTTGGCATGGTTTTTATGGCTGGATGTCTTTGCTAATGCCAACCCTTTCATGTGTGTTTGATATATACATATATATATACATTCACACACACACACACACACACATACATACATACATATATATATATATATATATATAATGTATCTAGGATTCTATATATCATAATTCACTAATTCTCCCCTATGTACTGTGACCTCTTCCACCCCCTACACTACATGTCTCTCACTCTCCCTCCCCAGTCTTGCACTTTTTACACACCTACCTTCACCTATCATCTCCATATCTCTCATCCTTACCCTATTGTCAGTTTTATTATTCTGCTGTTCCCATCCATTCTGTACTGTTAGTCATCACCTCCTCTCCCCTGTGCCACTTTTATTGACATCCATCCCTAAATTTTATCACTTTTCCCCAAACTCATATTTACTATCAACTACCCCTCCACCCTTATTCTCCATTCACTACATTCACTCGTACCCACTGCCATCTCCTCTACACTCTTGCAGTCTTTGTCAGTCTTCTGTTCCCACATTCTCTTTTGTTCACCTTATACCTTGAGGGTACACTTTCACATCTGATCATCAATACCCCATCATCATGATGTTTTTCTTTCCAGCTCTATCTCAATTACTCTTACTCAATCTTAAGTAATGCAGGCTAGCCATTTATCTCCTCTATAACAAAAAATATATTCCTTTCCTTTACAATACCTAGCATAAAGCATCCTCCTCCTCTACTATACTCTATCTCAATGCATGGTGATTTCACTCCTGCGTGTGCTACACACAAAAAAAACCTCACCTCACTACACTCTGTAAAGTGGTTGGTGTTAGGAAGAGTATCCAGCTACAGAAAGCATACCAAAGCAGATATTAGAGTACGGCCCAATCTTCTGATTCAGTAAATCCTGTTAATCTGTCCAACCCATCTCAGCATGGAAGATGGACATTAAATGGTAATACATATATATGTGTGTGTGTATATCTTGATGTAGTCAGCTATATGGAGCCCCTCTAGCTGTATACTATAATATTTACAGGAAGGAGATATTTGCCCATGGTGCCATGGCGTAGGACTGAACCTGAAAACCATGTGGTTGGGAAGCAAACTTCTTACCAAACATCCATACACAATGTGTCTTAGTTCTTGTTTTTTTATTTTTTTAGCTTACAGATCATTATTTGCTAACAGTTTTTATCATTTGCTAAAAATCTTTGTTAGTATTATTAATCTTTTCTGCTATAGACACACGGCCTGAAATTTTGTGGTCCCAGTGCTCGACTGGTGCTTAGGTTATTGGCCTGGAAAGGATAAAAAGTAAAATCGACCTCAGCAGAATTTGAACTCAAACTGCACAGATGGACGAAATGCCACTGAGCATTTCGTCCACCAAAGTTTGCATCCCTATAAATTCTTCTTTCCTTGTCATGATGTTGGGCAAGTTTAAAAAATTCAAAACCATCTTAATTTTTATTAGGCATGACAATTTTTCCATTCTTTTTTCTTGTTCCTCACAGGTTCTTCCTATGAGAACTCCTGCCATAGTACACTGTACCTTCCAATATTCTTTTTTAATTTTCTGTTTTGTCTTGTAGCTATGCCAGAGGTTGTCGATCAATTGCAGTAAATTTAGCTACTGATGTAAAAATGTCTTCAGTTCAGCCAGCATTTGTAGACACACCCACTGAGAGTGAGGACAATGAAGAGTATGATATACCTGAAGAGATGGAAGAAATAATTGGTCAGTTATTCAACATACTACTACTGTTAATGATATTGTAATTAAACAATTATTACATCACTTATTCATATCTCTCATTTCTAACTGTCATATGACATATTCAACGGAGAAAGGCTTTTATATGACCTTCTTGGGCAACTGCCACATAAGCTTAATACATCAACATTGACCAATCAAGTTGTATATTAACAGATAGCATTCTGAGCCACATTCCTACTTTAAAAACAAACTATTTTTATAGAAAACAGCCAGAATTGACATAGTTCACAACACAACTCCCTATATTATACACTTTGGAAATCTAATGTGAAACTGGTCATGATTAGATTCTTATTAATTCTAATATATTCTCTGTGCACCTTCAACTGTATATCTTATATTCCTCTACCTTTTTAGATTAATAACAATTTATATATATACTAGCTGAGTATCTTGTTGCTGGGCAATTATCACAATAGAATACTTTTGTAGATTTTTGGAGTGGCACACCCACATAATTGCTTCCATTTTGACTGGGAATTTTCAAATTTTTTTTTCTTGACCACACTCTTGCAAATGATGGGAGGAAGGTTTTTATGAAAAAAAAAAATTTTTATTTATGAAACCCCGCCCCCTCCAAACCGATTTTGTCCATTTTTTTTTTTCACTACTCACTTAAAAACAATGGGAGCAAATCGCCCCCAGGACTTATTCTATCAGTCTCTTTTGCTGAACTGCTAAGTTATGGGGACATAAACACACCAACTTCGGTGTCAAGTGATGGTGGAGGGACAAACACAGACACATAAATACACACATACATATATATTTCGTCTTCCAGATCCACACACAAGGCTTTGGTCAGCCTGAGGCTATAGTAGAAGACACTTGCCCAAGGTGCCACGCAGTGGGACTGAACCCAGAACCATGGGGTTGGGAAGCAAGTTTCTTACCACGTAGCAACTCAGCCATACTTCATACAATATAAATAAGTACTTGTAATCAAATAGGCATAAATCTGCTGTTGTTATTATATCAACTATTGTGTTATAGAGCAACTTCTGAATGGACTCAAGGACAATGACACAGTGGTACGATGGTCAGCTGCTAAAGGGTATGTTGTCTTTTAATCTTTGTTCTTTTACTAATTTCTGACATCGGACTACAGCTATGCTGCAATATTGTCTCCAAGGATTTTTTAGTCAATTATATTGACTTCAGTACTTGGGTACTTATTTTATTAACCTCTAATTATTGAATTAATTTCACATATCGGAAATCTACTTTTTTTTTTGTTTCTTTTTAGTGTATATGTCATATATACACAAATATCAGATGTAGTGTGCAAGAGAGGAGACTGTGCTGGTATGGCTATGTAATGCATATGAATGAGGACAGTTGCATCTAGAGGTACCGATCTCTAATTGTAGAGAGAACATGTGGGAAGGGTAGACCTAGGAAGACATGGGATGAAGTGGTGAGAAAGGATCTAGAAACATTGAGACTCACAGAGGGGTTTGCTGTGCTTGAAAAGACATGTCAAGCTAAGTAAAAGCATAGTTGCCCTTGCACACGGGCTTATCCCTTACAACCCTCTCCAGCTGGGCATCCCTAATCTTATGGGCTCATAAGTACGGGTACCACATAAAAAGCACTCAGTACTGGTGTTGCATAAAAGCACCCAGCATGCTCTGTAAAGTGGTTGGCATTAGGAAGGGCATCCAGCTGTAGAAACCATGTCTAAACAGACATGGAGCCTGAATAGTCTTTCAGCTGGTCATCTCCTGTCAAACTGTCTAACCCATGCCAGCATGGAAAACAGATGTTAAATTATGATCACACACATACACAGCTGGCTTCAGTCTAGTGTGTCTACTAAATTTCATTCACAAGTATACTGGCATGGTTGTGTGATTAAAAAGTTTGCCTTGCAAACATGATTTCATATTCAATTTAACTGTACAACACCTTGGGTAAGCATCTCCAACATCAGGTTGAACAATACCTTGTAAGTAGAATTTAGGAGATGAAAACTGTGTGAGAACTTTTTGTATTCAGAATACCAAAAGGTAAATAACTTATTATTTCATCAACAGAAACAAAAGGAAGTCTATTGTATGTGTATGAGTTTCTACTTTTAAATAAGCAACTTCATTTCATTCAAATACAACTGTCACAATAGTTTATATAAATTTTCTGGAGACAAAAATTTATTCACACATATATTTTTGCTGGGATACACGAAGGAAAAACAACGTAGTATTTCATGGATTACATCTCAAAATCTATGTCAAATGCATTCAATTGAAAACTAAACTAAACATAAAGGTATAATTAGAATGCTTTCATATGTTGACCAGTTGATGTTTTGATCTGGAGCCACATACCAAATAGGCAAGAATTTCTTATCTGGCCAACAAATATGCTGATGCAGAGCACCTCTAACATATCTAAGTTCTCCTGAGTGCTACAATGTTGGCTAGTCTTTGGAATGTGATTTTAGTTATATATGTCGGAGTCACCAGGAAAGATCCTTAGAAATCATAAGACTTAATAGTGTTAGTGACTGTTAAAGTTTTAGTTACATGTTGACTAGGGAATATGCGATACAAAATTATTCCTTTGATATTCCAGTCATTGTCTTTATTCTATTAAAAGATATTAAATTATTGTGTTACCAGGATGTTCTTGAGAATTCTGTTCACAATGCCAAGCAGTGTTGTGATGTCTTGGTTGCATTCAAACAACATTTGTTTGCAGAAGGTTAGAGAAGAGTGAAGACTGGTATTCTTTATAAAGTGAACAGTGTTAGATGTTACAAGAAGTAGGTTGTTGTTACAATACAGGAAGAAGAGTGTGGGGTCAAAACTATACCAAGGGACATATTAGTTTTAATAGTCTAAGTCAGAGATTTCTGCCAATGTACATTATAATGTCACTGACTACTTCCAGTACATAAGAGAAATGAATGAGTAATAAGATTCTTATACCAAACATGATGAAATATCTAATTCTCTTCTGTTGTATGCTGTACTATGGCACATACATTAAAATTTAGTTTTTATAAGTGTTTACAGTTAAATACAGTTGTTGTTTAATCCTAGGTCAATGCAGATGAGCAGAACTATGTTCAAAGGCATCCCATTCATGACAACCACATCCTTTCTCTCAAACATTATGTATCAAGGATTACATGGTAAGATGTAATTTAAGGGAGATACACTATTATTTCTAGCAAGTCTAGTGACCAGGTAGAGCCTTCTTCATTGACACGTGATACAAAAATTAATAGTACAGGTAACACAACTTAACATTAAAATAGTAGAATTGATGAAGGACAAAATACCTTGTGGCACAGTATTCAATGAGGAAGCATACAGTACCTGAGGAGAGGCTATTCTTAAATTGGCTCATTGTAGATTTTTCAGAATCTGAAAGGTATTGAGGAATTGAAGAAAAGATTACTGGACTAGAAGGGAAGTGGGAAGAAACACTGATGCATAGATGGTAATACCTGGCTATATATTGACTTGGATTTTAGTTATATCAAAGTGCTTTGCTATACACTGATATTGATCTTAGTGTCTGGCCATACATCTTTTCTTCAATAAACTCAAAATATCTATTGCTCTGTCTGTGCTACTACATTTGTTGCTTTCAGGATTGGACGCATCACTGGACGACTGCCCAAAGAGTTGGCAGATGAAGTTGTAGGTTCTATTCTAGTCTTGTTTTCAAACATGGAAGGAGAATTTGCTTGGCATGGAGGTAAGGAAACCAGTAGATCTTTTTATGCAACTTTTTTTTTTCCCTGAGATTTGTTTATTTCATCAGTGCTTATCAAGACTGACTTGAGTGACCTAATGGAGCAAAGGTCATTTCAGTTACTAGATTATGGGGCCAGTAGTAGTGGTAGTGCTTGTGGAGCCACAAGAGGTATGGTGCTTCTGTGGCCACTAATAATGTGTTTGAGGTCACTAGTGGTATAGTGGTTGAGAGGTCACTAATGGTGTAGTGGTTGCATGACCACCAGTGGTATAGTGGTTGTGTGGTCACTAGTGATACAGTGGTTGTCTCAGTGAGTGAAAACTTGCACGTCAAACAGCTGTCCATTTCCTCTATTTGTTAAAGAAAATGGGTCTGTAAAAGAGACATCTTTTAACTCAGGCTTATAAATAATCCTTTCTTCTATAGGCACAAGGCATGAAATTTTAGGGGAGTGGGCTATTTAATTACTTCTACCCTAGTTCTGAACTAATACTTATTTTATCAACCCAGAAAGGATGATGGGCAAAGCTGATCTTGATGGAACTTGAACTCAGAACATGATAAATCAGAAGAAATACTGTTAAGCATGCCTTTCAAGCTTATAAATAACATCACAATATTATTAAAATACCTTGTATGACTTTTCTATTTGCTATTATGGCTGCTATGGTCACTGCTGGTGCCAACACCAATTTCTTGTATGGATACAAGGCTGTTAATTGTCCAAAGGTGTAGATGATTGATTGAAGTGGTTATAGTATATGACTGTTATTTATTTAATCAATCCTATGAAGTGAAAAGAAATGTTAACCACGAAAGAATTTAAACTTTGTATGTAAAAAGAAAAGATTAAGTACCAGAAACCATCTAACCTAGTGCTCTTCTATTTCTGTCATACCATCTTCCTTTCTGACTATTGTTGATTGACTTATTTGTCAGTGTATTTCTAAAAGGCTGGGTCAGACTGGAGAAGATTTGAATTCAGAATGTGTCGAACACTAAATGTTGCTTAGCAGTTAATCACTGATCTGGTAATGATAATAGTGAATGGCAAAATCAACAGACAAAATTGTCTTGCAGTATTTACCAATATCCCTTTGTTTTTGCATTCCAATTCTACTGACGTCAATATTGCCTTTCATTTACCTGAGGTTTATAAAATAAGTACCAGTCAGGAACTGAGATGAATGAATGAACTACACATCTTTCCCCAAACCTTTGCATTTTCTGGCCTTGTGGTAAAGTTACAATTACCTTATTATTGTTGCTACTAAGGTGGTGGATAGCAAAATTAGTAGTATGGTGGACAGAAAGTGTTTATTTTATCAGTCACCTCCAGGACTGATAAAAAAAAATGCAAGAAATATACTAGTCAGATCAGTTCACAATACCTCATCCTCTAGAAAATTGTGACCTTTACCAATAAACGAAATTACTGCTATTGTTTATATTTCCAGTTAAATTCTCTTTCCATCACATATGACATTTCTATTTATCAGGTTGTATGGCATTAGCAGAACTTGGGCGACGAGGTCTTTTGCTTCCACAGCGTTTACCTGAAGGTGAGTTCTGCATGATTAATTTATTTTATATTTCATTTATTCTTTTAATTTTTTAAATGATTTTGTCAGAATAGGAAGATAGCACCCATGATCTTTTTCAGGGTCTTTTGAGATTGGTAGGAAGAGGGATGGAAGGAGAAAGAAACCACAGCTGTTGCATTACTGCAATACATCAAGAAAGTGAATTATCCCCAAACTGGAGACATCACAAGTGTTCAGAACAGAGTGGTACTCAAGAACCAGGTTGTGGTATTAAACTGGGCGAGAGATTAGGTCTATCACTCAAGAACCTATACAATTAACCAAATATACTTCTGCATATATTTCATCTTCCCAATTTCACCTACAAGGATTTTGCTAATCTGAAGCTATTGTAGAAAACACCTGCTCAAAGTGCTGTATTGTGGGATCAAACCCAGAATTACACAGATATCAAGCCAATGTCTTCAACATATTGTTACTTGTTTGATTGTGAGCAATTTTTTTTTTAGGTAGAGTTAGAGTAAGGACTTGTTGGAAAACATTTAGAGAGCAGGTGCTGATTTTGAAAACAATGGGTATCTCTCTCTCTCTTTCTCTCCATGTAAAAGATAGAAAGTATGAAACATTTGTAAGACATAGATGCTATATGATAATACAACATGAAGCATTGAATAATAAAAATGTTTGAGTGTGGAGAGAAATGAAGACAGTATGATCTTTAGGACGTGTAATGTTAACTGTCATGAAGGGCAGGGCACAAGTGACTTGTGATGTTATTGGGCAATGAATTCTAAATGAATGTCTTATGCTGTTAGTGAAACTGAGAGAAAAATTTGGAGGTAAAGACATTGGTTGATGTACAGAGATAATTTTGATGTTAATGAGTGATGATGAGTGCTGAGTGAAAAGGTGTGATATGTGCTGCCAGTGGTAGAAGTCTAAAGATTTTAGATGTAGTATGGTCAGATCTGAGGTCAGAAGAGATGACAGATGACTAAACACTGTGAAGACTGACATTGAAAGGCTGATGATGCTTATTGGTGATTTCTGAATACTTTCAAAATAAGATATACTAAAATTAGATCTAGTACAGATGCTAAATTATTTTGTTAGACCCATTGGTGTCAACCGAATAGACTAAGCAATCTTTGTCTATAAAGGAAGTCTTCAGGCTTAAGAAATTGTCCTAAATGATAAAAGTAATGATGATGCCGGCAGTAGTGGTGATCAACAACAATCATTCTTAAGAGTCTTTAGTGTCTTACAGAATAAGTAGAATACCAGACAAAATACCATGCTGTACTTATTTACATCTCTTTCATTTATTATTTCACCATGGTTGTTTGTGTGCCTTTCCTTTCATACACCACTGCTTTTATTTACATGTCTCCTTTTTTGATGTTTCTGTTTACAGTGATGTCGGTCGTGCGTGAAACATTGCGATATGATGTGCGTCATGGAAAGACTTCTGTAGGTGCCCCAGTGCGTGATGCAGCCTGCTACATCAGCTGGTCTTTTGCACGGGCATATGATCCAAAGGAAATGAGCCCCTATGTTCAGCAGCTAGCTTCGTAAGTGTTTTATTCAGTCCCATTCAATCTCCTTCCTGTCTGTTCCATTTTGCACCATGACACTTGAACTCTACATTGCACCACTTGTTTTCTTTCCCTATTGCAAGTTACTTGGTGACCCTGCCAGTGCTAGGTGCCACGTAAAAAGCACCCAGTCCACACTGTAAAGTGGTTGGCATTTGGAAGGGAATCCAGCTGTAAAACTCATGCCAAAACTAACCTTTCTTGTGCTGGTGCCATGTAAAAAGTACTCAGTCCACTCTGTTTGGTTGAAAGGGCATCCAGCCATAAAAACCATGGCAAAACGGACACAGAAGTTTGGTGTAGTCTTCTACCTGGTCAGCTCCTGTCAAACTGTCCAACCCATGTCAGCATGGAAAACAGACATTAAATGATGATGATGATGATGTTTCTATTCTTCTTTCTGCTACATTCTATATAACTCTACACTACACTAATATGCTCCATTTTATTATGCTCTAAGCCACACTATAGTACATATGTCATACAACTTCTCTATAATACATTTCCTCACTATTACATATGTTGTTACATATATTCATATATATAAGGTTATGTTGGCTATTGTAATTCTAGATCACAGATTTGCTAAGTAACAGCAACAATAACAATCACCTTACACAACATCCCTGAAATATACCACACTACATTTCCACACATTATGCTTAAAAAACTCTGATATAAAATCTCCTATACTTCCTCACTGTAGCATACATAACCAAATACTGCATCACCTCAAATGTAACTTGTTCAAAGTTCTAATGTATTATTGTTCTGCTCTTGTATGTTGACAGTTCTCTACTGATTGCTGCAGTCTTTGATCGTCAGAGCTGTATAAGGAAAGCTGCAGCAGCAGCCTTCCAGGAGAATGTTGGTCGACAGGTGAGGAAATAATTGTTTCAAAATCCCTCTTTCTCCCTCCTCTTCCTCACCTTAATGTTCTCTCTTTCCACTATCTCTCTCCATCACATTTCACTCCCGTCTATCTCACTATTCATTCTGTCATCTATCAGTCTGTTTCTATGCCTCTCTGTTTGTCTGTATATTATATGTCTTTTTAATCAACGTATTTCTCAATCAGCCTGTAAACATTCATTTATCAATCTTATTTATATACTATCTACTTGGTTTCTGATCTCTCTATCCATATATCGTAGCTCAATATTTCAATGCTCCAAGCCACTCCTTCAACCACATTTTGCTTTGTGAAGACACTTTGCACTATGGCTCATCCTTAGCCTGCAAACACAGAGAAAAATTACCTTATTTTTACTTGAGGTAACTTCCTTGTTTACAGGCATTAATCTAGTTGACTTTGCCCTCTTGAACTTGTTTGCAGTTTGAAAATACCTATTCAGAGTGTTCAGGTAGTTAATTGTGTGCATATGCATTAACAATGTTGTTGGACCCTAATTACTTTCACTTAGTCTCCCTGCCTTATTCACCCTTCCCTTTCAGAAACCCACAAACACACTCTCTCTCTCTCTCCCCTCTTCTCAGTGTAATGAGTTCCAGCATTTAATTTTTCTCTGATGCAGGGGCTTCTGCTTTAAGTATTAAACTTCTCTTTCTCACAGCAAAATAATTTGTATTGTATCTGTGTCTGTATGTCTCTGCACTTCTGTGTCTGAATATGTGTATCTGTCAGTCTGTTGGTCTTCCTGCATTTATCTGTCTGCATGTCTCCCTGTTTCTCTATCTGCTTGTGTGTCTGGCATCATAGTGAGTGAAGATTTAGTTTCCAACCATTTTAACTCCATAGACACCAGGCATACACATTAACCCTTACAGATCATTCACATATGCATTTTCATCCAATTATCTACATTTTAATTAATTCATTTTCTTAATTGTTAGGGGTCCTTTCCTCATGGCATTGATATAGTCACTGTGGTTGACTACTACAGTGTTGGCAGTCTGCAAAACTGTTATCTAAACCTAAGGTAAGTGATAACAACAATTACATACACCAAGCCTTGATTTCATGTTGTAATAGATTTAAACAATAAATTCTATATGGCTGCTTAGGCTAAAAATGCATATTTCTATCAGTCATAACACTCACAAATGGGACATGACTCTTTCAGGTCCCCACTGACTAAGTCCATGCCATATTATTCCTTTCAGGCATTTCTGATGATTGCCAAAGCTGGTTTTCGACTTCTTGTATGAAACCTATTGGTAATTTGGCTGTCATAAGATTGTAATATAGTATTATGATGGTCTCTCTCATTGCTGGCTGCACCAGGCTCCAATCTCGATCTGGCAGAGTTTCTACAGCTGGAAGAGCATCCAGCTGTAGAAACTCTGCCAGATCAAGATTGGAGCCTGGTGCATCCATCTGGTTCACCAGTCCTCAGTCCAATCCATGCTAGCATGGAAAGCGGACATTAAACGATGATGATGATGATGTATGAGTGTTCAGCTTTTGCCAAATGACCTGCAAAAATGATTTGTTTTTAGTGATCAAATGTATGTGCCATACATTAGCTCACTCCCTTCATCAAAATGGCATTACCTGGAAAAGTGCATGGTGTATAACACACCAGTTGTCAAAGTGATCAAAAATCAACATGAAATGAAGTATTTTGCTCAAGAATACAACACACTACCCACTCTAGCAATTGAAACCACAATTTTATGATCAACACCCTAACCACTAGGCTATGCATCCTCACTATAGTATTATATCAATAATAATAATAATAATAATAATAATAATATAGCCATTCTATTACTTAATATATGAGTACTTTTTTCTGACTCCTGGATTTTTAAACAACTCCCATGCTTCCATGTGATGTAGAATATATTGCAATAGGACACTTATAACTTGAGCTCTGTAGCTGCTAACTTTGGCAGTGTGCTCTTTATAGTCGTTAAAAAATTAATAATATATACATATTATATCTTTTTTGCCACTATGAAATTGTATAACTTTGGATACTCTCCAACTAAAAAAAAAATATCAAAGCTCTATCTAATGAGTTCTACAGGAAGATGCTAATAGAGATGATGATCGACCTGGTCAAGTGTATGAGATGGAAAGCATTCTTTTTACAACCATGTACAATCACCAGCAGATTCTGAGCACTTTGACATTAAGTCTAGAAAGTTTCCACTCAGGATCATGGAACTGAAAACCTTTGAAGCTGACCTCTTGAACATCATATCACAGCTGAGCTTCCATAAGTCTTCTATTCCTGTCCAAAATAAATTTATGACAGATATTCGTAAACATAAGCCTTGTAATAGGGATTTACTCTTTTCAGATAAAACTAAGAATTTATATAAGGTAAATAAATAATATATACTAGCACATATGTGTATATGACCAGACATGATTTTAAAATTTAGCCTTTCCCACCATCCCACTTCTCAACATGCCCATACCATACCTCTAACCCATCCTGCATCTGACAGTTTAAAAAGTGGTGGTATCTTTGTAGTGTTGGTAGTAGTATAAGAAGATAGGGTGTGATTTGAAGGCAATTTCACTACTAATTCTTGCAGGGCAAGAAAAAAGGTAAAGATTCCCATGATAGTGGTTGTGTTGATACTGTTGGTGGTATGGTGATGATGTTTTACCCTAGGTCAGCACTGATCAAGCAAACCCATGATCAAAGGTTTTCTACATGTGATCACCCTGTCTCGTATTCAGAAATAGTATCTAAGATTACATTATTCAGTGAGCCCTTCCTTCCTGAAAGGCCACGATTTTAGGGAGATTTGGTTACTATTTTTAGTGATGACAAAGCTGCTTGTTGTAGTAACAGTGGTGTTGGCATGTATGGTGACAAAGAGAATGTCATTTGTGACAATGGATGGAAGTGATAGCATAGGTGTCAGGAGAGATGGTGGTGGTGTTATTTAGCTGATTGAAGAGGTTCCAGCTATGACCATCCTGTCTTTAGCGGCAGCATGGCTCTTGGTGATTATGTTGATGATATAAAGATGATGTTCTCTTTCAGTATTATCCTTGCCCAATACCCTGAATACCGGTTTCACTTAATTGATCATCTTGTAGACATCAAGATAATGCATTGGGATGTGTGAGTATTCCTTTCTTTCTCTCATTTGTTTTCTCATCTTTTACATTCCCTTTTTTCAGTCAGTCTCTCTGTCTGTTGCTGTCTCCCTTTCTACCTGTATATTTCTTCTGCTTTACCTATGAATTTCAACTATTTTAATTACCTCCTGGAAGGATAAAAAAAGTAAAATCACTCTACAAATAATGGTAATATACTTCCATTACCAAATACTAAAAGGTACCAGCTGATGTTCTTTGTTTTTCTTATGGTTTAATCAGAAAGCAAAGGCTTCACTGGCACAGTCCATCTGAGATGGATGAGATTGATGTGGTTGATGTTTGCTTAATGTGTATTAACCTCATACACTCAGAATAGCTGGGTCATGAGTTTGAGAACTGCTAACACTTATTTTTATAAGCAAGCTATCCACTCTATTAGCAAATAATAAAAAATAAAAAAAGACAGATTCTGAGTATAGTAGGTGTGATCTGCATTTACAAAAGAAAGTTCATACATTTGAATAAGTTTGTATGACATAGGAAGAAGGAAAATCCTAGCACTCCAAGCACAGTCTTTTTTGTTTTCTCAAAAGGAACAGAATTCATGTTTGTCTCCCAATACATTGACTAGTTATGTCTTAGAGAGAGAGAAAAAAAGAACTACCTTGATTAATAAGTGTTTTTCAGTTTTTTTTCTGGATCTTTTCTGTTTGGTTGCCACCTTTCAATTTCTTCAATTTTGTCCCAATTGATTTCAAATTTGGTGTAGTTTTGTACGATAGTCATTGACATGAAATTCGTTTTCACCATAAATCAGTAAGTAAACAATTAATAGCTTTTAAAGTTTGCAACTTTTGGATAGTTTTAGCCAATTGAAAGCCACAGACATATAGGTGCCTGTTTCCATAGTAACAAGACAAGCATTGGAAAAGCTTTTATGAAAAATCACGTGTTTACAAACTGATATTTTACGCTGTTTTTCTGCTCTTTAAATTACAAAATCTGTTGTTTACTCTTTTTTTTTTGCATTAAATGCATTATTGAATGCATTAAACTACAAAATATGCGTTGTTTACTTGTATTTTGGTCATTTTTCACATATTAAATGCTTAAAACTTGCTATCATCTCATTGTTGACATTATTGTTTTGTCATCTTATGATTGCAATTGCACACAAAATGACAGCTTCCAAATCTTGTTGACTGACTGGGTAAAAATGATCAAACTTTAAACTTCCAACTTTTTTTTATTTTTTTATTTTCTGAAACAAGTGAATTAAGTCCAGAAATACAACATTAAAAAATTACACCAATACACCAAATCTGAAAATTTTCACTTAATTTTAAAATTTCAAAAAGTGCAGCCGAACAGAAAAGATCCTTTTTTTTTTCTCCTTTAAATTGAACACATTATTATTTTCTGTCTTTTTACAGTGCAATTCGTAAACTGACTGCTAAAGCTTTAAAACTACTAGTACCATTTGCACCGGACTATATGGCTGAAACAGGTAGTTTTCCATTCTAGATATTTGTTTCATTCTATGTATAGACACCCTTATAATAATTGAAATTCATTTAAATATACATTCAAATTATTTATTAATTATTATAATGTGAATATTTAATATTTAGTAGACATGTCCTTTGCATTTTTCAATGCAAGCACTTTATTAGGCATGTTACTGATCAGATGACGAATATTCTCTTGCAGAATTTCTTGCCAAGTTTCATGCAGTAATCTCAAAAAATCTGGCTTTGAAGATGCTTTCATTTTCTTTTTATGGCATGTCCTGTCCATTATGTCCCAGAGGTGTTTAATAGGGTTCATATCTGGTGACTTGCTTGGCCATGGAAGCTTTTTAATACCATTCTCATTCAACAAATCTTGGGTCATTTTAGCCATGTGATAAGGCTCCCCATCTTCCATAAATAAAGAATCTTCTTTAATCATTTCACCATTAGAGAAGATTGGTAGGTGTTCTTTCTGCAATATGGACATATTTATCTGAGTTTATGTTTTCCTCACACTCCACTAGCTCTTGATCAACCATTGCTCCAAATTGCTCCCCAGACCATCACAGAATAGTTGTTGTGTTTCCTTGTTGGCTGCAATTGTTTCACATCAAATTCTTGATCACAAAGTCTCTAGACCATCACTCAACCACTGTCAAGAAATACAGCAAATCTGGACTTATTGGAGAATATGACAGTGTCTCAAAATGCTAGTGGCCTCGCCACCATCTCACTGGCCCAGTCTTTTCTCCATTTGATGTTGGCTGGTCAAAGAAGTGGCTTCCTTCTTGCTGCTCTGCCATAGTAACCAAGTTTGTGGAGATACCTGATAGCTGTTCTGGGACTGACATCAACTTGTTCTGCTATGTCAGATGCCTTGCAATAAGGATTATCCTCCACACTTCTCTTAACAAAGAGAAGGGTCCTGTCAGAGGGACCTGGTTGATCTGGGTGAGGTGATGTGGTCTCCTCCCACTCTCTGGTGAATTGCACAATTACTCTATTAACTGTAGAAAGTGGGATCTCAAGGTTTTCTGCAATTTTGCACTATGACCACTTTCAGAATGACCCATAATACGGCCTTTTTGAAATTCAGACAGTTCCAAGGCTTCTTTTGTACATAGCATGATTAAACAGTCACATATAGAACCTGAAACATAAAAATGTCAATTAATAAAAAATATAAACCATTACAAGTTAGAATAAACATGTAATGCTGTTTTATGGGGTGTCTATTTATTTCTGTCGTGTGTGTGTATTGTTTAAAGATCAATTAATTTGGGTATGTATATTCTTTTTGTCTTTTACTGGTTTCAATGTGCAATCATTCTTGGGTTCCACCTTCAAGAGTTTTAGTCAATCATATTGACCTCAGGACTTGTCTCAATTATTTTAATGAAACTGCTAATTGAAAGGACATAAAGGTACACAACATAACACTTGTTTTAGACCAATGTAAGCATGATTATCACACCCCTCTCTCTCTCTCTCTCTCTCTGTGGTAAGTAGCTTGCTTACCAACCACATGGTTACGGGTTCAGTTCCATTGCATAGCACATTGGGCAAGTGTCTTCTACTGTAGCCTCGGGCTGACCAAAGCCTTGTGAGTGGATTTCGTAAACAGAAACTGAAAGAAGCCCGTCGTATATATATATATATAATATATATATATATATATAATATATATATATATATATATATGTGTGTGTGTTTGTATGTCTGTGTTTATACCCCCCAACATCACTTGACAACCGATGCTGGTGTGTTTATGTCTCTGTAACTTAGCAGTTTGGCAAAAGAGACTGATAGAATAAGTACTAGGCTTACAAAGAATAAGTCCTGGGGTTGATTCACTTCGGCTAAAGGTGGTGCTCCAGCATGACCGCAGTCAAATGACTGAAACAAAGAAAAGAAAGAAAGATACACACACACATGTAATATCTAAAGGATAACAAAATCAGCAAGTTTGAACAAAATTATTTTGTCTTCTGTTTCCATGTCAGTTACCTAGCTTTTACACTAGGTCAACTTTGCTTTTCCTCTCTTGTGAGACCAAATACCAAAGAATATACAAAGGTTTGATATAATTGATTCAAGTCCATAAAGGCTGTGACCCAGCATGGCTGCAGTCTAATGGCTGAAACCAATAAAAGAATATTATCATCATTGTAGCATTATTGTTCTCTGCATTTTTTGTCTGTGTCTTTTTTTTTCCAGGACCTGGGTTGGAATGAGGTGGTCCTATACAGTATCTCACCACTTGTTCCAGTCCATTATCGTGTGATATACCCAACAGATATCTTTGTTGCAGTGTATATTGTATATATTTGTGAGCTGGGTTTTCATTTTTGCAGTTTACTTTTATATTGCCAACCACTTAGCAATAATGACTTGGTACATTTTATCATGCCATTGATATATTTCCATATAACATAAGTATAACATATATCTTTGCCAACCACTTAGCAATAATGACTTGGTACATTTTATCATGCCATTGATATATTTCCATATAACATAAGTATAACATATATCTTTGCCAACCACTTAGCAATAATGACTTGGTACATTTTATCATGCCATTGATATATTTCCATATACATAAGTATAACATATATCTTTGCCAACCACTTAGCAATAATGACTTGGTACATTTTATCATGCCATTGATATATTTCCATATAAATAAGTATAACATATATCTTTGCCAACCACTTAGCATAATGACTTGGTACATTTTATCATGCCATTGATATATTTCCATATAACATAAGTATAACATATATCTTGCCAACCACTTAGCAATAATGACTTGGTACATTTTATCATGCCATTGATATATTTCCATATAACATAAGTATAACATATATCTTTGCCAACCACTTAGCAATAATGACTTGGTACATTTTATCATGCCATTGATATATTTCCATATAACATAAGTATAACATATATCTTTGCCAACCACTTAGCAATAATGACTTGTACATTTTATCATGCCATTGATATATTTCCATATACATAAGTATAACATATATCTTTGCCAACCACTTAGCAATAATGACTTGGTACATTTTATCATGCCATTGATATATTTCCATATAACATAAGTATAACATATATCTTTGCCAACCACTTAGCAATAATGACTTGGTACATTTTATCATGCCATTGATATATTTCCATATAACATAAGTATAACATATATCTTTGCCAACCACTTAGCAATAATGACTTGGTACATTTTATCATGCCATTGATATATTTCCATATAACATAAGTATAACATATATCTTTGCCAACCACTTAGCAATAATGACTTGGTACATTTTATCATGCCATTGATATATTTCCATATAACATATATCTTATCTTTTCCTTTCATTTTTTTTACAGTTCTCCCAAAAGTATTGTCTCTAACACATGTGCATGATCTAACAACCCAGCAGGGTGCTATACTGGCTGTTGGAGAAGTGACCTGTGGTTTGGCTAGCTATGGAGAGAAGGAAGGTCAAAGGTAGGACCCATGTGGCATCATTTGTTGCACACATCTTAACAATGTTTGTTGTTTCATTATCATTGTCATTCCTTAACGTCCGTTTTCCAGGGACGTAAACACATCGACACTGGTTGTCAAGCAGTGATGGAGCAAACACACGCATACACGACGGGCATTTTCCAGTTTCTATCTACCAGATCCAATCACAAGGCTTTGGTCAGCCCGAAGCTATAGTAGAAGGTGCCACACACTGGGACTGAACCTGGAACCATGTGACTGGGATGCAAGTGTCTTACCACACACCTGTCAATATTATTTACACTTCTGACTCTCAACCATTCCACTTACAACTGATCAATGAGACAAAGCTGTCGAGTTATGGCCCAGTTATTTTAAGAAGGGAATGACTTACATAAAACTCAAATATGAAAATTCAAATAGACTAATGAAATGAGGAAATCTTGAATTATTATAAGTACATTTTCTCTAACATATATTCAGGGTAGATAACCTAAATGGGAATTTCACTAAAATATTCTACAGTAGTCTCCCTTGACAATAACCTCTATTAGCTTTTTTTTGTTGTATTTGCAGTTTTAAAGCGATATCACCGAATGTCTGTTATGTCATTCTCAGGGAATTAATTTTCCTTCAGTCACCATATCAGCGCTGGAGTTTTATTGTGTGAACCACAATATATTGTCTCACACACATGCCTTCTTCATATATGCAGAGATTGCCTGTTTTAAAACTAATAATTATTTTTATTGCTATTAGTGAACTTGTAGTATTACCCAAGTCTTATACAGGATTATTTACAAGAATCTGTTTGCTGGTAATTTCTTTTCTGTTGTTGAATTATTTGCATGTATGTGTTTTTATAGGTTAATAAAAAAAAAAAGAGAAAAAACCGAGGGCCAGACTCATGATTTTTGCAGGAGCAACCCCCAGATAGGTGTGATTAATGCAGTTGATGTTTAGCTTGAGCATCTGTCAGTTGATTATCTGCAGGAAATATGTGTATCTGGAGGGACTGATTAATCTGTTTGTGCATGATCTAGGAAGTAAGATATAGAGAGGGTGACGAAAGGAGTATACAAGGTAGACCTGTGTGAACAACATGGTTAGCTAAGTCAGAAGACCAGGTGTTATTGTAGTAGCTGTAGAAGAGAAGGGGGAAGAAACTGCTCATCTATGTGGTTAAAGTATCTTGCTCATTGAATCCTTGCTTTCTTTTCTATGTTGTCTAGGGTGTTTAGCAACAACACTGTCCTGTTTATGAGATTAATATAGATCCTTGTTGAGTATGTGTATTGGATATAATTCCTTATTGTGTTTATTATTTTTCCTGTTGTTGTTTTTGAGGATAGTATAGTACCAGAAATGGTATCTAGTTTTTAGTATTTTGTTACATCTCTTTCCTTTTCTTACTTCTGGATGGTGGGAAGTGTGTATACGGAATAAGCAGCAGTCAGATATTAAGGTTGATTTAATATCCATCAACTATATATGCTCCTTGCAGGAGTGTGTATGTATATATATATATATATATATATATATATATATATAAGAGGCGATTCCAGGTCATCAGCGTCACTTGGGCTCATCACAGATTTCTCATAAGACACATGCCTGCTCAAAGAATTTCACGTTTTTCCACAATATTTCTAGCCCCAAATGCCTTATCATTATATCTAGCACTCTGTCTTTTTTCCATTTCTAAGCTAAGAGTAAAAATAAAGCAACATTGCAAAGCACAACTGATCTTTAGACACAGATGCACAGAATACCAGCAATCAAATAACGACAGCAGAGTGCACAACATCAGTGATCTGTTGCCTGTACTCTTGACAAGAGATACCAGTTAGTATTTTACACCTACCAGGCTTCTTCATATTAGCCTGAGTTGCTGGATAATTTTTCATTCCTTGAAGAATATTGTAGAACAGAAACTTTTCATAGATTGGAATTTATATCCTAATCTCTATGGAAATTCATTCTTTGATGAAAATATTGAATTTGAATTACTTTTAATTTTTACAATTATAGATAACAACTTGGGCTGTAACTTGTGAGCATGTGAAAGATGTCGAGAGAACATCTGCTACAAATGATATTTTTTGACACAGGGCTCCTCTGAGATGACCACCAGACCCTGAACAAAAATAAATGAACTGCGACCCTGCTCAATAAAAGGAGCTCGAGTTATTGGCTGCAATTAAATATATACTTGTTAGTGTTGTCAGAAATTAAATCAGCTTGCAAATACATGTTCACTTTACTAAATTTATACTTGGGCTAAGTCCGAACAGACTGAGTGCCGGAGTTGACGCTGATGTATATATATATATATTTTTTTTATATTTAGTTGAAAGATGTATAAGGAATCATCATCATCATCATTGGTGTATTAACTGAATCATTTGAATATCAAACCAAATGCCTTGTAGTATTTATTCTGGATTTTTACTTTCTCAGTTCAAATTGTGTCAGATCACCATTGCTTTCATCCTTCTGGGGTTAGGTTAATAAAATACCAGTTAAATACTGGGATTGATATAATCGACTGTTCTCTATCACCTAAAGTTTCTGGCCTTGTGCCTATGTTAGAAAATAGTGAATTGGCAGAAGTACTGGAACATCAGAATGTAAAGTTTTGTAGTATTTTTTTGGGGCACTTTACATCTGAGTTCAAATTCTGCTGTGGTCAACTATGCTTTTCATTTGGGCGGGGGGGGGGGCGATAAAATAAAGTACCAGTCAAGTACTGGGGTGAATGGTATCAACTAACCCTCTTCCCTCAGAACTGCTGGCCTTATGCCAAAATTTGAAACCATCATTATCATCATCATCAACATCATCATTTGACAGAATTGTTACCACAACAGACAAAATACTGAGCAGCATTTCGTCCATCTTTACATTCTGAGATCAAATTCCACGAAGGTCAACTTTACCTTTCATCCTTTCAGGTTCAATAAAATAAGTACCAGTTGAGCACTGGGGTTGATGTAGAATTTCAGGCCTCATGTCTAGAGTAGAAAGGATTTGTCAAGGTCAACTTTACCTTTCATCAGTGAAATAAGTACCAGTTGAACAAGGGGGTTCGATGTAATTGACTAGCCCCTTCCCCAAATTTCACACCTTGTGTCTATAGTAGAAAGGATTATTATTATTACCCATGCTAGCATGGAAAACGGACGCTAATTGATGATGATGATGATGATGATTATTGTTATTAAGGTGGTGAGCTGGCAAAATTGTCAGCATGTCAGGCGAAATGCTTAGTGGCATTTTGTCTGTCATTGTGTTCTGAGTTCAAATTCTGCCGAGGCCGACTTTGCCTTTCATTCTTTCGGGGTCAATGAAATAAGTACCAATTGAGTACTGGGGTTGAAGTAATTGACTTATCCCCTCCACTGAAATTGCTGGCCTTGTACCAAAATTTGAAATCATTATTGTTGTTATTATTATTATTATTATTATTATTTAAATTTCAGGTCTATTGAAGACATATTAGGTGAGACAACTGTTGAATGTCTACGTGCACTAGTTGAAAAGGTAAGTTAATCTTTTTAGTTATTTCCTAAATTGTAAATCCGTTTGACTTAATGAATGTGATTGTTTGTTCTAGTATTTGTATCTCTTGTCAAACGTCATCATGTGTCAGCTTATCTATTTAGGCAAACACACTGTCATTTTGCTTTGATTGATTGATTCCATTTGATTTAATTAGTTGAATGATTGACTGGATTTTCCCAAAGCCCTGAGAAATAAAAATGAATAATTGCTGCCATTTTTAGTATATTTTGGACAACAATAATAATAATAATTCTTTCTACTACAAATATAAGACCTGAAATTTTGTGAGAGAGAGCATTAGTCAATTACATTAACCTAACTGCTTGACTGATAGGCTGGGACTTACTTTATTGACCTTGAAAGGATGAAAGGCAATGAACTCAGAATGTAAAGTCAGAAGCCTTTCATTATTTCAAATTTTGGCACAAGGCCAGCAGTTTATGGGGAGTTGGGGTTAATTGGTTACATTAACACCAGTACTTGTCTGGTACTTCATCAACCCCAAAAGAATGAAAGACTAAGTTGACCATGGCAAGATTTAAGCTCAGAATATAGAGAATCAGGACAAGCACTACAAGACATTATCTTGCTACTTTAATAGTAATAATAATAATAATGATTCTTTTCTACTAAAGGCAGAAGGCCTGAAATTTTGGGGGATGGGACTAGTCGATTACATTGATCCCAGTGTTTCACTGCTACTTAATTTATTGACCCTGAAAGAATGAAAGGCAAAGTCAACCTTGGCGGAATTTAAACTCAGAACATAATGGCAGATGAAATACCACTAAGCATCTCGCCCGGCATGCTAACGATTTAAGCTTGCCACCTTAATAATGACGGTGGTGGTGGTGGTGGTGGCGGCAGCAGCGTCGGCGGTTTTATTCCTTCCAATTTTGGCACAAGGCAAACAATTTTGAAGGGAAACAGTCAATACTATTGACCCCAGTACTTGACTAATATTTTATTGACCTCCAAAAGGGTGAAAGGCAAAGTTGACCTCAGCAGAATTTGATCTCAGAAAGTAAAGAGCTGGAAGAAATGCTGGTAAACATTTTGCCCAACATGCTAGCAATTCTGTGAGTTCACCACCTTTAAATAGTTTTCAAATTTTGGCACAAAGGCAGCAATTTTAGCGAGTTGATTACATCTGCCCCTGATATTTTATCAACCACCAAAAAGATCCACTTGTAGAAAACATACCAGAAAAATGTAACATACCAATGTGATGTGGATTTTCCAACACCCATTGCAAGCTATTGTCTGCCGGGTGGGATAGTAACTCAGAATAAGAATTGATATAGGGAAATGGGGACTTTTTGGTCATCCTACAAGAGACAGTAGCATTAGTTCTGGCAGCATGACAAAATGTACCGTCTCCACACTGTATGACATTCACACTTTGGTTGTTTTCAATCTGTTGTGATGAGACACTATGCAACCTGTCTGATTCCTGCCAGCATGGAAAAACATGATGACGATTTACGTGTGTGTTTGTGTATGTGTGCACATGCATGTGTGTGTACTTGTATGCATATGTCACTTTTTCATTTTAGCATATTTTTTTTTTCTTGTAGTTGGAAGAAGCACATTCATTTCGTGGTGTGGGTGGAGAGCATTTGCAGCAAACAGGTTAGTATTCTGTGTGTGTGGTTTGATAAAATGCTCCTAATGCATCTAAAGTGATTGATATTTGAAGACGTAGAAAAAAAGATTCAAGGGAGGATACTCAGTAGGCAACGTCGCAGACAACCCGTTTAAGAGGACAGAACATTCGAATAAGAACTGATCGCGAATGATAGTGAGGGAGAGAGTATGATGTAGTAATAATTAATGGAGGGAGCAATACAAACAAGAGAGAGAGAGAGAGAGAGAGAGCGCGCAGAAGTAATAAGGATGACTATAAGTTGAGAGAGAAACATAGTAATGATAAAGGGGTCTGGATCTGAACAGGTCTGATGCACAGTTGGCAAACTAGAGTGATAAAGGGATGGTATGAATCTGTCCATAGTCAATACATCTACCATTAACCTTTATAGATGTATTGACTATGGACAGATTCATACCATTCCTCATTATACAGGCAACATGTATGAGTATGTATTATATATGCACATGTACACACACAGATACTCAATCAGTAAATTTGTCTTTTTACTTTTGCAGTTGCCAATTATATTCAAAATCTTTCTCTTGCCAAGCTGCCATTCCACAATCTTCCAATTATTGGTAAGTATTCACCTTTTCCTATATCATTTTCAAACTCCAATATCTGATGACGTTACCTGCCACCCCAGCATATAGATAATATAGCTGAAACCATAACACAAACAATCAGATAGTCTATACAGGACCCGAAAATATTTAGTTTTAATTGATTGTTACTTTCTACAAACCTGAAGTAAGACTTACAATGAAATACTGTTCCCACATTTTGAACAGTGCTACTTGCTGCTACTATCTTTGTTATGCACACAAAATTCTAGACTGCATCCAAAAGGACATCAGTTTGATAGGTAAATATTTGCTTTTAAACACATGTACTCCATAGAGTTGTCTTCTTTTTATGTCTGTTTTCTTTTGTTTTTCTTTATCTTTTACCAGCAAAAGATACATATATAAACACACACACACACAACGAACTTCTACATAGAAACAGTTATTAGTATTATTTTGACTTTATTATTCAACCTTCTGGGATTGGACACCCATAAAATTATTAACCATCTTACAAACAATAACTCTGAGCACCTTTTCAAACTCCACCTGTCTAACACCCGTGGACATATTTACAAAGTCAGAAAACAGCACAGCTCCCATGATTTTCGGGAACATTTTTTCACGCTGAGAGTTGCTGAAGCATGGAACAAACTGCCGGCATCAGTTGTTAGTTGTCGGAGCACTGCATTCTTCAAAACTTCCATGCTTTCTGAGATTCGCCAACACAACACCTGATTTTCTCCCCTCCATACACATGCAAGCATGTATCTGACTCATACACTGTTCGCTTTCCAGACATTGTACATTACTGCATATACTTTATACGCACTTTTTGACAAGTTGTGGTGCACCTGAGCACTGTATACAATAATTTCATTATTATTATGTAATATACTTGTATAAGATTTACTAAAATAAATATCAGTTAAGTATTGATGCCAGTTTGAATGTTACACAGCTGCCAGACTTTGGTGCCTGGTGACGCTTCAGAATATTCTGAGTAGGCACTAATTTGTATTGCGGGAAAGATTTCTGTAAATTATATTTTCTAAGTCTGAGAGTGCACTATTGAATTACAAGGGGGTAGTGGCATCCAGTGCCCTACATGCTTAATGATGGGCATGATGTTACCAATATTAAAAAATCATTGTTCTTATAATTTTGGCATAGAAAGGAGATCATATAGGACAATATGTTTTGCAGCATGTACTTGGGCCCTTTTACATTCTGAGTTCAAATCCCACCAAAGTCAATTTTGCTTTTCCTCCTTCCAGGGACAATATAATCAATTCTCCCCTTTCTTCAAAATGTTTGACCATGTGACTGTGTTGGAAATAGTAATTATTATTATAAGGGTAGTGTGAAAGCAGCAAGCCGGCAGAATTGTTAGCATGCCAGGCAAAATGCTTAGCGGCATTTCATCTGTCCATATGTTCTGAGTTCAAATTCTACCAAGGGTGACTTTGCCTTTCATCCTTTTGGGGTTGATGAAATAAGTACCAGTTATGCACTGGGGTTGATGTAATCAACTAGCCTCTCTCTTAAAATTTCAAGCCGTGTGCCTTTAGTAGAAAGGATTATTGTAAAGGAAGTGTAATATTATTGTAAGGTAGTGTAGTATTATTATAAGGGTATTATAAGAATGGTATAATTATTATTATAAGAAGATGGTGAGCTGGCAGAATCGTTAGTGCATCTGACAAAATACTTAGTGGCATTTCTTTTCACTGTTTACATGCTGAGTTCAAATCTTGCCAAGGTCAACTTTGCCTTTCAACCTTTGAAAGAAAGTACCAGTCAAATACACTAAAACTGGCTTTGTGCCAAAATTCGAAAGAATTACTATAAGGGTTGTAGATGACAGAATCAGTAGACTGTCAAACAGAATAACTTGCTACATTTTGTTATGATCTGAATTTCAGGTTATTTTAAAGTCAACTTGTATTTTTCATCCTTCCAACGATTGATAAATTTTCTGTACCTCTCCACTTAAATATGTAACAAGATGAGAGTTTCAGGAACACTTGAGGGGTGTCTGGTCTTATCTTGTCACATACAATAGTCAAAGAAAAGGAACCAAAAATCCAGCTGTCTTCAATAACAATAAATAACACTTTATTCTTCGGGTTCACAGGTAAAATATATACATATATATTTCTTAAGGGCGAACCGGCAGCCAAGTCCACAGGACTGTACACAAATGTTCACTTGGGTGAGCCAAGAAGATACGGTCTCCGTCCCCGCTTCAAAGAGAGCTTCTCTATGCGTAGGGTTTTTCCTGAGAGAAGTTTTAGACACGTCCGCTCATTAGGACTGTTCTTCCAAAAGGGTAGATTTAGCGGGGACACTTTCAGGTTGCAGTTCCTGCGCATGCGCATGAGGGAACTTCCGGCGGCCTACCGGAAGTAATTCAATTTTGCACATGCGTGCTGAAACTTCAACAGTAGTGTCACTACAAATTTATAACTATTCGCCTGTATTTGAATTTTTTTTTTCTATAATTTGAATATAATTAAGATAACTTTAGCTTTCCTTTTTAAAGGATCACTACAATAAATACCAGTCAAGCTCTAAGGGTCAGTCATATTGACTACACTCCTGAAATTTCATGACCTTGTATTTATGTTAAAAGTCATTATCATTGTCTTTTGGTTCTTATTTGTAGTTATTTCTTTTCACTTTTGTCCCCAATGCCCTGGGGGTGGGGGTATGAATGTGATGAAAAACAATTTTCAAAAACCCCATTGTATTCTTGATCCATTGACTGCTTAAGAAACCACTACCACCACACCCTCTACTACTACTACTACTTTCTATTTCAGATGTATGGCAGCAATTTCTGTTTGAGTGCTTATGTAAAGATCAGCTAGAAGTCCAGGTAAGGAATTTCATTTCATTCCTACTCTTCTGAGGTTGTGTTTGTGGTTGAATGGCTAGTGTTAGGTGATGACAAGTGGAGTGGGGTCAGCAAGCTGCAAAAGCAACTGCCCCTACATGTAAGCTAACTATGCCCAATATTTCATTTTGGGTCTGTACCAGTATGTAGAAGTATAGATGATTTGAGACAACACATAGATATGTCTTCTGACTTAAGAAGAACAGTAAGTCTGTCTTGTGTAAAGAATGGCTTTAACAGCAGTGAATGCTTTTTAGATCTGTGGGCAATGATAAATCTATGCACAAAATAAAGGGACTTCCGTAAGAGAAGTTCAGGTTCCAATCAATTTGTATGGTAAGTGGAGCAAAAGTTATAACAAGAATTAATATGTGTATGTATGAAATGGTGGAATAGATATTGTATTAGACTGCTATTTCATAGATCTTGAGTTCAAAACTTGGGTATGTTTTGCTGTATAATTTGGGAAAGATGCTTCATTTTATACTGCCATTATGTTCACTTGGCTGTCAGAGAATCCTGGAGGGTTTTTTTTTTTTTATATAAATCAATGTCCTATTGAGAAGACTTTGTATTTTACATCAACTTTATACCACAAAAGTGGAGCTAAGCACCAGTATGGAAAAAAACCCCTAAAAAACCCCCCAAATCTTTGGTATGTAAGTGCCAACTCCCTTATTGTTTTTGTACAAGTGTAAGAGATGTGGAAGTTTTGCTTGTGGCATGAGGGAGAGAAAGGAACTGTTGATAGTGATAACTTAGATTGACTAAGGACTTGGTGCTGAAAAATAAGTGATAGCTCCATATGTTATACGAATATGGGAAAATGAGTTACAAAACCAAAAATAAAAGTTTTTGTTTTGTTATTATTACCACCAATGATAAGGTGATGATAATATTGACAATGATGATGTTGATATTTAAATCTGTGTCCATATTTTCTTATTTTAGACAGCAGCACTTGAATGCTTCCCTATTTTTGTTTTTGAGTATTATCAAAGTCGAGATGGTGAAGTTCGAACTGAAAAACGAGGTAAACTATATTTCTATTGTTTTCATTTGTTGTTTGTTCTGTCTCTAGAGAAAATCCTTAAATCTACTTGCAATTTTATGATTAATCCATTAATCTCTAAACTGGCTACCTTTATACGAGCCCTGTCTCTTCATCTCAAATTCCATTTACAACGATTATCCTACAGGAACACCTTTGCTATTTATGCGTTCTCTTCACAAATCAAAGTGGGCATGCATTGCTCAACCTTGAAAGGCATACCCCCCTTTTATTTGACAACAGACAACTTAAATCAAGATTGAAGTCAATTGACTAATTTAATAGCTACTCAGTTTCCAAATTACAAAGATTTCTTGACATTTTGTTGACAGACAAAGCTGAATACTTTTATACCTTCTGTCTGGCACTATTTCTGCCTTTCTATGGCACCCTTCAACAAGGGTGTCCATTTTCATAGGTAAGCCATCATCATCATCATCATCATCATCATTTAGCGTCCGTTCTCCATGCTAGCATGGGTTGGACGGTTCAACTGGAGTCTGTGAAGCTGGAAGGCTTCATCAGGCCCAGTCAGATCTGGCAGTGTTTCTACGGCTGGATGCCCTTCCTAACGCCAACCACTCCGTGAGTGTAGTGGGTGCTTTTTACGTGCCACCCGCACAGGTGCCAGACAGAGCTGGCAAACGGCCACAACGGATGGTGCTTTTACGTGTCACCGGCACGGGGGCCAGGCAAGGCTGGCAACGGACACGAACGGATGGTGCTTTTACGTGCCACCAACACGGGGGCCAGACAGAGCTGGCAAACGGCCACGAACGGATGGTGCTTTTACGTGTCACCGGCACGGGGGCCAGGCGAGGCTGGCAACGGACACGAACGAATGCTGCTTTTACATGCCACCGACACGGGGGCCAGACAGAGCTGGCAACGGCCACGAACGGATGGTGCTTTTACGTGTCACCGGCACGGGGGCCAGGCGAGGCTGGCAACGGACACGAACGAATGCTGCTTTTACATGCCACCGACACGGGGGCCAGACAGAGCTGGCAAACAGCCACGAACAGATGGTGCTTTTACGTGTCACCGGCACGGGGGCCAGGCGAGGCTGGCAACGGACACGAACGGATGGTGCTTTTACATGTCACCGACATGGGGGCCAGACAGGGCTGGCAAACGGCCACGAACGGATGGTGCTTTTACATGTCACCGACATATACAACTACTACTACTGCTGCTGCTTCTACTACTACTACTACTACTGCTAATAGTAATCCTTCTATAGGCACAAGGCTCACAAGGGTCAATGAAGTAAGTACTAGTCAAGTACTGGAGTCAGTGTAATCGATTTCTTCCCTCCTCTTGAAAACTGCTGGCCTTGTGCCCAAATTAGAAACCATTAATATTATTACTAATAGTAATAATGACTTCAGATTTATGTTTGCTTCTATTGTAGATGCTCTGCTGGAACATTGTGTTCAAGAACTAACTAGTGACTGGGATTACAGACGGTGAACATATTTTGTTTTTTTTTACCTTTTTTTTGTGTTGTAACTCTCTTTTGTTGTCAATGTGACATCACAACTTATACTGTGATGTGACCCACCCGCTCAGCCTGCTTGAAATAGAAGCTAGATCTTTCTCACTCTCTCTCTCTCTCTTACACACACCTCTACACCTTGCAATCTTAGATAAATAAGGAAGGACATATTGGATAATTAAAACAAAGCAAAGGTTGTAGTTGGGAAAGCCTTTGATCATAGTTTTTTAAACAACAATAACAATAACCACCTTGCTATGGCGAAAATATTACCATGTTTGGAGACAGGTATGGGTTGATGACAAGAAGGGCATCAGGCCATAGAAAATCTATCTCAGTAAATTCCATCTGACCCATGCATGCATGGAAAAATGGATGTTGAATGTTGTTGTTGTTGTTGTTGATGATGATGATGATGAAGCAGGCTTTGTACAGTTTCTGTTAACCAAATTCATTCACAAGGCCACAGTAGAAGACATTTGCCCAAAGTGCTGCACAGTGGGATTGAACCTGACACAAAGACAACTCTGTAACCACATAGCTGGGGCTGCACCTGACATAGGTAAAAAGATTTCTGCCACCAATGAAGGTTGAAGAATTTTACAACCACACAAAACTATATATATCACAGCGCAGTACAACAACATATCTCTGTACATATAGTATATAACTCTACAATATTCTGTTACTACTACTACTGATGCTACTACTACTTGTTAACAATGTGTTTCTCACATGATATTCTTGTTAGAAAAAGATTGTTAGACTTATTTCACATTTACTTTTTCTTTTTTTTTTTTTAAAGAATTAAAAAAAGTGCACTCTGAATCCATCTTAGGACTGATGTTTAATCCAGATATTGTGTGTAATTTGAAAACCTTGCCACCATTTCTCTCCTGCTTTCTCTTGCACTCTTGCTTTCTCTCTCTAACCATGTACCTCTGCTGCAGCAAGATGCCTGCTTCTGTCTCTCTGTCACACTCTAACCTTCCACCATCTGGCACAAGATCACCTCCTCCAATATGTTCCCTCCCTTCTCAAGTGATCTTTGTCTTGCAAGTTACTTGGTGACGCTGCTAGTGCTGGTGCCACATAAAAAGTCCCCTGTCCACACTGTAAAGTGGTTGGCATTTGGAACGGCATCCAGCTGTAAAATTCATGCCAAAACTGACCTCACCTGTGCTAGTGCCACTTAAAAAAAAGCACCCAGACCACTCTGCGTGGTAGTTGGTGTTAGGTAGGGCATCCAGCCATAAAAAAAAACCATGCCAAAACAGACACTGAAGCCTGGTGCAACCTTCTGCCTGGCCAGCTTCTATCAAACCATCCAACCTCTATCAGAATGGAAAGCAGATGTTAAACAATGATGATGATGACATGTACACAAAATCGGCAGCAGCAGTTGTCCATCATAGGTTGACATTGACTTCTTGTTCAGTAATTGTCTCTGGCGGATTCACATGTGGGTTTCAATGTCTACTCTTGATCTGCGGCAACAATGATATCTGTTGCAGGTGAAACTACTCGATGCATCAGAAGAGGGATGCCTCTCATGTGCTCTTTCGTATTCTCTCTGTTGTTTCTTCTCAGTGGTGTCTGGGGGAGATCCTGGAGTTCTTTGGATGTCTCTTCAGCACACACACATACATATACATACACATGATGGAGGAAAGCAGATGGATCAAGAGGAACATCCAAAGATCACTTCTAGTCTAAAAGCTGCACAATAATCATATATAGTTGGCATGTGCATAGACTTTATTGCAGATGTTTTATAAATGAACCTTATAATATGAAATGATGTATTGTAAATGTAATACCAACTTGCTACTCATGTACTTACAGGATGAGCCATGCTTTGGCATTAGGGAAGTTACCTCTTATTTTTATAAAAGGTAAACTGGACTACATTTTGCCTTCATTGTGTACTGCAGCTGAATTGTCAGATAAACCAGAACTATGGGCTGAAGCCCGCAGTGATGCTGTGAAAGCCATTAACAGGTAAGTTTTTTTGTTTGTTTGTTTGTTTTTGTTGTTGTTTTGGCTAAGAGTACAAGAGTCCATTCTACAGTCAACTCCCAGATGCCACAGGTACTCAGTTTTGGCTGAATGTACTGGTGTTAAATGAAGTGCCTTGCTCAAGGGCACATTACACCACCTGGTCTGAGGATCAAACTCGTGTTCTAATGATCAGAATCCAACTCCTGGATCATTAAACCATGCATGTTCGTTCAGAATTAAATATTGTAAGACATTTTCTCCAGGAACACATGGAAACTGCTGAAACTTTTCCTCTTTTTTCTTTTTTTCTCTCTAGCTTGTGCTTGACGGTAGACATACAACAAGATGGTCCCAGTCATACCTATATCTGCAAAGATAACTTGAACCTCATCTATGAGACTTTCTTTGATGCCATCAAAGATTATACGATTGACAAGCGGTGTGGAGACATCGGTGCCTTGTAACTATCATTTTTTTTCTTACTCTCTCATGTTCTTTCTCTCATCCCTCTCATCTCACCTCTATTATCTATTTTTTCTCTCCTTTTCCTTACTCTATTTTTCCTTTTCTACTATTTCTCTCTTTCTTTCTCTCTCTCTCTATTTCCATTCCTTTAATTTCTTTCGCTTTCTTGTCATTCTCTATCTTTCTTCACATGAATCTATTTGTCTTACAACGTTCCCCTCCTTTCTCTTTATCTTTCTCCTTGTCTATCAATTAAAAGCACTCACTGCTTACTTGTATATTCACCATCATATAAAGATCTGAGAATCTCATGCTTTCTATGTTATTTTATTTTTTTTGTCACTATTCAGTATTTGAGTTTGTGAATTAATGTACATGAATAAAATATCTCTGTTGATTGTTGCAGCGTCCGTGAAGCTGCTATGCAAAGCTTACATGATCTCACCTGTAAGATTACCGATGTGCAACCTGCAATGCTCAGCAAAGACATGTAAGTAAATTAAACATTAACAAAGTATTAGTTTGTGTGTGTGTGTGGGGGGGGCATGGTTGAATGGTTTGCAAGTCTGCTTCAGACTCATAAAACCCTGTATTTGATTCTACTACATGGTATCTTAAACAAGTATCCTCTACAATAGCACATTTTATAGTTTGCTATTTTGTGATTTAAAGTTGATGAAGAGGTTTTTGTTTTTCATTCTAGTGTTTTTGTAATAAATTCTAACTCCAAGTTTGTAGTTGGTTGTGATGCATGTTGAGTTTTGTTTTGTGAGTTAGAAAAATATGTCTGTTTGTTGAGCCTTCAAGTTATGGGATTATAAACTAAAATCATCTTTGTTTTCAAGCAGTCTCAAAGTACAGACATACAAGATGACAGATACATGCAAGCACATATGCACTCTTATATAGGGAGAATTCACAAAAAATACAAAAGACAAAGACAGTTGGTGTAGACAACAAACAGATGAATTAGTATAACACTTGGGAAGTCAAAAAGTCTTTAACGTTTCGAGCCTATGCTTTTCCACAGAAAGGAACACAGAGAAACAAGGAGAGAAAATAAAGAATGCACTCTTTTATATATATCATCATCATCATCATCGTCGTTTAACGTCCGTTCTCCATGCTAGCATGGGTTATATATATATATATTATTGAGACCCCCTTCAGTCATGGCTGACCGTGGGATTGCACCTACAAAGTTACCGTCCCAGGCACAAGTCTGGGCAAGATTGTTTATGGAAGACCAGCAGTCGCCCATGCATGCCACCAGTGTTATCCAAGGGAAAGGCAACAGCGGATACAGCTTGGCACCTGTGATGTCACAACTCATTTCTACAGCTGAGTGAACTGGAGCAACATGAAATAAAGTGTCTTGCTCAAGAACACAACATGCAGCCCAGTCCAGGATTCGAACTCACAACCTGACGACCGTAAGCTCGATGCTCTAACCAGTGAGCCATGCACCTTCACACACACACACACACACACACACATATATATATATATATATATATATAAAAAAAACATGGGTACAGAAATATATGCATATATACATGCACTAATACATACATGCAACTTCTATGTAACCAAAGATTTGCTTAATAGCTTTGAAATACTTGAGTTTTCCAAGGTAAACAAACCCAGTTGACTCACAGCCTCCAAATGCTATTGATTAATTGTACAGTGAAAATTTGTTGAAGCAATGCAAATGTTTCATTTTCCTATAATGAATACAATAACTCTGTTCATATGTAGTATGCAGACACATAGACAGAGGTTAATTACGTACTTTCTTTTTTGTACTTGGTGTGTGTATGTAATATAAAAGCAAGTATATTCACAAATACACTTAGATGTATGCACATCTTACTTGCATGTTTCATGTTTATGAAATACTCTGAACTGTTTTAATTCAAACAAAAACAACTTTGTCACCTTCTTAGTGACTGGCTTGAATTCTGTGATGAAGATCTCTCTCTATATAAACGGCAGTTTGTCTGTCTGCGTGTCTGTGTGTCTGTTAGGTTGTACCCTCACCCTGACCACGGCTTTCAACTGATTCTGATGAAACATGACACACACACAGCCCAATGTCATAATTCAAAACTAACGCAGCGAAAATTTTGAAAAGTTCCCCCAGTTCTGAAAAAAATCGATAAATTCGACATGGGGTTGAGAATCAGAAACACAAACCACAGACTGTCTAGGGGACGCAACTCGACCTTTTTAACTCAAAAAAATTTACCATAATTTTTTTTCCATTTTTTTGCTACTTTTTGGCTATAACTCTCTAAAAATGCTTTATAGTTATTTCCCTTACAAACCCGAGCAACGCCGGGCGATACTGCTAGTCTTAAATAATCTCAAAAACAACAAGACATACACACAGATATATGTACATACATATGTATTGCTAAAACCTGTGATATATTTGTGCAGTCCAAATAAATTGAAATACAAAGAACTGTAGAATTGTTCTGACTTGTAAAATCTAATCAGTAAGAATTGCTCTAGACTTGTAAACAATTCAGCAGGGATACAAACTAACTCCTAATTCTCCAGGATCAAATTAATATGCAGATTCTTTTCATTAAACTTCCTTTTCTATTTTATTGGGAATTTTCATTTACATTTCAGAGTAGAAAGAACCATATGCTCTTTTGCCCAGCAAGCTTGCGAAAAAATTGACAGGACTCGAGCCTTGGCATCAAATTTATTTCTTCAGCTTCTTCACCATACGTAAGTAGTAAATCATCTTTGTGACAGCTACGTGTATATACACAAAAATATACATTTACAAAAACACAAACTCACAGTCTCAGTTCTTATGTGTTTATACACTCATGCATACATTTCTGTATACATTACTTATCAAGTAGATCTATGATAAAAGACAGTCCAATAATGATCATCCCATATTTTTGTATATCAGGAACTACATTATCCTGTGTGTCTGTTTGTTTGTTTTTTAATTTTATGATTGTAGGGTGGGTGTAATTTGAAGTGATTTGGATGCTATTTCTTGCAGTTCAAGTGACTGTGTAGAGTCTTCTTTGTATGCTCAGAAGAACAAATGGATATTGATAATAATAGCAATGGTAACAGCTGTTTTTATGCAAAGAGTGATAACGTAGAATGTATAGTGTACTGAACAAAATGTCTTGCAGTGTTTTGTTACAGCTCTATATTCTTTGTTTGGTCTTACCAAGGTCAGTTTTGCCATCATTTGTTTGGTGTCCATAAAATAAAGTAGCAGTTAAGTGCTATATGTATTGATAAAAGTGACCACCACCTGCTCTTGAAATGTGTATCTTTGTACCAATGTTAGAAATCACTTTTATTATTTTAGGTGTGGTAAGGTACTGAAGAAAAGTGACTTGCACTGTTTTGCTACATATCTTCTATCTTGTACATGTTTCAGTTATTGGTCTGCAGCTATGCTGGGACACCACTTTGAAGGGTTTGGTCAAACATATTGATCCCAGTACTTATTCTATCAGTCTTTTGCGCTGAATCACTAAATTATGAGAATGTAAACAAACCAATACCGGTTTGTCAAGTGATAGGTAGAGGAACAAACACACACACACACACACACACGCACACACATGTAAGACTTCCATACAGTTTGTATCTATCAAATTCACTTGTGAGGCATTAGTCAGTCCAGGGCTATAATAGAAAACACTTGTCCAAGGTGCCACACAGTGGGGCTGAACCTAAAACTAAATAGTTGCTAAGCACTCTTCTTAACCATACAGCTATGCCTGGTTTACCTTCCTATTTCAAATTCTACGTGGATCAGTTTTGGCTTTCATCTTATCGGAGTTCATGAAATATGCACTAAATCAAGTATGTGTAGTAGATTATTATCTCTTCTCTCTATATATAAACGGCAGTTTGTCTGTGCGTGTTTCTGTGTGTCTGTTTGCTTGTACCCTCACCCTGACCACGGCTTTCAACCGATTCTGATGAAACTTGACACACACATAGCCCAATGTCATAATTCAAAACTAACGCAGCGAAAATTTTGAAAAGTTCCCCCAGTTCTGAAAAAAATCGATAAATTCGACATGGGGTCGAGAATCAGAAACACAAACCGAACTCTGTCTAGGGGACGCAACTCCACCTTTTTTAACTAAAAAAAAATTTACCATCATTTTTTTCAATTTATTTGCTATTTTTCGGCTATAACTCTCTAAAAATGCTTTATAGTTATTTCCCTTACAAACCTGAGCAACGCCAGGCGATACTGCTAGTTCAAAATAAAAGTTTGATAAAAGGAAATCATTGAGACACACTGTTACATAAAATTGCACAGCAAGACTAATAATTATTGTAAGAGATGCTTTGATGACACAATCTAAAATATTTCTATGGCAGCTAAATATGTAAATTAATGAAATATAAATTGATAAGGACATGATGATAAGCCAATGAAAGAGCCTCTAGTTAGATAAATAGTAGCCAAATTGCCCTCAAATCACAATTTGCCACTTCAAAAACTAAAAACATGACATAGGAAGTGTATAACCATAAGATATCTTGTACTTGGTTGAGTGGAGCTTTTTACTTGTGATATATCACATTTCCAGGGCACCATGAACTTTAGTTGTCAAGAAATATCTACTGATAAAAATTTAATGGTTTAATTTTTAGCAATTTTATAACTCTGTATTACTGTTGAATGATGTTCACATTGTCACCATCATCATCATGAAAATTTACCATGTTTTCCATGCTTGGATGGTTTGACGGAATCCAATAAACCAAAAGGCTGTGCCAAACTCCAGCATCAGCTTTGGCATGTTTTCTAAGGCCAATCACCTTAGTACAGGGTACTTTTTTTGTGCTATTGGCACTAGTGAGGTCACCAAGTCAGTTACATGGTAGAAAAAGAATGGAAAAGAAAATGGCCTTCATGACTAAGTAGGAGAGGAGGAGTGTTAGGACAAGCACAAATGTCTTGTTATAGAGGAGATACATGGCTACCTCATGTTATATACAAGGGTGGGTAGTAGTAGCTGGAAAGAAGGTTCTGGCCAAGAATTACTGAACCTATTATTGTTATCATTATTGTCTTAGTTCAGCCACTGAATGATTCATAAATTGTACTGAATTGTGCTGAGTTTACCTATTTCTTTTCTGAGCTTTAACACCATCCTATTATTCCACCACTATATCTCTGCTCTGCTTCTTGTTCCCTTACTCTGGAAGCACTGACTGAAAGGCTTACTCAACTTGACCAAAGTTGGTCTTTGTATCTAACACTTATTATTGGTAATAGTACTGCTACTGGGCTTTTGAATTTACTTATTTACTTGTCTTTTTTTTCTTTCAAATACTATTATAATAATAAAATAGTAAAAAAACTATATATATAAATATATACACACGCACACACATATACACACGCACAAATACACACACACACACACACACACATACATATATATATATATATATATATATATATATATATATATATATATATATATATATATATAATATATATATATATATATAGAGAGAGAGAGAGAGAGAGAAAGATAATATAAACTCCCTCACTAAATTAACAAAAGAAGGGGATCCTATATTACAAATACACAGTAAAAATAATAGTCAACTCATCATAGGATTATAAGTCATTGCTTGCAAGTGAGATGTGTCAAACATTTCAGCCAATTGGCTTCTGAAAAATTCATCCATTGTTTTTGTTTTCTATTATTTGCATTAAGACTCTTTAAAAGATTTGGCTTTTATCTGCAGTAAATGTGTGTGTCCCCTCTTTATCTTTCTATTTAAAATAATTCTTTTTGGGGTTCATGTCTTAATTATTACCCTTTGATTGAATTATTTTTCAGCCCTCCAGTGCCTTACATTCCACAGAGAGATTTCCTTTTGGAGATATTTACAAAGTGAGTCATGAAATTAACTTTTCAATATTATATTCCTCATAGGAAGGTGATGGGTGGCAGATTCATTGGACATAGTGACAGATGCATTAAATATCTTGTTAATTACAGGATTTGTAAAGTGTCATTCCATCATTACATCTTTCAGTGTTAATAATGTATAGGGATGCTGCTTCAAACAGGAATACTTTGGTCACTGGGGCTTTCACTCTCATCTGCCCTTAAAATCATGCAGCATTAGCAAGATTCTTTTGAGGCTTACAATTATCTCTTTCTTGCCGGTGGCACGTAAGAGAACCATCTGAACGTGGTCGTTGCCAGCGCCGCCCCAACTGGCCTCCGTGCCGGTGGCACGTAAAAAGCACCATCCAATTGTGGCCGTTGCCAGCCTCGTCTGGCCCCCGTGCCAGTGGCACGTAAAAAGTACCATCCGATCGTGGCCGTTTGCCAGCCTCGTCTGGCACCTGTGCAGGTGGCACGTAAAAAGCACCCACTACACTCACGGAGTGGTTGGCGTTAGGAAGGGCATCCAGCTGTAGAAACACTGCCAGATCAGACTGGGCTTGGTGCAGCCTTCTGGCTTCCCAGACTCCAGTTGAACTGTCCAACTAGCATGGAAAACGGACGTTAAACGATGATGATGATGATTAAAGAAGCCTGGATAACATTAATATCAGCTGATTGACTGACACCAGTACTTGACAAATGTTCTATTTTACCTAAAGGCTGAATGTTTAATGAAATTTCATCAATCTTTATCTTCTGAGTTCAAATTCTGTTGAGGTCAGCTTTGCCTTTCATCCTTTCAGGGTCAATAAAATAAGTACCTGTTGAACATTGAGGTCAATCTATTTGATTTATCCCCTCCCCCAAAATTACTGCCCTTGTGCTAAAATTTGAAATCAATATTTTATTTTATCTATCGCAGAGTGATGGAAGGCAAAGTTCACCTCAGCATGATTTGAATTCAGAACATAAAACGACCAGAATTAAGTAACTCCCTGGCATTTTATTTCATCTTCTAACAATTCTGCTAATCCACTCCTTCAATCAATTTACCTTAGTGACATTTTTGTTTTACTTGGTTCTGACATTGTATCTCTAACATTTTTTCCCCAGAGACAGGATAAGTAACATGAGGTGGCATATTCAAAGTGATAGTTTTGATCTTTTTGCATCACTTCTCACCATTGAGGTTTTCTCATACCATGTCTTACTCGGATTTATTCAAAGTGCTGGTGGCTTATCCCAGTCGCTGGTAAGTAACAAGACATTTTTATCTCTAGTACTCACCTAATTAAGCTCTTTTTGGTTTAGTACATGTTGTTGTTTCACCCCTGCTAAGCCCTGATCAAAAGCATTCCATCGATGATCATCCCTTTTTTACTTATGTATAAGGAACCTAGGTCTACATTAAGCAATGTGTCCTTTTCTAAAATTGTTGGTTGTAATTTAAGAGAAATTTGACTGCTATTTCTAACCACTTAAAAAACCATGTAGAGGCTTCTTTCTCAATTTGACAAGGCTCCTTTCTTTTTGAGCTATAGTTTTAGAAAGAGTTATTTGGTGGAAGGTTAAATTTATAAAGAGAGGAGGTTTGATGATGATTTTAAGACCTGTACACCATTGAGGGATGACATATGTGTAGTACTGAAGATTTTTGTTTGGGTGATGTACACTCTCAAGAAAGTCAGCTTGCTGGGTCCCCATATACCATTTGGGTATTATGCGCAATTAAAGATTTCATTTTCATTTGGTGTACATAAGGCAGGCTGCGGTAACAATTAGTATTGTTGATAATGATGGTAATATATCAATATTACCATCATTACTGCTGACAGAAAATAATATGTTGTATGAGGCACAAAATAATATGTTGTAAGGAGAGCTTAGAGTTGACTGAAATGAATGCTGTGTGTTACTGGTAGTTATGGCGATTGTGCTTCTTGCTATTCAATTGGATGAAGTAGCATTGAAGAAAGTCTGCCTTCATGTAGTGAATTTGGAGAGAAATCAGGTTTCATTTTATCTGATTGTTATATCCAGCTGAACACTGCACTGCAAGCTGACAAACACCATTCCAATGACTGAAACTAGTAAAAAGGGTATGTAAACAGAATATAAATATCTTCCAATTCCCGCCCCTCAAAGGATATTTAAAAGCACCTGTTTTGCTCTACTGAGGGTTGGCAACAGGAAGGGCATCTAACTATAGAAAATCTGCCTCAGTGAATTCTGTATGAGCATGGAAAACTAGATGATAAAAATGATAATGATGATGGAGATGTGTGTGTGTATTACCTATTAAAAATATAAGTCTATGTAAAATATTTATAATTATTCTAATTGTTTACCTCCAGTGTGTTCACTCAACGAAAGCCCTAGACTCTTACATGCAGTCTGAGATAGTCAAAGACCCGAAACTGACATTTTTCAGGAAGAATTTAATTGAAATATTCCAAACATATCAGAAAGTTGACAGGTAAAAACACTAATCTTTTTTTATGGCATTTCATCGGACCAGTATCTAAATTTGGTATCTGTATTGTTAATCTGAGAAAAACAAAGCATTTTCTGGATATGATGTCAGTCATATCACGGCAACTATATTTTCTGACATACAAGTTGACCCAGTGTATAGTATAAACATTCAAGCATTGTCATAATCTTTCCAAATTCTGCTGCATTTCACATGGAATCTTTGGTCCTCCAAAGTTGTCTTTGTCTATATGTTGGCCTACCATCTTTGTTTGTTAAGATTCAACTTATATATTGGAAAATATGGTACCTTTCCCCCAAAGGTCACTTAGTGATTCCCAATGCTTATGCGCAATGAGGCATCTAAAACAAAATGGAAAGGGTAGTGAGTGCATATTTGAAAGCTCACATGTAAATTGAGAAACATCACTCTTGTGAATATCATAAATACCTTCTTTTTTTTTATAATTATTTATATAAAACTTTTTTCTGTTTTTTTTTGTTTGTTTGTTTGTTTTAGTTCTGTAATACACTGCTATGGCCTATATCAGTGGTTCTCAACCACTCTTCATCTAACCTCCTTAATTTCTATTTTACTCTTCTGGACCCTCATAGCCATTTGATGTGTAAAAACATCCTTTAAGTATTTTTGTAATTAAATATTATTAGGAAATATATAAAAAAAAATTTTAATATTTTATGTATTACTCTTTTACTTGTTTCAGTCATTTGACTGCGACCATGCTGGAGCACCGCCTTTTAGTCGAGCAAATCGACCCCAGGACTTATTCTTTGTAAGCCTAGTACTTATTCTATCGGTCTCTTTTGCCAAACTGCTAAGTTACGGGATGTAAACGCACCAGCATCGGTTGTCAAGCGATGTTAGGGGAACAAACACAGACACACAAACGTATACACACACACATACATACATATATACGACGGGCTTCTTTCAGTTTCTGTCTACCAAATCCACTCACAAGGCTTTGGTCGGCCCGAGGCTATAGTAGAAGACACTTGTCCAAGGTGCCACACAGTGGGACTGAACCCGGAACCATGTGGTTGGTAAGCAAGCTACTTACCACACAGCCACTCCTGCACCTATTGTAGGAGCATAACTATTATTGCACATCAATTTTAACAAAACCTTATGGTTGAGAACGACTAGTTTATATAATCAGTGCTGCTGTGGTTTAGCCCCAGGCTGGCCGTGAGTGATTAGATCATTGCAGTCATGACCAACCCATCTTTTATTTTTTAGATAGTGCATCTTAAACTATAGTATCTGAGTGACCTTCCTTCTTTTTTTAACATGTTGGATCCCACCATGACCCACAAGAGGTACATGGTGGTATATTTACAATACCCACTCACCTTTATGTTGGATCATTTCATTATTTCTTTTCTATGAACCTTTTGGGAACAGTATGCTCTGGTTGCTTAAGTATGTGATTACAGTACCCTAGAACAAGATTTTCTTTTTCTATAGATTATAATTTTTTTTTTTTCATTTTTCTTTTGATGTTCACATTTATGTCATACTGTAATGAGGTAAAATTAAAGACAGAGTAAGCTGAAAATAAAATTGGCAAAATAGAAGGCATCAAATGATCCACCAGTGGGTCGTGGTTAAAAAACACTATATTTGTCTCACATGATATTGTGAGAAAATATTATGGCAGTCAGGTCAGAATGTATTGGGATCTTGGGATAAAATGAGAAATAAGATTTGGAGGCTAACATATTTAAAAATAGTCGGGAGGTGCCAGCATGGCTGTGTGGTAAGAAGCTTGCTTTTCAACCACATGGTTCCAGTTCAGTCCTACTGCATGGCACTTTAGGCCTCAGGCCGACCAAAGCCTCCAGTTGCGTGTGTGTGTGTGTGTGAGTGCTTGTCCCTCCACCATCATTTGACAATCAATGTTTGTGTGTTTATGTCCCCATAACTTAGCAGTTCTGCAAAAAAGACCAATAGAATAAGCATTAGACTTACAATGAATAAGTCCTGGGGTCGATTTCTTCGATTAAAACTCTTTAAGGTGGTACTCCAGCATGGCCGCAGTCAAATGATTGAAACATGTAAAAAAATAAAAGAAAATAATAAGGAAAAGTTTGGTTGCTATGTTTAGCAGGTTGAATAATGATCTAGTCATCCCATTTTTGGCAACCATTGTGTTGCTCCCCCTTATAAACAAGATACATAACTCTGCTAGCTCCAGTTTGAATTAAAAATAGGTTTCCTTCTTTATTTCATAGCTGAGTGATTGACTGTAGAAAGGACATCCACCCAGCTGTAAATAAACAGTCTTACCCATGAAATTATAGTGTTGCTATTGTGTATCCATAGGTCAGCTCTTGTATAGTAGATCTACCCAATATGGAGAGAAGAGGCTGGAGTGAGTGGAATGGATGTAAAAATATAACTGTTTTTGTATATCTTTATATCTTCTATCTTTTACTCGTTTCAGTCATTAGACTGCAGCCATGCTGGGGCACCACTTTGGAGGATTTTTAGTTGAATTAATCGACCCCAGTACTTTTGTTGTTATTCTATCAGTGTCTTTTTGCCAAACTGCTAAGTTATGGGGGATGTAAACTCACCAGTTGCTAAGTGGTGGTGCAGGACAGACACAAACACACTCACACACACACATATATGACAGGCTTGCTTCAGTTTCTGTCTACCAAATTCATTCACAAGGCTTTGGTCAGTCTCAGGCTATAGTAGAAGACACATGCTCAAGGTACCACACAGTGGGACTGAACCTGGAACCATGTAGTTGTGAAGCGGGTTACTTACCACACAGGTTTTTTCCCCCATCTATTGTATTACACAAGTCAGAGGTTTGGGCCAGTGACACATAAAAGCACCCATACAAGTGACACATTAAAGGCACCCACTACACTCTTGGAGTGGTTGGTGATAGAAAGGGCATCCAGCCGTAGAAACCAAGCCAAATTCAAACTGAAACCTGGTGTAGCTCTCTGGCTTACTAGTTCCAGTCAAGCCATCTAACCCATGCCACCATGGAAAGCAGACATTAAATGAATGATGGATGATGAATGAGAAAACTGACTGTTGACATGTTGGTGCAGAAGACCTGTCCAACCCTTGTCAGCATGGCAAAAGCATGAGTTGGACAAGTCATCGCAATCTGACTCATTTCTTAGTTGACACCTCTGCTTTCGTTGACAGTCAGAAGAACCGCAATTTTGCTAATGCATTTCATTTTTGGATTGGTTTCTATGTATAAAGTGTACTAAGTGCATTTTATTGTGGCATCAGCACTAGAGAAGATGTCATGTCTTCAGCAAGACAAGACTGATGACTTCTCTTGACCTTACAGAGAAGCTGGGGAAAAATTTCTGCTTCTTCACCAATTACATTAAAATGTTAATGATAATGATGATTATGGTAGAGATGAGCCAAAATACATTATTTTCTCCCCTCACCAATCAGTCACTGAAACAGGACTGAAATAGTAAAAGTATGTTGTTTTTTGTTCTTGCAGTTTATTTAAGTTCCTCTTCACAAATTTTAATCCAGTCACTAACATACTAACTAGCCAAATTATCAGTTTTGAATGGCTGTTTGGCAAGAAGTTTGTTTCCAACCCACATGATTCCAGTTTCAGTCCCACTGTGTGGCACCTTGGGCAAGTGTCTTCTACTACATCCTTGGGCTGACTAAAGCCTTGTGAGTAGATTTGGTAGACAGAAACAGAAGCAAGCTCAATGTATGTGTGTGATCACTTGACAAGCAGTGTTTAGATCCCCATAACTTAGCAGTTTGGCAAAAGAGACCAATAGAATAAGTACCAGGTTAAAACTACATGAGTACTGGGGTCTATTTATTTGACTAAAATCCTTCAATCCACAGCATGACCACAGTCTGATGACTGAAACAGGTAAAACATACATATGTATATACATACACATATGTGAATATAATAATTAACCATTGTTGTATTGCAGGGTGACAGTACCCATGTTGAATTTGTTGGGGCAACTCTTTGATCGCCAGGTCTTCATCAACTATTGCAAACAACCAGAGAAGTGAGTATATCCTCAGTTATATATAGAATATGGATTTCATTTACGTCATCATCATCATTTAACATACATTTTCCATGCTGGTATGGATTGGACGGTTTGACAGGAGCTGGCTAGGCAGAAAACTGCATCAGGTTTCATTGTCTGTTTTGAAGCCTGATGCAGTCTTCTGACTAGCCAGCTCCCGTCAAACTGTCCAACCCATGCCAACATGTGTCAATACTTTCTCCAGCAGTGTCATGACTAGATAAGGCTATCTAAAAAAAATTTGCAACAGTGTTTACTTTTGTTTGCATTCTGAGTTCAAGTCCTCTTGGGGATTGTCTTCACCTTTCAAGTACCCCTCAGATCCTGAAATTGATTCAATTGATTATATCCATCCCTTACAATGTATGATACTCTGCCATGGTTAGAAATCATCATCATCATCATTTTTTTTTTAATATGACCTTTAATTATTTGAGTAAGTGAATATAGCTAAGAAGTGCTCATTCTCTATGTTGTTGTAATGAAGGTGCTTGAAACAGTATACTCCACACATGCATGCACATACACACACACACACACACACACACACACACACACACACACACAGAGTTGAGTCAGAAAGTAATGTAATTCTTATTTGCTTTAGGTTTTGATGCATAATTGTACATGCTTGTATATACACGTGTGTATGTGTACACATATATATATTGATTCACTGACTAGATGTGTTACATATACTGAAAAACCCTACAAAAACATTGGACTGTTTGATATAGAGAAAGACAAAACAATATTTCAGCAAAGCATTAAACATGAGGGCTGAAGCAAACTAAAGAAAATATAATGAAAATGAGGTACAAGGGGACAACAAAGAAACATATGGAAAAAGTAGGTAAAAAACACACACAATGAATGCAGATGTGCTCAGTCCTTCATCAGCCGTCGACCAATTGTCATCACAATTCTGACACACACACACACATGCACACGTATATATATATATAACATAAAACGCAGATGACATTATACTTACATCATCCTTACAAAGTGATCATCTGATTGATTGGCATAATGTCACTCACCAACACACTCCAATTTCTGGTTCACAAACTGTGCTGTCTCCTTTCTTCTCTGCTTTTTCTATAGTACCATCTCCACTTTGGCTCTTGAAACTTACTCATCTCTGACTTGTATTATGTATGTAGAAAGCATGCAAGCACAGACATTAGAGCTTGGCACTGTCCTCTGGCTCATTGGCTCCTGTCAATCTGTCCAACACATGTTAGCATAGAAAATGGGCTGTAAACGATGATGATGATGTAAATGTGTTTTATATGTATTGTAAATCCTCAAGTATAATCCGCATTTTTTCCCCAAAATTTAAAGGTCAAAATCCCTAGTGCGTACTATATACAAGGTTAAAAATGAAAATTATTTTCTAAGCAATGTCCGAGTCTCTATTTGCTGTCCGGCAATGTTTATTCAGACGCATTTTGTGATGTCGGGTGCGAAAATACCTTAAGCTAAGCCAGAAAGCAATGAAACCATAAAAGAATCATCCATAACTTGCAGTAAGCAACATTTATTAAATGTTATTACTGTTACTTCTTTATTTTCTACAAACAAAATGCACAAAAAAGCTACACATTTGCATTATGTTATATGTACAATAATAATAAAGGACATTACCGTATACATTTTTACAAACCAAGGACATTATATAGACCTCCTTGACTCAAGTTAGAGAAGGGGTGCATATTATACACAAGGTTTAGGTTTTTCAGAGGTATAGCCCCCTAAAAATCCCCTGCGGACTATACTCGAGGATTTACGGTGTGTGTGTGTGTATATATATATATGAGAGAGAGAGACACACACACAGACTTATAGATATACATGCATATATGCCTGTGCACACATATTTACACACAGAAATATAATTCTCTGTCTTTCCTTTATCATTGTCAGTGAAATATTTCTGAAAGAATTGCTAAGTCTGACGAAAACAGAAGTTTCCAAAAGTCTGCAGCACAATAAACTATCGTCCAGTATCAAAGTGTAAGTATTGAGGAATTCCATAAGGTGACCCTTTAATTCAAATTGAAAGGGATTTATTTTTATGTCTGTTTCTTCTACTATTATGTGTTTGTTGTTGATTTTAGTTGTTGAACTTTCCAAATCAGCGCTAGTTGAGCAGACTTATGATCAAAGATGTTTCTCTCTCTCTCCTCTCTCTATCTCAACACCTCCACTTATCTAACTACCTATCTATTTAGTATCTACTACATATCTGTCCACCTGTCTATCTCTTTACCTAGCTAACTGTTTACCTATCTTGTTACTGATCCTCCTACCTATCTACGTAGCACCTTATCAATCTACATATCTGTCTACCTAGCTAGTCTATCTACTTACCTATAATTATCTACTTACCTAAATATCTACCTTCTTATCAATTTATTTGCCTACATATCTACCTACCAATTTACCTCTGTCCCTCCTTGTTTCTCTCACTCAGTCATGTAAATGTAAACTTCACCAAGCTCTTCTCCCACCTTTTATATGGTACTCATATATAAGTTTATTTGTTTCACCTAATCGTACAAAGTTTTAGAGAACTAGGAAACATTTGAACTTAATGAAATAATACAGCCCTTACTGTGTTCTTATTGCTATATTATTCCTGTCTCTATTCGTATCACTTTCATATCATAAATCAGGCTCTGTGGATTGCTGCAATTTTCTGAACCATTGCGGAAAGACTGTTTGAAACAGCTGGGTATCTTCCTGTGTCACCAGTATCCCAAGGTACGTACCATTTGGCATTGTCTGGATATGGTGATGGGGTAGTATGTGTCAGTGCCTCTTTCTGTATAACTTTGTCCTTCCATTAACTTTAGTGCACATTCCTTCTATCTGCTACTCCTCAAACAAGATGGCTCTGTTGGTAGTACACCTGATAAAATGCTTCCATATTTCCTAGTTACTTTGCCTGTAACTCCACATTAAGAAAAGTCCTCCTTCATTTCTCCATGCTTCAGTGTCACTCTGCATACACTAAATGGCCAATTGTATATAATCTCTGATTTTACTTCAACACTGCAAGAAATTTGGTCCACAGAAATGGGGCACTTCATTGTTGATCTCTATTTTCATTAATCTCTTCAGTCTTTATTCTTTTACTTACTTCAGTCATTTGACTGCAGCCATGCTGGAGCACTGCCTTTAGTTGAACAAATCGACCCCAGGACTTATTCTTTGTAAGCCTAGTACTTATTCTATCAGTCTCTTTTGTTGAACCACTAAATTGCAGGGGCATAAACACACCAATATCGGTTGTCAAGCAATGGTGGGGGAACAAACACAGACACACACAAATATATACATATATATATTTTCAACACATAAATACTGAACAGTATATATAAAGGATAAAATTCTTTTAAGAGCAGAAAAATTGCCAGCAATTTTTTATGTATGCATGCTTCTTTCAGTTTCGTCTACCAAATCCACTTAAGGCTTTGGTTGTCCTGAGGCTATAGTGGAAAACACTTGCCTAAGGTGCCATGCAGTGGGACTGAACCCGAAGCCATGTGGTTGGGAAGCAAGCTTCTTACCACCTTTGCAGAAATTTATTTGCATTGATGAAAATACACAGTGTATGTCACATTCCTCTGAATGAACATCTTTTCTGCCTTACCATTCTACCAACCCTCAATTCGAGCACTTTAAAGCTGATAGAAGCATCTAACAGTCATCTCCTTTATCTCTCTTACCTAAGTAACCATCAGTATGAATACTACAGAGCCAAATTTAATTGTGATTTTCTCTCCTCTGTCATTCATCAATGGCCTGACACTCTTCAGAACTTTAGTCAAGGTACTGTTGTTGTCCATCACATCAGATAAACCCATGATCTACACCAGTTTTCGATTGAAAGGTTTTTTGTTAGGTTGCAGTATTGTAGCATATGCAATATGAATTCTGGTGTACATGGAGCTTTTGGAAATATCTCACGTTCCATACTTTTCATACACGTTGACCTAATTACTGTCGCTTCTAACGACATACATTTCTGTGTAGATGATACCTTTTTACTCTTCCTTAAACCTCATGATCATGAGCCAAACAGGTTAACCAATAGTCCATTTGCCTTCACAAGTTAACCTGTTATCTCTATTTATTTTGACACTTTGGTGCTTGTATTAATATCCATGCTCCAGCTAATGACTGACTGTGTTTGTGTGTGTAATAATAATAATAATAATAATAATAATAATATATATATATATATATATATATTATTCTACCAAATATATACGTCTTATTTACTATTTTGCATATTACTTGATCATTGTTATGTTTTACCTTATATTTGATCTTTTTATAATATGTAATATTTCTAAATGGTATAATTTAATTTTCCATTATTGAATTGATACAAGGTGGGTTTTTTTCTAATTTATATATATATATATATATCTTATATTTTGTGAAATTTGATTTAGTATTTCTAAATTGGATTTTTATTCCCTCATATTATTATATATATATATATATAAACCAAGAGATAAGATTAATAAAACTTTATTAATATATTGACAATGTATTAATAAGCTTTTACTAATCTTATCTCCATTTTCTCTGTTGGTTTTTATAATAATAATATATATATATGTATGTGCCTATATTATAAGGTATTCAGCTGGTCTAATCTTGGATATCTCTGTCCCTCTGAGGTTTATATATCCTCACTTGTATTTTAATATATATATATATAAGATAAGCACAGCTGAGGTGGAGTTTAAAACCTGAACCCATTTGTTTACTTCAGATTCGTCTAAACACAGCCAATGAGCTGTATGATACATTACTGCTGTATGATGACATCCTCCCTGAGGAGCATGCTGATGACTGCATGGAGCTTATCGGAGAGACAAAATGGTAGGTGGTAACTTTATTTCAGTACTCATCTCTCATCATAGGTTGCCTGCATACTGATGCCATTGAGAGTAACTTTAGGAGCCACTGATGTTTACATACAGGTCACCTTTAATTGAATTAGGCAAATCAAAGATATTACAACAGTAAACAGCCCCTACCCATTTTTTTTCCTAACTTTGTGTATCCCAGACTACATCATCTTATGTGTTCTGTCTTTGTAAAAAATAGGATGTGATTTGAGGAAGATTTAGCTATTATTTCTAGTAGGTCAAGTGACCACAGACTCCTCCATTGGCTTAAACTTAAGGCAGTATAAACTATTATTGTGGGTAACTTTTAGGAATATTTGGTTGGATAAGTAAATTTTTAGTGTTCAATTATCAGATATTTAGTTACTTATTGGGTTGTAAGTAATTCATTTATGATTGGTGTTTATTGGAGATTTGTATTTGGTAGATAACAATAGGTAACAAAGTGATGGTAGCAATATAAGTGGGAGCTATTTATATAGATTTACTTACTGAGAGCTACTGAGATTTATTTATTTGTGGTTTACCAACTGAGGTTTACCAATTGTTGTAGGGATTTCTGGTAAGGTTTTCTACTGAGAGAAATTTGTAGTGAGGGTTTTCTGTTGAGAGCAACATACTTGTGGAATTTCTAGTTATATTTGGTGCTGTTTAATAAGGATAACTTTTTGTGGAGTTTGTCTACTGTGAACAACTTATTGTAGGGTTTACTTACCAAGGATAATTTAAAAGATCTGCCAACTGAAGGCAACTGATTGTGGAGTTTACCTGTTGAGAGAACCTTTCCATGCAATTTGTCTATTAAGACCAATTTATTGTGGTTCATATTTAATCAGAACACATAAGGGAGGTAACTAACTAGCAGAAATACTGTGTAACAACTCTGCCATCTATAATTATATTTTCTCTGAGTCTTCCACCTTATAATATGCCTTATTTGTCCCTTAAATTATTGTTTCTTTAATTCTTGCCAGGGATCAATCCCGTGAGGAAATTCGTCCAGTCAGGAACCAACTGTGGGAGATGATGGATATTACACCTCCTGTAAAAAAGGTACAACTGTCAGTCTATCTCTTTGTTGTTGTTTGTCTTTCTTTTCTTTTTAAGTCTTCAGTGTTGTTGTTATTGATGATGATGATGATGATATACTACTAATGTACTCTGACTCAGTTAACTTTACCACTATTATTATTATTATTTTTATTGCTGCTGCTGCTGCTGCTCCACTGAGGTCGACTTTGCCTTTCATCCTTTCGGGGTCAATAAAATTAGTGCCAGTTAAGTACTGGGGTCAATGTATTTGTCTGTCCCCCTCCCCCAAATTTCAGGCCTTCTGCCTTTAATAGAAAGGATTATTATTATCATTAGCTTTTGTATATTGCATATACATTTTCTGTAAACTCATAATTATGTCCAAGTTGCCCATATGTTGAAATAAAGACCATAGCAATTGAAGGTGGTAGATGAAAGATTCATTTGAATACTGCTAATTGGATCAGTTGGGTTAACTACATTTCTTCTCCAAATTTCATAGCCTTGTACCGATTATAGAATTCTTTATTATTGGTATTAACAATATACAGTAGAAAATGGGTGGAATTAGTAATGCTGGACAAAACGGTTTTTCATATGTGTTAGTGCCAGACAAAATGACATTTGGTATGTGGTTTTGCTAGCAAAAATAGCATTTGGTATCAGTGGTGGACTGTCAGAATTGATAGCGCTGGTGAAATGGCATGGTATTCAATTATGTTCAGAGTTCAAATCCTGCCTGTGTTGATTTTTTTACCTTCATTTTTACCTGTTTGATAAAGTAAATACCAGATACCTGCTCAATTAATATAATCAACTGTTACTTCTCACAAAGTTTGTGTCTTTGTTCCCATGTAAAAAGTATCATTATTATTATGAGAAACAGTTTGCAGGAGAAGATACAAGATCAGCAGATAAAGTGATTTGTGAGATTTAGTTACGTTCCTTTATGTTTTGAGTTCAAAGTATACTGGGGTTGACCTTGTCTTTTATCATTCTGGGTCCAATTAAATAGATACCCATCAAGTACTAGTGACATTTTTATTGATTATCAGATTGGAACCTGGTACACCTCACCTGTTTTCAGTCAAACTGTCCAACCCATTCTAGCATGGAAAACGGATGTTAAATAATGATGATGATGACAACGACATCCCTCCCTCATAAATGGTAGCCTTGTGTCTGTAATAGAAATAAATATCTATAAAATTAGAAATCTGAACTGCTAAGCATGTTGGATTAAATTCCCTTCAGGATTACAGTCACATTTCTGTACATTCTGATTTCAAATCTGGCTAAGATCAACTTTCCTTTTACGCTTTTTAGGATTAATAAAATAATACCATTTTATTATTTGAATACTGGAATTAATGTAATTAATTGACTGTACTCTCCCCATTAAAATGTGTACTTTTGTTTTTTTCTTTTTCAGACTGCATCGCAAAGTTAAAGAACAAAGAGAAAATGTATTGAAAAATTTACCAAAAACTTTCTCTACAAATCACACAAATTTTAACCCACCTTGCACCTTTCCACCAAAAAAAAAAAAGTTAAAAACCCTGCTTATTTTTGTTATGTTTTACTTGTCTTTATAATATTGTTGCTTTTTGGACCAAGTGTGAAAGAAATAAATAATGAAAGTAAAAGAGAGAAAGAAAGAGATATAGATATGTAATACAGAAAAGTCCAGCCTGTATTGCCTGTGTTTAAATCGTTATGATGATTGTTTTCATTGCTGCTGTGAGAAGCCACACATATTATTTACGTGATAATTTAAGAATTTACTATTTGGATGACAGTTGGGGGTACTAGATTGGCAGAATTGGTTGCACATTGCACATAATACCTTACAATATTTCTTTGCAGTCTGAGTTCGAATCCTGCTGAGGTCAACTTTGCTTTTTCTGCTTCTTGGTTGAGGTATATCTATAAAATAAGCACTTGTCAATCCCTGGGCCTTAATATAATTGCCCTCACCTTCCCCTGTCCCCCATACACCTCTCATCCCATACCAAAATGTTTTACTTTGTGCTTCCTACGTTATATTTTCTTCACTAACCTCTAGAAAAGATGTGAGGAGAGGGGAGTGGTTTGTGTGAGATGACATGGTTTCAATTCCCTGGGTGGTTTGACATAATTTCATTTTGCTTATGCTGCTAATTTTATTTATTAGAACAACTGGTGGCTCATTTATGAAGAGCTTGTATTCATTTGTATATTCACATTGCTGGCGGTAGCTAAGTCAATTAATTAGTTAATTCCATTCATTACCTTTATCTGTAGGAGGCTTTCTGTTAACTGCAGGTGTTTGATCCATATAGAGTACAAAGATCTAATGCTTGCAGTTTTATATATATATATATATGTATGTATATGTGTGTGTGTATGTGTAGTTTTCATAATGAGAATTCTACAATAGATAGATGCTTACCAGCTTTACCTACCATATGTCTCTGATGATCTTGGGAAGGAAAACTATCTACACTAACCAAACTTCTTTGTCAAATGTAATGCTTATTTACATTGTGTTTTGAATTAATAACACACTATTTTGTAGCTTCAATATTTCAAGGGCGTGTTTTTGTATGTTTTTAGAACAATATCATAGGGTAAGTGTGGGAGGTTGTATCTGGTCAAATTTAACATAAAGCAAGTAGACTAGGCTGGATATGGCTGGATTAAATTCTAAAGGGTTAAATAATCTTGTTTATAAATTTCTGACTAATAATTAACATCGTCCCCACCATTGTTACTAGATAATTCCCTTTATTACTCATGCTTCATATTCTCTTGAGAAAGGCATGAATGTTACAGTCTCCTCTCACACACTAAATTTGAAACGTTATTATTTTGCTTGATGCATTGTTTGTTACTTTTTTTCTATTTAGCAGCATTTTGTCTCTCTTTATATTCCAATTCAAATTCCGCCAAGGGTCAATGAAGTAGGTACCAGTCAAGTACTGGGGTTGATGTAATTGACTAGCCCACTTCCTCAAAATTTCAGACCTTGTGCCTATTGTAGAAATTATTATTGTTATTATTATTATTATTATTATTATTATTAAGGCAGAATCATTAGTACACTGGGTGAAATGCTTTGTAGCATTGCATCCATCCTTATATTCTGAGTTCAAATTCTGCCGGGGTTGGCTTTACCTTTCATTCCTTTTGGAGGTTGATAAAACAAATACCAATTGAGCACTGGGGCCAGTATAATCAACTTAGCCCCTCCTACTAAAACCGCTGGCCTTGTGTCAAAATTTGAAACCATTATTATTATTAAGGCAGCAAACTGGCTGAACCATTAGCATGTTGGACAAAATGCTTTGCAACATTTCTTCTAGTTTTACATTCTGAGTTCAAATTCCACCAAGGTCAACTTTGCCTTTCATCCTTTTGTTGTTGATAAAATAACTACCAATTGAGTACTGGGATCAATGTAATTGACTCAACCTGTCCCCTCAACTTTTCAGTCATTATGCCCATGCTAGTATGCAATGTGAAGTGCTTGGCATTAGGAAAAGCATCCAGCTGTAGAAACCAAGCCAAAGCAGATATTGGTGCTTGGTACAAACTTCTGGCTTATTGACTCCTGTCAAATGATGCAGCTCATGCCAACATGGGAAGCAGGTTAAATGATAATGATGACACCAAAAGAATGACAGGCAGAATTTGAACTCAAAATGTGGAGAGCTGAAACAAATACTGCAAGTTATTGTTTTTCCAACACTCTAGTAACTCTACCAATCCAACATCCTTTACATTTAATGATAATAATAATCCTTTCTACTATAGGCACAAGGCCTGAAATTTTGAAGGAGCAAGTAAGTCAATTAAAATTAAATTAAAATTATGTCAACCCCAGAGCTCAACTGGTACTTAATTTATCAACCCCAAAAGAATCAAAGGCAAAGTCGACCTCAGTGGAATTTGAACTCAGAACATAAAGACAGACAAAATATTGCTAAGCATTTTGCTTGGTATACCAACAATTCTGCCAGCTCGCCGCCTTAATAATAATAATGAAAAAGAAGGTAAATTTGTAAAAGTAATTTGATACTGGACTAATAAATACCTGACAGAACTCACTAATGTTGAACACTGTCTTTCCAGAATCAATGAAGCAGCTACCGGTAATATACTGGGATTGTTTCAGTTCCATATATTTCCAAATCTCCCCCACTACCCACTCTCTGCTCTGAACTAAAAGTAAAATTGGAGGTATCATAAGTCAACTGATCTGTTGGTTGACTGCTGTATGAACTGTACAAGTTTTGGCACACATCAGGGATCAGAGTTCTCAGTGACCAAGTATGAAGCTAAATAGGTATTACTTCTGCTAATTAAAAATAATAAAAATATTGAATTTGATATGTTCATGTTTATTTTGTTGTTTGTTTGATTATTAATTAATATTCGAGCGAGGTCGTTGCCAGTGCCGCTGGACTGTCCCCTGTGCAGGTGGCACATAAAAAGCACCATTTGAGCGTGGCCATTGCCAGTACCGCCTGACTGGCCCCCATGCCGGTGGCAAGTAAAAGCACCCACTACACTCGGAGTGGTTGGCATTAGGAAGGGCATCCAGCTGTAGAAACTCTGCCAGATCAAGATTGGAGCCTGGTGCAGCCATTTGGTTTGCCAGTCCTCAGTCAAATCATTCAACCCATGCTAGCATGGAAAGCGGGCGTTAAATGGTGATGATGATGATGATGATGATTAAGAAAACACTGAAAAGTTAGGATATTAAGATGTTTTGACTTACTAATGATATATAACTTCACATTAAGCTAATGTGGAAGCCACGGGCAAAGTGACCTGTGAGACTTTCTGAATGACTCACCTAACAAAAAATTACCTCAATTTGTTTTTAGTGCAGCATCCCTAATGATGAGCCATGTCCCATGCAGCCTGCTTGTCAATAAAGTTTGCTCATATCTGCTCTACGTGGTTGCTCGACCAGGTAGAAATAGTGGCCAAATCTCTCATATTACACCTGATTATAAATGAAAAAAAGATGGAATGGTTATGTTTGTGGTCATAGGTTTGCTTAGTCAGAGCTCATTTGGAAATAACATAAAATAGACAAATACTAGACCATGCTATATCTATGACAACCTTTCCTGGTAACCATATACATGTCATCATGACATGAAGATGCATGGCTCAGTGGTTAGAGTGTCAGGCTCACAATCATGAGGTAGGGAGTTTGATTCCCAGACTAGGCTGTGTGTTGTGTTCTTGGGAAAAACATTTTATTTTATGTTGCTCCAGTTCACTCAGCTGTAGAAATGAGTTGCAACATCACTGGTACCAAGCTGTATCAGCTTTTGCCTTTCCCTTGGATAACATCAGTGGCATGGAGATGGGAGGCTGGTATGCATGGGCAACTGCTGGTCTTCTATAAACAACCTTGTTCAGACTTGTGCCTTGGAGAGTAACTTTCTAGGTGCTATCCCATGGTCATTCATGACCGAAGGGAGTCTTTACCCCAAGACAGTGTCCCAATGGTTAAGTTTCCTCTTCAAGGTCAAGAACCTCTTCAGCTTCATTTTCTGCTGTATTGTTTTAAAAATGGAGCTCAAATGGTTTTTTATCCTGAAGAGCAAACCTGGCCTTTACAACACTATCTTTGTATGAGGTCACAGGAACGGGACATCATCAATATAGTAAGACCTAGAATTTATAAATTGTTTTATTAGTAGTAAGTCAAACTATCAATGATGTGCACAGTATTGATAATAGGGAATAGCAAATGTCATGTTCTGAATGAGTCCACCTTGCTCATCTCTAGTGTGACCACCATCAAGGTGAGACTTGACATTGTCACTCAGGTTGCTAGAATTAACAGTCAAATCTCTCTTCAAATTACACTCATCATCATCATCATCATCATCATAATCCTTTAACATCCATTTTCCATGCTTGTATGGGTTGGACTGTTTGACCAGAGCTGACAAGCAGAAGAGCTGCACCAAGCTACAGACTGATTTGGTTGGTTTCTATGGCTGGATGCCCTTCCTAATGCCAAACACCTTACAGTGTGTGCTGGGTACTTTTAACATGGCACCAGCACAAGACTCTTGCAGGACAATCCTCTTCACCAGGGGTAGTGGCCTTAACACTTCTGCTGTGAAGTACAGGTCTCCTTGAGTACATCAAGGTGCCAGGTATCTTGATCATTTGTCATCTCATCTGAAAGGTTCAGTGTCTTGAGGCCATCCTTCTGTACTTTATCCCATCTCTTCCTGAGCCTCCCTCTTCCACAAGTTCTGTCCACTTTGAAAGATTGGTACTTCTTTATGGAGCTGTCAGCATCCATTCACATTACATGATCAAACCATTGCAGTCTTCTCTCTTGCACACTGCAACCAATACCTCCTATGCCTTACTTCTCTCTCAATGCACTAGCATTCTGTTGCACATGTACACTTACATTACATATCCAGCAGAGCATACTAGCCTCATTCCTCTCTAACCTTCACATATCCTCTGCATTCAGAGCCCAACGAAAACAGAAAGATATTGATTATGTGGTCCTAGATGAACACTATCTGAAAAACAGAGAAGTGGTGGAATGGTCATGGTCTGAGTGCATTTGGTTATAGATCTGCTCAATCAGGGCTGATCTGGGGTTAAACAACAACACAACAGTAATTACTAGTACTATGATACTAGTAAAAGAACATGCTAACTATATATTACATTATAATCTAAGTCTATTTTAAGTAGTGAATATACCAGTATTGTTTTATATAAGCTAAGTATGAATTTATAGAGGTACAAAAATTAGGTTTATTTTATAAATAAATAAAGGCTATTATAGAATAATAAAGTAATCAGGTAGGGCGGAACACCATAGAAAAAGGAATAAAATAGCATAATCACTAAAAACATGAGGCCTCTTGATTTTGATAGCTTCTCTTAATTTCCTCAAAAGTGAAGCATAATAGGCTCCTGTAATTGTGGTACCCTTTGCCAGGAAATCTGTCATCACTACTCCGTCCTGGTCCCAGAAGACTGTGAGCATAACCTTGTCAGCGGAGGGCTGCACCCTTGCCTTCTTTGGAGGAGGTGAGTCACGGTGCTTTCACTGCATTGACTGGGCTTTGGTCTATGGATCATAGTGATGGACCCAGGTTTTATCCTGTGTGATCAGTGTTTTGAAAAATTTTGACTCATCTTCTTGGCACATCTCCAAATTCATCCTCGAGCACTCAACGCGTTCTTGCTTCTGGAAAGGTGTGAGCAACCTGGAAATCCATCTGGCAGACACCTTTTGCATATGCAAATGGTCATGAATGATAGTTTCCACAGACCCAGTACTAATCTTGACCTTATGGGCTATTTGGCGAATAGTTATGCGTTGACCTTCCAAAATGGCAGCCTCAACTTGACGGACAGACGTCTCATCAACGGCAGAAGGGGGCGACCAGATCTGGGAGCTGTTTCCACAGAGTTCCGACTATGTTTGAATTCACAATGCCAGCGTTTTACAAGGTCATATGATGGGGCATCATCACCATAAGTTACTTTCATTTCATCAAAAGTCTCCCGTGGTGTGCGTCCTTTCAAATACAAAAACCAGATCACTGCTCGACACTCAACAGGCTCCATTTCACACTTGACTCAGTTCAAACACCTGTAAATCAGGTGTAATTCAGAGCTGTAATTCGCCACTTAATCTATAGAGGTATAAATAAGTGCACATGCAAAATTTCAGCTAGATCAAACAACTACAAGTGGGTCAGGGGCATTACTTATTGAACGCCCCTCGTACTTATTTGGCTTATTGCAGTCAAGACTAATACCCAGTATTAGTTAAAAGAATATTGATACTAATTTTAAATTAAGAGGTATAATATAGGTTTTAAAAGTTATTTGTGTTAATCCGTACATGATATTACAGTTTCTTAGGGGTATTTAATTAGAAGGGCTACTTGTACATAAATACTAAGATCAGGAGGGTGGAACACTTTAAGAAAGGGATAAATAAAGTAATTACTAAAACTATTTTAAACATATAGCCATATTGTATAAAGTTAAAATTTAGGGATATCAAGAAGATTTAGCATTGAGGCGAAAGAACAAATTAACTATATATTAATTAAATTATAATCTAAGCAGTTTAATTTTAAGTTGTGAAGATACCTATATCGTTTTATATAAGCTAAGTATGAATTTATAGGGGTACAAAATTTAGGTTTATCTAAAGGCAATTATAAAGTATTGAAGTGATCTGGTAGGGTAGAACACCATAGAAAATGAATAAAATAGCTTAATCACTAAAAACCAAATTCTATGTTTTTATGCAACTAAGGATTGCTCTGCATTTAAATTGATGTAATGATTGCATTGTTCAATTAAATGGAGTTGCTTGAAACGATCGTACCGCATTACCTCTGGATATCCCTGTTGCTTATTTTGATTTTGTATATATATATACACACACAGTGAAGCTTTACTATAGCATCGTATATTATTGATTGCTATTTCCAGTAAATATTGGTGCATTGTTGTACCACTATCCTATATTTATATGTGTGTATATATATATATATATATGTATATATATATATATATTATATATATATATATGTGTGTGTGTGTGTGGTTGAAATTTACAGAAAAACAAAAGACGAAGACAGGTGTATAAACAACAAACAGGTGTATTAGTTTAACGCTCGGAAAGGTGAGGAAGTCTTTTACGTTTCGAGCCTACGCTCTTCAACAGAAAGGAACACGAAGAAATAAACAAAGAGAAAAAAACTTTTGGAGCTAGTGGTCAATCATATATTTGTGTGCCCTTATCTTCACATCATGTGATGGTTGTAGACGAGCATCACTGTTATTCAAGCGATATTTTTCGTTTCCGGCCTTCTGCAACAGCATGCATGACCATGGGAAATATGACCTTGCTTGGAAATGGGAACAGGTGTGTTGGTGACAGGAAGGGCATCCGGCTGTAGAAAACCTAAACAAATTCCGTCTGACCCATGCGAACGTTAAATGATGATGAGGATGATGTCTATGGTTCAGACCAAGTCGAATCTAGTGTATGTGTCACAAAGTCGGATCAATGATAAAACGAGCACACCCACCAAGAGAGGTGGATTGCTAGAAATAAATACACGAAAGCAAAACCTGTTAGAAGGACACATGAAAACAGCATACGGTCGACTATCTAGTAATAGTGAGTGGGAACGTAGACTTACTTGAGAATGGTGAACGAGTCTGCTCTAAGAGCAATTCGGAAGTGATGGATCCCTAGGTCTTTTGTCTTATTCGGTGTGTCTGCTCAGCAGTCTGGCACTTGTTGATGTCTTTAGTCTCTATATTTATATGTGTGTCTATATATATATATATAATGTATATATATATATATATATATATATTATATATATATATATATATATGTGTATGTGTGTGTGGTTGAAATTTACAGAAAAACAAAAGACGAAGACAGGTGTATAAACAACAAACAGGTGTATTAGTTTAACGCTCGGAAAGGTGAGGAAGTCTTTTACGTTTCGAGCCTACGCTCTTCAACAGAAAGGAACACGAAGAAATAAACAAAGAGAAAAAAACTTTTGGAGCTAGTGGTCAATCATATATTTGTGTGCCCTTATCTTCACATCATGTGATGGTTGTAGACGAGCATCACTGTTATTCAAGCGATATTTTTCGTTTCCGGCCTTCTGCAACAGCATGCATGACCATGGGAAATATGACCTTGCTTGGAAATGGGAACAGGTGTGTTGGTGACAGGAAGGGCATCCGGCTGTAGAAAACCTAAACAAATTCCGTCTGACCCATGCGAACGTTAAATGATGATGAGGATGATGTCTATGGTTCAGACCAAGTCGAATCTAGTGTATGTGTCACAAAGTCGGATCAATGATAAAACGAGCACACCCACCAAGAGAGGTGGATTGCTAGAAATAAATACACGAAAGCAAAACCTGTTAGAAGGACACATGAAAACAGCATACGGTCGACTATCTAGTAATAGTGAGTGGGAACGTAGACTTACTTGAGAATGGTGAACGAGTCTGCTCTAAGAGCAATTCGGAAGTGATGGATCCCTAGGTCTTTTGTCTTATTCGGTGTGTCTGCTCAGCATTCTGGCACTTGTTGATGTCTTTAGTCTCTACATCTGCAGGTATCCTACTGCAAGCTGGAGCAAAAACTATCATCACATTATCTCCAGTGGTTTGGTTGATCCTTCCAGTTTAATGATACCCTTGTCACGTACCTATTGTAAAACCACCCACAAAACTTCCTATGAGCATATATTAAAATGCAACCTCTGGGGAGACACGCTTAATTTGCAAGGAATAAACTCTGGGTTACAGTTACTATTCTACTGCAGTTAGTCTTTAATTTTATCCTTTGAAAAACCACACAGATATCCATTTTAAAGTTTTCCTTATACATTAGAATAAAGGCGACAAGCTGGCAGATTCGTTAACACGCCGGGTAAAATGCTTAGTGGTATTTCATTCGTATTTATAATAAGTACCATTAGAACTCTGGGGTCGATGTGACTTACTCCTTCATACTATTGCTGGCCTTGTACCAAAATTTGAAACGAATATTACATTAAATAACGAACGTGACATCTATTGTACTTAAAATATAGTTCCTCCACTTTCCATTTATCTGATCTTTACTTCAAATATCAAAATCTATTGATAAATTTCCAAGTAACAAACTCAAATAATAGCTTTATTATGTTAAACAATCTGCCAATTGTAACACAATATGACATTTTTGTTTTCCTTTTTATATTTTCATCAAATAAACCAAATCAATTTCTTTATTATCATCATCTCAGTAAGATATTACATGGATGTATGTATGTATTTTATCTTTTACTTGTTTCAGTCATTAGACAACGATCATGCTGGAGTACCGCCTTGAAGAATTTATCCCAGTACTTATGTTGTTTCTTTCTAAGCCTGGTACTTATTCTGTCGATCTCTTTTACCGAAACACTAAGTTACGGAGATGTTAACAACGACGTCAAACAGTGGTGGTGGAAAAATATAGCCATACACACACACACACACACACACACACACACACATATAATACATATATATATATATATATATATATATATATATTATATGTGTGTGTGTGTGTGTGTGGCTATATTTTTCCACCACCACTGTATATATATATACTACGGGCTTCTTCCAGTTTCCACCTACCAAATCCACCCATAATGCTTTGGTCGGTTCAGGGCTGTAGTAAAAGACACTTCCCGAAAGTGCCATACAGCAGGATTGAACCAATGATTGAATGCTGTGATTGAGCAAACTCCTTACCACACAGCCACACCAGCGCCTAAATGTATTTATACCTATTCAACATCACTACCAGTAAGCAAGGAATATTTTTCATCATGTCGTTTAATGTGTGTATTAGGCATTACCATACTTTTGTTCAACTTCATCAAGTTTCAGGAAATCATCCTACATTTGAAATAATAACTACTTAGAGGATGTATACCTACAAATTTCAATAATACAAGGAAGAAATTACTATTCCGTATATATATCATACAATTTCAAATCAAAGAAATCATATATTTTTCTTAAATTTCAACTTACCCTCTCTCTCTCAAACACACACACGCGCATACATTTCATTGAACATTTCTACTTTTTACATCAGTAAACACACCCCTGAAAGACACATTGCACTTAGTCCTGTGAACTTAGTGTGCGCACCCGTATATTTGTTTTATTCTATCATCTTTACTTCACATTATTTTGCATGCACAATGTGCTCATTAGACTTTCGTTCGTTCCCAATTTCCGATCTTTTCTGTATTTTGCTTCTTTATAATCGTAGAAACTGAAATCTTAAATTCCATAAGAACTATTCAATCCAATTATATCCAATATTATGTTTTATACAACCATATACTTTCCTAAAATTACATGCTTGTTTTTTTCTGACGGTATGCAACCTTTAGGCGCGATGCAAATGGAGTTGACTGAAAATGACAAGGAGAGAAAGCAAAATTATTTCGTAGTGCTTATAAAAATAACTGGATTATGTAAAATCCAAAGTAAATAAAGGTTCGGTGTAAACTGAACAGAACGAATCTTTTCGTTTGCTGTCACAGATACGATAGTTTTTCAACTTTCTTCCAGCTGTTTTTAAATTTGGTTATACCGATTTAGTTTTGTATGATCATTATGAAACTGAAAAATTATGAAAATGAATAAACTGTACCCTGCCCTTTTTTCATTGTAACAAGGATGCTGTATATAACGCGACTGTGACACTTCCACCACGGCAACCACCAGCACAAGTTTTGACGAGCGATATCATTTAGAGCAGGGGTTCTCAACCATTATTTTTATCTATGGGTGACTTTGATTACTATTTTATTCTGGTGGACCTCATAGCCATTCGATATTTAGTTTTATAGAAACTTCTTTCAAAAGTCCTGTTTTGTTTTTCACACATGAACTTGTGTTGGTTAAACTATGTAAAATGTTAGAGAAAGAAACCTAGTTGTTTCTTGCAGTACATACCAATACATACATCTGAAGTAAATTTTTTTCCTGAGGTCCTTAAAGCACTATTGTAGATTTCCATCAGGGGCCATATCGACTGCAGTTGAGAACTACTGATTTAGAGCCTGTTGTTATTTCTCTCTATTATTTTGTGACACAGCTATCACGCAGAAAATGCGCGGCTTCCTATTCCTGCTTTCTGATTGTAATTTTTGACACTGAATCCCAAATTCCAATTCAGCGTGAAAAATTACACCAATGTACCAAATTCGAAAATTTTCTCTTAATTTTAAAAATTCCAAATCTGTGACAGCAACCGAAAAGATCCAACAGCTCAGTTTAACGTAACACCGTCAGAGTATCTGTATAAATACATGCACCACGGTATTTACAAAAATGCGAGTAAAAATAAACAAACGTGTGGTATCTTATCAACATAATATATTGTCTATTGTCTATCAAGTATTATAGTGGAAAGAGTGGGTATAGAATATAATTGCCTGAAAAACGAACAGAGCATTTGTAGCAAAATATGTTCAAATATGTTCTTGACCGAATAGGTAAAGGTAAAGACACCCTTCTCTCATGAATGACCATGGGATTGCACCTAGAAAGTTACCCATCAAGGCACAAGTCCTAGCAAGGTTCTTTATGGAAGACCAGCAGTCACCCATGCATGCTAGCCTCCCCTCTCCACATCACTGATGTTATCCAAGGTAAAGCAAAGGCCGATATAGCTTGGCACCAGCGATGTCGCAACTCATTTCTACAGCTGAGTGAACAGGAGCAACGTGAAATAAAGTGTCTTGCCCAAGAGCACATTGCACATCCCGGTTCGGGAATTGAATTACCTACCTTATGATTGTGAGCCCGACGCTCTCACCACTGACCCATGAGCCTTTACATACTTCACGAATAAGTATTGCTTTTTAGCAACAGTTAATAAGACCGTTCTGCAATAAGCACAAAACCTGAAATTTTGGGGGAGAAGGCTTGTCGATTTCATCGATTCCAGGGCTTAACTAATACTTGGTTTTATCGATCCCGAAAGGGCAAAAGGCAAAATCGGCAAAAGAAGCTACACTTTTGGTGAATCCCTGTGTATATGAGACAAGACTGTCTGCGAGACGTTCTCAGTTTATTATATGTGAAAGACATTTACGTGTGTGTGTGTGTGTGTGTGTGTGTGAGAGAGAGAGAGAGAGAGAGAGAGAGAGAGAGAGAGGTTAGTTTGTGGGCTTGAGAGAGGTTAGTGTGTGTGTGTGTGAGAGAGAGGGGTTAGTTTGAGAGCTTGAAATTTCATAATTGGTAGATGCTGCGATCCTTTCAAGAAGGGACTCCAAGAGTTATTTGTCGAAAAATGAGTGCACCAAAAGCAGACGGTTTGATTTGCTGAATCTAGTCAATATAAACACAGTCGTGTAATTTTATCAGCTCTCTGCTAGGTGCGTGTAACCGAGCTACGAGATTAAAACGTTCTGACCGACGTCAGAATCAAAACTTACGGAATGACACACGTGGAAAATAATTATTTTGCTTTGAATTTGAATTCTTTTCATTTCATTGCACAATAAAATATACTCATTACGAAATATATGTTTTTATCATTTATATCAGTATAGCTTCTTTCTATTTATGTTGGGCCCTTTCAAGTGTATTTTGGCTTGTCTCCATAGAATCCAATGGTTTAAAAAAAAATGGCAATGCCAGCGGGCATGATGAAAAACACCGCGCGCACACATTGGATCAAGGCGACGTGCTGGCAGAGGCAAAATCGTTAGCACGTCGGGCAGAAAGCTGCGGCTTTTTGTCCGTCTTTACGTTCTGAGTTCAAATTCCTCCGAGGTCGACTGTCTTTCATACTTTAGAGATCGATAAAATAAGTAGCAGCTGAGCACTGGAGTCGATGTAATTGACTACCACTCCCCTAAAATTGCTGGCCTTGTGCCAAAATTTGAAGTCAATATTAAACTGAATTAAATTGATTTATTTTATCGGCCACGGCAGTACAGTCCTAAGACATGGGCCGTTGATCAAGGGGCCTCACGACTAAAATACTGACAAGACGGCTCTGGGCCACAGAAGTATGAAGAACAAGGTTGACCAGTGGGGAATTTTAATTCATTTTGCATTATATTTTTCATATGGATTACGCCAAAATCTGCTGGATATGATGAAGGAGTATGCTGACGGGAAAAGATAGAAAATCTCTCCTTCCTCACATTCTGACGAAAGTGAGGTGCACATTTCCACTAGGAACAACTGTCCAGGGAAAATACATGTGTAATATGGTGCTTTAACTTGATGTATATTCCATTTAAGGTATTTTTCTATATAAACATATGGCATTTAAGGTATTTTTCTATATAAACATATGGCATTTAAGGTATTTTTCTATATTTTAAACGTCCAAATATATGATTAACCACCCCTCTGTGTGCCATTATGTCTAAAATAACTTAGCAGTAAATCAACTGTATAACCTACTTTTGTCCTCTGATGTCTACAAATTATTTGAATATTATAGAGAGTGATTTCGAAGTTTTGGCCAAAACTTTGAAGCGACTATCAATAACATTCTTTTGATAAGAATAATAAATTTATACTCTACAAAAGTATAGAGTAACCTATCAGATTAATGTAAAAATGTTTTATTGGCTAAACTGGCAACATGACCATTCCGAAATATAACAATGTTTTATTATAATTGAACATAAAAATAAGCATTAATGTACATAGTGGTGGGGCCTTGAGCAACGGACTGTACTGCCGTGGCCGATAAAATAAGTCAAGTACTCTGGCTTTGTGCCTATGTAACGAATACATTTGATTCAGTTTAATATTGATTTCAAATTTTGGCACGAGGCCAGCAATTTTAGGGGAGGGATCATGTCAATTACATCGACCCCAGTGCTCAGCTGATACTTATTTTATCGATATCTAAAGGATGAAAGGCGGCGAACAGGCTGAATCGTTAGTAAGTCGGGCAAAATGCTAAGCGGTATTTCGTCTCTGTCTTCACGCTCTAAGTTCAAATTCCGCCGAGGTCGACATTGTTTTTCATCCTTTCAGGACCGATAAAATAAATATCAATTGAATACTAGGGTCGATGTAATAGACTTACTCCCTGCTCCGAAATTGCCGATCTTGTGTCAGAATTTGAAATCAATATTATAGCAAAGACATATGTATGCATATATGTGCTTATATGCATGTATATATACAGGCATACCTTACTTACGTCAGTAATACATTCTACGACATGCGACTTGAAAAATGAGGCAACGTGAAAAAAAAAGCATTTAAAAAGAATTATCAGCTTATATCTGTTTTAATAAATGGTTTGTACATATTTTCTATATATTTCATTTGATCTTCCTCTTCAGCATTGGTTTTTTAGGGTTTTTAAAAATTTTTCATGCTGTTAAATGCGTTCGCTGAGACCGTCGTAAAGTTAGATGAATCGACTGAAGTAGAGATTTATCTTCCCTTTAATTTCTTTAAAAAAGACGACGTAAAGTCATAAAGTCATAACAAGAAACGACCTAAGCTGAGGTACGCCTAGAACCGTTAGCACGCTGGGCGAAATGCGTAGCCGTATTTCGTCTGCCGTTATGTTCTGAGTTCAAATTCCGCCGAGGTCGACTTTGCCTTTCATCCTTTCGGAGTCGATAAATTAAGTACCAGTTACGCACTGGGGTCGATGTAATCGACTTAATTCGTTTGTCTGTCCTTGTTTGTCCCCTCTATGTTTATCCCCTTGTGGGTAATAAAGAAACATATATTTGTATACATATCCATATATGGATATATATTAAAATACGTGTGAATGGACAAACGAAAGAAGGACACTCAGCCAATTTATTGGGAGTTATATGTATGGATCAAAACAATTTTATTCAAATTCGTTGGTACTCTTGAGTTTTAAGCGTGATGCTAGTCGTCAGCCATTTTGAATTTGACTGACAGTTGTCAAATTCAAAATGGCTGACGACTAACCTCACGCTTGAAACTCAAGAGTACCAACAAATTTGAATCAAACTGTTTTGATCCACATATATTAAAATAAATATACACACATACATATTCATGTAATATAGAATTATTTCCTCACACACGCGCACACACATTCCAACAACATATAAACAAGTAGTTCATTGTACGCCAGATGAAAGCAGCACGGAAAGGACATATCTTATTTAACTCAGATTTCTCTCGCGTCGGTTTTGCATGACGAAACTGTTATCTTCAAAAGAGTCGTTATTTTGTTCCCAATATTTATTGATGCTCTTTGTCGCTCTTATGTCAGCCTGTTAAAGCTATTCTAAAGGCGAACCTCTCTCGTTAGCATCTTCTGTTTGTATGTATATCTCTTCTAAATTTATCTGCACTTTATGCTCCTTTGAACACATACAAACAAGCAATCTGTAAGAGATAGTTATGCATACAAGCATGTATGCATACATAAGCATAAATACATAGAATAAATATGTATGCATAAATATGCATAAATTTATACACAGATATATTGTACAAAAAGTACACGTGTCCTCATATATTTAAGTAAGATTTATTTATATATAAGTATGCGGGGAAGTGTGTATGTGTATATATATATATATATATATATATATATATATATATATATATATATATATGTGTGTGTGTGTGTGTGTGTGTGTGTGTGTGTGTGTGGTGTGTGTGTGTGTGTATGTACAAACGAAACATATGTACATACTCATTAATCTCATACTCAGATTTATAAAATAATGCAGAAAGATATGCCAAACAAATAGACAGTTGTTTTGCAACTTGAATGAATTAACATCTAAATCCACAATCGCACACACACATTTTTATGAACAGAAACTCGTGCACACACACACACACACACACACACACACCACACACACACATGCATACACATATGTATGTATCAAGAATTTACAAAATCATTAAAAGAATATCAAAATTTGAAAATTCCAATGTGTTTAACAGTACCTTTGAAAGAATAGCTCTTCACTGAACACACGTACATACACACGCATACGCATGTGCAAGCACGCGCGCACACACATACACACACACACACACACATATGGACGCAGACATGGCTGTGTGGTTCAGAAGCTCGCTTTGCAATCATATGATTTCGAGTTGAGATCCGCTGGGCGACATCGCGGGTAAGTATTTTCTACTATAGCCCAGGGCCGACGAATGCACCTTGTGAACGAATTTGGTTAACAGAAGCTCTTTTTTGTTTTTGTCTTTTTTTTTCATCATGTTGAAACATTAATCCCTAAACATTTTTTCTCCTCCCTCCGTTTTTTTCCCTCTTAATTCGTTCTGCCTCGAAAGACTTTTCCATTCTTCCCAAACGTTAACCTAATACACCTGCTTGTTGTTCCTTGGGCGAGGGTCTTCTGCTATAGCCTCGAACCGACCAAAGCCTTGTGAGTGGATTTGGTAGATGGAAACTGAAAGAAGCCCGCTGTATGTAGATAGATAGATAGATAGATAGATGTGTGTGTGTGTGTCTGTGTATGATTGTGTGTCCGTGTTTGACCCCCACCATCGCTCGACAACCGATGCTGTTGTGTTTATGTTCCCGTCACTTAACGGTTCAGCAAAAGAGCCGGATAGAATGAGTATAAAATTAAAGAATAAAATCATTAAAAATTAATGAATTTTATCAGTGGCCAGCATATAAAAAGAACTTTCAGGTAAAAGTCATGTGTGTGAGTGTGTGTGTGTTTTGATGTTTGTTCTCCACCACCTGAAAGCGATGTTAGTTTGATACGTTCTCGTATTTTAACAGTTCGGTAAAAAGAGAACGATAGACTAAGTACCAGCCGTCAAAAAATTAGGAACTGGGATCGACTTTGTCAACTAAACCTTTCGAGACCATTTCTGGTCTGGATAGACAAAAACGGAGGCTTTTTGTCTAACGTTGAATCGAATAGCGCAAATTTTAGTATGAATCATAGGGCAGCAAACGCATTACGGTTCACTCATGCAGAGAGCTCCAAGGAGAATTTATTTTTTATCCTGATGTTATATTCCTTTTACGCTGTCATTAGTACAAACACAGATGTAAGATAAATTCCTACCACCCCTTCATCGCTAAGAACAAGTAACATTCTTTATCATACATACATGTATATAAATACACACACACACATACATATATATATATATACTAGCTGAAGGGACCCGCTCTACGCGCGGGTAAGAGCGTGGTATATATATATAAATGTATACAAATTATATATATATATATATATATAGATATATAAAAATAAATAAATACAGATATATGCACTTTGTATATATAAAAATTATTATATATACATATTTATATATAGCTAGACACACACACATATAAATTAACCCAATAAATATCTGATTCATAATATTTGTTGTCATGATTGAGTGGTGGTTGTGGCGATGATAAATCTCTCTATGAATGCAGACAGATGTAGAGAGTGAGAGTGTGTGAAAGCGCTGTGGAAGGCAGGGAGGAGGGATAACGGACGCTGTGAAACGACGTTATATAGAGAAAGTGAATGTAAGGGGGGTAGACGCTGTGAAACGACGTTATAGATAGAATGTGTAAGGAAGGGAGAAAAGTGAGTGAGTGATGGAGGAAGACAGATACATAAAAGAATGTGAGTGTTGGACGTTTTGTTTCTTGGACCAATGTATTAAGGTAGTATTGTTCTATTGTTTTAAAACGAAAGAGGCAATGTGTTTGTTTAAAAAATTAAAACATCTGTAATAGTGAATGAAATTAGAATTCACACCCAGCTCAGTTTTGTAGAAAGAGTATAACGACGTGAACTCATGAGTTGGGAGTTTGACTGAGAGAGTTTATATGGTGACACATGCCAGTCCTTTCGACATCACCTAAACAATGGAATAGTGTATAAAATGTAATTAACAACTCATTCACTTTATGAATGTCTTATGTTAGCGAAGAAACAATAACTTGACAAAACCGTTTAATGGAGACGTAGAAGGAATTGGAAAATGAGGAATAAAGAGAATGAGTTGGATCAAATGTTTGCAAACATGTGAACCCAATGTTCTTTATGAAGCATGTTCTTTTTAATGTCTTTATTTTCAAGAATGAAGAGGTGCAAAATAAAAAATCAAGCAAAATTTCATGACTTACAATCAGTTTTCTTTTGTCAGAGCCTCCTGATAAACCACGTTCCTTGTGCGCTCATGATTGCCAAGAATGAAGAGTTTATGTGGATTTCCAACTCGAGAACAGGCTACGTACAATTGACCATGACTGAAAACCGGTTGTGACAGGTTAATGCCTACAATGTCCAGTGATTGTCCCTGTGACTTGTTGATTGTCATCGCGAAGCATAGTTTTATCGGAAATTGAAAGCGTTTAAACTGAATGGGAACATCAGAGGGTGAAATACTCATTTTATGTATCATCTTGATTGTTCCTACAAATGGTCCACTCAAAATTTCAGCAGTTATTACATGGCTTTGAATCCTCCTTATAACCATTCGGGTTCCATTGCATATTTCAGGCGTTTCCATATTTCTGAGCACCATGATTGGAGCACCAACTTTCAAACACAAATGATGAGGTGGAAGTCCCGGAGGTGTTAGCTTGTTGAGTAGCTCGGGTAGATATTTGACTGCATCATTGTCATCTTTATTTGTATCGATGGACATGAAAGAAACTATCTCACCAGGAATGATATCAAGTACTTGTTTATTTGTAGCATCAGCTGTTGTATTATGAGGCGATAGAATAGCTCTTGCTCTTAGCCAATCGAGATCCTGGAAGTTTGTTTCGACGTCAGGTAAAACAGCTCTTATAAGTTCCTCTACATTTGGAACGAAATTCCCAAAAGGCAACCGAATATGCTCATCATCAACGAAAGGCAAAACTCCATCACCAAGATCTAATAGGTGTTTTGCGAAAGCCTCAGACTCCACATCACCATGTAGGTGGGCTCTCAAGTTTGTTTGAAGATGGCGACTGATAACACTGTGCCACACATAAGAATGCTTTATACATGCATTAACCTCATCGGCTCTAGTGCCTGCTCGGACAACAGGAAGAGTTTGTCGAAAATCTCCTGCCATGAGAAACGTAGCTCCACCCATTATTTTTGTATTGTGACGCAAATCTTGGAGAGTTCTGTCAAGAGCTTCAAACATGGCCTTATTACTCATTGTAGCCTCATCCCAAATAAAAAGACTGCATTCACGAAGAAGTCTTGCTCTTGAGGAACTACGATCTATATTACATATAGGATTATCTTTCTTTTCAATGTCCATGGGCAATTTGAATGCACTATGTGCCGTACGGCCGCCTTGAAGCAGTGTCGCTGCAATACACTTGAGGCACATGCAATGGCAATTCGGCGTTCAGCGCGCAGCTTTGCGAGAATCAAATTGATAACGAAAGTTTTACCAGTACCACCTGGAGCATTCAAAAAGAAAAGCTTTCCTTGGTTCAATGTAACGCTGTCAATAATTTCATTATAAATCTCTCTTTGTTCAGGCAAAAGTCTTGGTTCATCTCGCGTAATTGTTTCCGTCAATTCGGCAATGTTGTAGTTTTTTTCTGACATGTATTCAACATCCAAAGGCGCTTCATGATGGACAGGTGTTGGCAGATGGAATTCACTTAAACCGCGTATAACATAGCGTCTGATGCGTCTGTCCATGTCGATTAATGCCTCATTATAAACATCGTCGTTGCCATCAGGTAGCGCTAAATTAGCCTGTATGTCCTTTGATAGGCTCTGTCTGAACGATTCCCAAGGTTAAGAGGGTTGCTGGGATTACAGTGGATTAATATGCTACAAAACAATCGACGCATTTGCCATGGCAGTTTACAATTTGAGGCCTCTGCTAATGTCCTGTGTAAGTGGTCGTCATTGAGAAGAATTCCGCGCCTCAAACATGCTTCCCTGTAAGTGGCGCAGATGATACCATCAACCGTGCGAAGATCAGCAAAAGACTTCGGTCCAGTAACTACATGAAGTAGCATTCTCAAAAAGAAGATTTCCTGTTTGGTAGGATGAATATTATACACACGTCCAATGACGTTCTTCCTAGAAACACCAGGCCAATTGTCAAGTTCTGTTCCATGTGACCTGCGCTTCCAATTATTGTTGTTGTATGTGTAATATTCCGGTACTTCAGGGTAAATGAGAGTAGCAGCAAACTCATCAACTGAACACAATTTAAAAAATGCTGTAAGCGTAGTCTCTTTTGGATTTTCAATGACTTGACGTGCATTTTTCTCTGTGAAGTAAAGCAGCTGTCTCTTCTGTAAATGAACATTCAGGTGGAAAACTGTTGGTGAGCTTAGATGAATCTCGTATCCAAAAATGCGCCACGCTGCATAATTGGAGGATACATACCTACCCAAAACGAATTGTTTAATTTCGTCATGTCTAAGGTCTTCATCACTGAACACAAACACGGCCATATCATCGCCCTTATTAATGTACTTGCAGAGGTATTGTATGCATCTCACCGAACTGCAGTACTCAACATTAATGTGTGCATTAAATGTTTTGGAAAGCAAAGGGTTGAATGGAACGATTCAGGCATTATCAACATCGAATGTTTTTAGCCGTTGTCTAATTGTAGCTGTGCGGCCACCCAAACCTGGGTCACGCCTTCGGTAGATGGGATATCCGTCATTCATAGTGCAGGTTTGACCGCAAAAGTCTCTAGGGTACCGCTTCGAACATCTTTTATTCTTCATGCATGGACTTCTCGGATTAAAGTCACCACATGGACCGTGAATCATATGCTTTGTCACACTGCTGTGCAGCTGAGGATCAGCATTTTGATCGGGCAACTCAGCAGATATAATTCTGTCAATATCCACAGGGTGGATTCTATCGTGACACCAGGCTAGCATATGAACGTGTGGAAGACCTCTCTTCTGCCATTCCACAGTATACATCCAAGCAGAGAGTGGGCCAAAAATATGCAAAACTTTCATTAAAAATAGCATTTTCTTCAACTTGGCATGAAAAACGCGCGCCACAATGTCATGTCTGTGCTCTGGCAGCTGCCTAGCGAACACATTGTCTTTAATCTCTGGCCAGGTAGGATTGCAGGTAAATGTAATGAAGAGGTCCGGCTTTCCAAACTTACCGAGGTATGTCATTGCGTCCTGCATTCGTTTATTCATATACCGAGGTGAGCCAATAAATGTTGAAGGAAGAATAATACGTTTTCCTACGTTGTCTGCATCACCGTCTTGACGAATTGCATCCTCTAGATTAACGTATTCTGTTGCTCTTAATTGGTCCTGGTGAGAACGAATGTATTTTAAACGTTCGGACTCAACTTTACAATACATGTGAACCAAAAACTGATTGGTCAAAGAATGGCACCTTAGTACTAAATTGAAATCGTTTTCTCGCACCATGAGTCGATAGGCGTAAAATGCCTTGCAGGAAACCTTCTTGTCAAGAAGTGTGAGAATTGTGGGATCAACCTTTTGAATTTCTAAGTGGTATTCATCCTCTCCATGAGGAAAAAAGGAGAGGGTACTGCAAGCAATCGTAACATCGGTGTAATTCTGAAACAAAAGTCACGTCTTCGTCGCGGTGACGGAGGATTATGTCACGATTTCCATGGACCTCATCGACCATGAGTGCTGCAACTTCATTCGTAGTTGGAGCGTTGAAACGACCAGGGTGCTCACCGGCAGGAGTTTTGTCGGAATGTAAACATGATTTGTTTTAAGAGAAAGATTGTCATGATTGTGTGTTGGTGGTGGTGGTGGTGGTGGCGATGATAATTATCATTAGGAAAAAGAGTGAGTGAGGAAGACATACATAAGTTGTGGCGATGATAATTGTAGACCCCTTTTCACATTTTGATGAAGAGAACCCGATTTCATTCGTGTGTACTGGGGCCCACATATAGGTGTGTGTGTGTTTGTGTGTGTGTGTATGTGTGCACGGTGTAGAAAATAAATTAGAGATCAAACCACTAAAAGGGAAATGAAACAGTAAAATAAACGCAAACATAAAAATATAATATTAGATATATGTATATATGTGTGTGTGTGTGTGTGTGTGTGTTGACAGGTAGACAATAGAATGCGATGGCGATGGGGATAGCGATGTAATATTTGCTACTGTCCATGAACGCTGATAGATACATGAGTAAAATGTATAGGAAGGTAAGAGATAGAGTGAGTGAAAATGTTCTTGGAAGAGAGTAAAAAGCGACAAAGTGATTTGAGGAAGACTTTACATTAAATAACGGTAGTTGCATTGTCAAATGAAGAGGAGTGACAGAGTACTGGAGGAAATAGGGTGAGGTAGGAAGATGGCCCCTAGCAACCACACCTTTTAAGATAGGGATTTGTAAGGTAGCCCACGCGCATCGTCACCTCATTCTACATGTCGCTGTAAATTTTGGAGCGAATCGGACGGGATGTAGTGGCATTGAAAGCGAACCAAGCGGTAAAAACGCATTTCAGTTTTATATATAGACGGTAAAAACGCATTTCAGTTTTATATATAGACTAGCTGAAGGTGACCCGCTCTACGCGCGGGTAAGAGTGTGGTATATATATATAAATGTATACAAATTATATATATATATATAAATACAGATATATGCACTTTGTATATATAAAAATTATTATATATACATATTTATAGATACACACACACATATTAATGAACCCAATAAATATCTGATTCATAATATTTGTTGTCATGATTGAGTGGTTGTGGTGGCGATGATAATTCTCTCTATGAATGCAGACAGACGTAGAGAGTGAGAGTGTGTGAAAGCGCTGTGGAAGGCAGGGAGGGGAGATAGCGGACGCTGTGAAACGACGTTATAAAGAGAAAGTGAATGTAAGGTAGGTAGACGCTGTGAAACGACGTTATAGATAGATGTGAAAGGAAGGGAGAAAAGTGAGTGAGTGATGGAGGAAGACAGATACATAAAAGAATGTGAGTGTTGGACATTTTGTTTCTTGGACCAATGTATTAAGGTAGTATTGTTTTATTGTTTTAAAACGAAAGAGGCAATGTGTTTGTTTCAAAAATTAAAACATCTGTAATAGTGAATGAAATTAGAATTCACACCCAGCTCAGTTTTGTAGAAAGAGTATCACGATGTGAACTCATGAGTTGGGAGTTTGACTGAGGGAGTTTATATGGTGACACATGCCAGTCATTTCGACACCACCTAAACAATGGAATAGTGTATAAAATGTAATTAACAACTCATTCACTTTATGAATGTCTTATGTTAGCGAAGAAACAATAACTTGACAAAACCGTTTAATGTAGACGTAGAAGGAATCGGAAAATGAGGAATAAAGAGAATGAGTTGGATCAAATGTTTGCAAACATGTGAACCCAATGTTCTTTATGAACCATGTACTTTTTAATGTCTTTATTTTCAAGAATGAAGAGATAATGAAGAGGTGCAAAATAAAAAATCAAGCAAAATTTCATGACTTACAATCAGTTTTCTTTTGTCAGAGCCTCCTGATAAACCACGTTCCTTGTGCGCTCATGATTGCCAAGAATGAAGAGTTTATGTGGATTTCCAACTCGAGAACAGGCTACGTACAATTGACCATGACTGAAAACCGGTTGTGATAGGTTAATGCCTACAATGTCCAGTGATTGTCCCTGTGACCTGTTGATTGTCATCGCGAAGCATAGTTTTATCGGAAATTGAAAGCGTTTAAACTGAATGGGAACATCAGAGGGTGAAATACTCATTTTATGTATCATTTAGATTGTTCCTACAAATGGTCCACTCAAAATTTCAGCAGTTATAACATGGCTTTGAATCCTCCTAATAACCATTCGGGTTTCATTGCATATTTCAGGCGTTTCCATATTTCTGAGCACTATGATTGGAGCACCAACTTTCAAACACAAATGATGAGGTGGAAGTCCCGGAGGTGTTAGCTTGTTGAGTAGCTCGGGTGGATATTTGACTGCATCATTCTCATCTTTATTTGTATCGATGGACATGAAAGAAACTATCTCACCAGGATTCATATCAAGTACTTGTTTATTTGTAGCCTCAGCGGTTGTATTATGAGGCGATAGAATAGCTCTTGCTCTTAGCCAATCGAGATCCTGGAAGTTGGTTTCGACGTCAGGTAAAACGGCTCTTATAAGTTCTTCTACATTTGGAACGAAATTCCCAAAAGGCAACCGAATATGCTCATCATCAACGAAAGGCAAAACTCCATCACCAAGATCTAATAGGTGTTTTGCGAAAGCCTCAGACTCCACATCACCATGTAGGTGGACTCTCATGTTTGTTTGAAGATGGCGACTGATAACACTGTGCCACACATAAGAATGCTTTATACATGCATTAACCTCATCGGCTCTAGTGCCTGCTCGGACAACAGGAAGAGTTTGTCGAAAATCTCCTGCCATGAGAAACGTAGCTCCACCCATTATTTTTGTATTGTGACGCAAATCTTGGAGAGTTCTGTCAAGAGCCTCAAACATGGCCTTATTACTCATTGTAGCCTCATCCCAAATAAAAAGACTGCATTCACGAAGAAGTCTTGCTCTTGAGGAACTACGATCTATATTACATATAGGATTATCTTTCTTTCCAATGTCCATGGGCAATTTGAATGCACTATGTGCCGTGCGGCCGCCTTGAAGCAGTGTCGCTGCAATACCACTTGAAGC